>NW_006399830.1:13845230-13948591 GCF_000299155.1 Elephantulus edwardii | reverse complement strand
AAGTCTAGTAAGACTCAACTAGTTCAGCACTGATTCAGCCATTTGGGGGTATTTTGATAAAATATCATACAGGGTCTCCAGAACCTGGTATTCCCAGGTGGTCTCCCATCCAAGTACTAAGCAGGCCTAACCCTGCTTAGCTTCCTAGATCAGATGAGATCTATGTGTCAGAGAGTTGGACAATGACTAAGGATGACAGAAGAAGAATGCCTTTGAATTGTGGTGCTGGAGAAGAGTATTGGAACATACCGTGGACGGCCAGGAGAACAAACAGTTTGTTCTGGAGAGGGTGAAACCAAGTTGCTTCCTGGAGGCAAAGATTTTGAAGCTCCATCTCACATACTTTGGGCACGTGGACAGGAGGGATGGGTCCTTGAAGAAGGACATCATCCTTGGAAGGTTAGAGGGATAGTGCAGGAGAGGAAGACCCCGGATGAGATGGACTGACTCAGTGACTGGAGAAATGGGATGAGGTCTGTCTGAGATGATGAGATTGGCTCAGGACAGGGAAGGATTCGGAGCTATTGTACATAGGGTCACTGTGAATCACAGGCAACTCAAAGGCACATAACAACAATTACAACCATACAGGGCATATTTTCAGGAAGGACCAGTCCTTAGAGAGAGGTGTCATGCTGGGATAGATTGCTGTTCTGTTCAGTTGAGTTGAATCTGACCCATAGCTGGCCCTCAGGCAGGTTTCCAGAGACTGTAAATCACACGGGAGGAAAATGTCCATCTTTTCCCCAAGCAGCAACTAGTGGATTTGAATCCTGTGCCTTTGGATTACCAGTGCAGCTCGTTACCACTAATCCACCAGAGCTCAGAGGGTCAGTGAAAGACAGGAAGACCTTCAATGAGATGGATTTACACAGTGATTACCACAACGAGCATGAGCAAGACAGAGATAGTGAATAAGGTGCAGGATGAGGCAAGGCTCAGAGATGATGATCCGCTGTCAATCCAAAGGCACATGGTTTGAATCCACCAGCTGCTCCACGGAAAAAGATGGTCAGTCTCCTCTGTGTGATTTATGACCTCTGAAAGCCCTCTGGAGGGCCAGCTATGCACTGGATGTAACTCCACAGCACATAACAACAACAACAGCAACTCCTTTTCCAGAACTCCCTTCAGCTTGTCAAGGAGAGCTCTTTCAACTTTCCTTCCAGATTGAAAAGGACACTTCTTTTTTTCTTTTTTAAAAAAATAATATTAAGTAAATGTTGGGCTTTATTGCTTTATTGTATGTTAAATCTTTAAAGAGAAGTTACAACAATTAAAAGGATAAAAGAATGTGCTGACAATTAGACTTCAAGTGGAAATGCCCAGATGTAGCAGAGAGGCAAATTCAGAAAGGCTTTGAATAAGTGAGTTTTGGTGACCTAGTAGGTGCTCTGCTGGCATAGTCTACAAGAAGTTGTGCTGTTAACCAAAAAGTCGTGTCTCGCTGGTGGTTCAAATCCAGCAGCTGCTCCAAGGTAGAAATACAGGCAATTTCCTCCCATGCAATTTGTTGTTGTTGTTAAGTGCTGTCGAGTTGAGTATGACTCACAGTAATCCTATGAACAGTGTATCTGAACCCCGTTCTAGCCTGTGTCATCTTCATACTTCCTGACACACTAGAGCCCACTGTGGCAGTCACAGATGTTCCGCACTCTTCTCCTATTCCACAGCTCAACGACATCAATTCTTCCTTTGTCATCCTTATTCACTGTCCAGCTCTCAGATGCATAGCAAATGATCAGAAAGGCCATGGCCTGAATCAGATGCATCTTAGTCCTCAAATTGACATCATTGTTCATCAATAGTTTGGAAAGATCCCTACCTGCAGTTTTTCCCTTATTTTCTGGCTAGTGGTACCAAGAGCGTTAATTGTGGATCAATTGTGAAGTTGTTGACAGTTTCAATCTCTTCCCCGTGCATTGTGATACTGCTTATTGGTTCAGTAGTAAGAACCTTTGTTTTCTTGACAATCCACACTGAAGGCTGCATTCTTTGATCTTCTACAACAAGTGCTTCAAGTCCTCCTCAATTTCAGCAAGCAAGGCTGTGTCATCTGCATAAGGTAGTTTATATAAGGATGATTATACAATCCTGATGCCACATTCCTCTCTGAGGAGCCCAGTTTCTCAAATAATATGCTCAGCATACAGATTGAATAGGTATACAGCTTGTTATGATCCACACAGCCAAGTGCCTTTGCACAGTCAATAAAGCACATTCAAACGCTGTGCAACTGACAGTCTCCAAAGACCTGCAGGAGGGTTAGCTATGAGTTGGTTCCAGCAATAAGTGGGGTTGCTAGGATGAAAATTAGTGAGTCAAGCAAAATGAGGCAAAAAAACAGGAAGGAAAAAATGTTACAGTAGATATCAAAAAGATGAGGAAAACAGAAACTCATGTTATGGGCCCATAAAAAGCCAAGATCAAGCTAAAACCACACTCAGAAAGTCATCTTGTCGTTGTTGTTGTTGTTGTTATGTGCCGTTGAGTTGCTTGCGACTCATAGTGACCCTATGTACAAACAGCTCTAAAGTCTGCTCTGTCCTGTGCCAATCTCATTGTCTCTGACATACTCATCCTGATTGCCCCAGTCACCGAATCAATCCACCTCCCAGAGGGCCTTCCCTTCCTGCACCTGCCCTCCACCCTCCCAAGCATGATGTCCCAGTCTCTCCTTACAACATGACCAAAGTATGTCAGACAAAGCCTCAGAATCCTTGCCTCCAAGGAGCAGCCTGCTTTAACCCTCTCTAGGATGAATCTGTGTGTTTTCTTAGCCATCCATGGTACCCTCAATACTCTTCTCCAACACAAATGCTCGAAAGCATCAATTCTCCTTCTATCCTCCCTGGTCATTGTCCAGCTCTCTGATGCATAACAAGTGATTGCAAAGGGGTAAAAGTCAGATAAAGTAACAAATACCAGACCCTAGCCAATCAAAACCAGGGAACAGGTAGCCCTGGATCCAGGCACCTCACAGTCCTGAAAAGCGTAGTGGAGACTGTCCCTTAAAGCAACATAATTAGCTTTTTAGGTGCTCTAGGGATCCCTCATGCAAACAGTGACATCAAGAACAACAGATTAGAGTAAGAACTGCTCAACAAGCTCTGAACGTCTTGCAACATCATCCCCTTGGCCCAGACTCAAGCCCTAAAGCACACCCAGACGAGGAAACGCCAGCTGTATTAACCCGTGGCTCTCATGGCACAGGGTCCTCTCCATTTCTGTACTTCCAGAGAGTGACCCGTTCCTCTCTCTGGAATCCAACTTTCATTCCAGAGTCTCCACACTTCCCTTTCAATGGAGAGTGACTCGTTCCTATTTCTGGAATATTTCTTTACTAATAAATTGCCTGTACTTTCACACTTGCTCCCACCTCCTCACCTATCCGCTCAGCAAGCCAGCCGTCCCGTGCAGCCCGCATGCTCTGCTAAGAGCCTCCACAGCTGCTGTACCCTGGAAACGGTTCTTGTAAAGGCTGCTAAAATTGCTGGACAGCGTGCTGCTCCTTTAGCTCTAACAACATCCTCCCTCGTCAATGACATGCGGGTTAACTCTGTAGCTGAGGGAGGAAGACTGAAGTCAGGATGTCAAGCCCATAATTGATGGAGTGTCAACCCAGTGGGGGCCACTTTGAACACATCAGCTGCTGTATGGGAAAAGATAATGCAGTCTCTTCCCTTTAAGATTTACAGTCTCTAAGGGAGCGCTGGTGGCCTAGTGGCAAGACACTGCACTGCAATCCCAGAAGTACGCGGTTCAAATCCACCAGATGCTCTGCTGGAGAAGGAGGGGGCAATCTCCTCCTGTACCAGTCAGGTCTGATTTGATGGTACACGTAAAAATAATACAAAAAAAAATATTTACAGCCTCAGAAACTTGATGGAGACCATACCTGAGGTGGAATTGGCCTGATGGCTGTGAGTTTAGGGGTTGTTTTGTTTTGAGTAAGTGGAAGGAAGTGAAACTCAAACGTGCCATGTAAAGCCACGTTGGAGGCTGAGGCAAAAGGAGAAATGAGCACCAAATCTGTCTTTATTTAAAATCTTTCTATTTTGTGCTCGCTTCGGCAGCACATATACTAAAACTGGAACAATACAGAGAAGATAACATGGCCCCTGCGCAAGGATGACATGCAAATTCGTGAAGCGTTCCATAAAAAACAACAAAACAAAACAAACAAACAAACAAAAAACAACCAAAAAAAAATCAAAACTTTATCTTTTGTTCACCATAGCTCTCTGCACTCATTTTTATTTTTTTCTAGATACTATATGCAGAACAGATTATCCGGGAGGCTGGGCTCTATGAGGAGACATGTGAGGTCAAGATTGGTGGACGATTTATCAACAATCTGCATTATGCGGATGACACAACCCTGCTTGCTGAAAATGAAGAGGACCTGAAGCGCCTGCTGCAGAGTGTCAAGGACTGCAGCCTACAATATGGATTGAGGCTCAATGTCAAGAAGACAAAGATTCTCACCACTGGACCAATTGGCAGCATCAGGATGGATGGTGAAGAGATTGAGATTGTACACAACTGTAGTTTGCTTGGCTCCACAGTCAACACTCTTGGCACCAGCAGCCAGGAAATTAAAAGGCGCATTGCCATGGGAAAGTCTGCTGTTAGGGACCTCTCCAAAGTACTGAAGAGCAATGGTGTCTCTCTGGAGACTAAGGTGCGTCTGATACAGGTCATGGTCTTCGCAATCACTTGTTATGCATCAGAGAGCTGGACAATGACCAAGGAGGATAGAAGGAGAATTGATGCCTTTGAGCTGTGGTGCTGGATAAGAGTATTGAGAATACCATGGACTGCTAGGAAAACAAACAGATTTGTCCTGGAAAGGGTTAAACCGGGTGGCTCCTTGGAGGCAAGGATTCTGAGGCTCCGTCTAACATACTTTGGACATGTTGTGAGGAGAGACCGGTCCTTGGAGAAGGACATCATGCTTGGGAGGGTAGGGACAGCGCAGGAGAGGAAGGCCCTCTATGAGGTGGATTGATTCAGTGACTGGGATAATTGGGATGGGAGTGTCAGAAACAGTGCGATTGGCACAGGACAGAGTAGAGTTTACGGCTGTTGTACATAGGGTAGCTGTGAGTCGCAAGCGACTCGACGGCACATAACAACAACATATTAAAATAGTCTTAGGGAGCTCTGGTGGCCTAGTGGCAAGAAGCTGTGCTGCACTCCCAAAGGCACGAGGTTTGAATTCACCAGATGCTCTGCTGGAGAAGGATGCAATCTCCTCCTGTGCTAATCAGATCCAACTCCACGGTACACAGCAAGGAAAAAAAAATTTTTTTAAATAGTCTTTATCTTGATTCCTGTGTTTTGAGGCATCACCTTAACTTCTGTGCTTGAGGGCACTGTCAAACTTGCCTTGTTCTAATCTGAACACATGCCCAGTGGGAGGAGCAGTTAAGGGAGGAAATGGCACCTTCTAGAGACATTCCCCAGAGTGAAGGTGAGTTGAGGCTAGGGCACTGTGTCTGACAGCAATGAGGGGGGCTCTTGATGACAGAGAACCTATGGTTCTGGTCCACGGGCCTCACCCACCCTCGTCCAGCTTTGCTGTGACATTAGAACAGTATCTGCTGTTGCTGCTGCTGCCGCTGGTGGTGAACATGAGAGAAAACAGGGCTGGGTTCTGGGCTTGTGAGAGCCAAGGTGGACATTGATGGGAGGGGTGAATCCAGTGAGGACTCCCAAAAGGTGCGCTCTGCGAAGGAAAAACAATTGTTGCTATGACAACATTATGGATTGTTAGATTTCAAAAGCCTGTAAATCCCAGAGGCGGGGCTGGGGTTGGGGGCGGGGGGGGTGGTGGTGGCAGAAATGAGGACCTGCTGGATGTTTAAAAACAAAAAGATGATTTTTACATGGGAGGTTTGGTAATTGACCATTTCCTGGAGTAGGTCCTCTGCTTCAGCTGAGGCAGAGCTCCCTCTGGTGGGCGCAGCTGGCAAAGACAGACAACACAATGTAACCTAAACCGTGCTTGCTGCACAGCCTGGGGTGCTAGACTTGACCTTAGACAAAGGATCTCGCTGAGAAACGAGAGCAGATAAGTGATCAGAGAGGGATGGAGAGGAGCGTCGTAATCAGTCTTTTTTTAAAAAAAATTTTATTCATTTTAATCAAAGTTTACAGAGACTTAGAGTTTCCAGTCATTCATTGTTGCACTATTCTCCCTGCCCACTCCCTGCCCCCCCCAACTCACTCTTCTCCTTGAAAAGAAAAAGAAAAACTCTTTTATTGTTATGTAATCCCTCCCCCCAAGTCCACTCCACTATGCAGCCTTCACTCTGGGCTTCTGTAATGACAAGAATGCCCATTCAAATATGTCCCCTTTAAACAGTTCTCTCCCTCATTTGTTTTAATGCAGTATACATCATTCTTCCCCTCCTTTTTTGTCTTCCCTCAACCCCGATGTCAGTCTCATTTTACAACTGTGGCCCTATGTAATATTTGTCCTTTTGTGACTGACTTATTTCACTCAGCATAATGTTCTCCAGGGTCATCCATTTTGCACAATATTTCATGAGTTCCTTGTTTTTCAATGCTGCATAGTATTCCATTGTGTGAATATATCATAATCAGACTTATAGAGGAAAAGAGTTGAGAACGGAGAAATCAACAAGTTAAGTGTCAAGAGAAATCACACAGACTTCTACTGGAGTCCAGGGTGAAGCCTGGATTCCATGTTGCAGTTGTTATGTACTATACAGTCGGAGCCAACCCTTATCTGACCCTCCAGCAGGTTTTCAGAGGCAGTAAATTGCACGAGACATTGCCCATCTTTCACTCACAGAATAGCTGGTGGATTCGAACCCGGTGCCTTTGGGGTTGGCAGCTCAGTTACTTACCACTAGGCCACCAGAGCATAGGTTTGTCTCTGTTCATTTACTCTTGGGCCCTTTGGTGCTCACCCAAGAGGCTGGCTGGCCATCTACCAGACAGATTTTCAAAATTCAAAGTTCAGAGTTCAGAGTCGAGTCCCAGAGTAGCACTGACAGTTAAGCACTCAGTGACCAATTAGAAATAATTTGAGCCTGGTTCTGGTGGCCTAGTGCCAAGAAGCTGTGCTGTAATCCTGAAGGCACATGGTTCGAGGCCACCAGCTGCTCAGCGGGAGAAGGATGGGCAATCTCTTCCCATGCAATTAACTGCCTCTGAAAACCCACCGGAGGGTCATCTATGGGTCGGTTCCAACTACAGTATGTAACAACAACAAGGGGGACCCTGAAAGAATTCCCACGGACCTGCTTCCACCAGGTCAGTTTTGAAACCCTTGTGGAGTGCAGCACTGCTCTGCACGCATGGGTCGCCAGGATTTGAAATCAACACAATAGCTTTTTAGATTTTGTATCAATCATTTACTATACATCTGAGAGCTAGACAATGAGTTGGGGTGACAAAAGAAGAATTGATTCCTTTGAGCCATGGTGTTAGAGAAGAGTATTGAATAGCCTATCGACGGCCAAAAGAACAAGCAGGTAAGTCTGGAGAGAGTGGACCAGAAGGTGTCTTGGAGTACATACTCTGGGTATGTTACTAGTAGAAACTATTCCTTGGAGGGAGACATCATGTTAGAAAGGTGGCTGGTCAGCGAAAGAGAGGAAGACCATTGGCAACATGGATTGTCACAGTGACGGCAGCAATGGGTCCAGCCGTGTCGGAAATGATGAGTATGGCACGCATAGGATAGCAGATCGGCAGATCTGTTGTTCACAGGACCACTGAGTTGTACTAAATGGTACCTAACAACAACATTGTCATTTTGGAGTGACTCAGCCTAACTTTGGTTGGTACAAGACTGAAACCCAGCTTTTTGTGGGAACCCAGGGACTGAGTTTGGCAGCTCCGTTATCCAGAGCGTGAGCAGAAAGCTGAAATCACTGTCAAGCTCACCCGCATAGTTGGAGGCAGAAACAACCCACTTCTAAGGGACCGTGAGCATCTTCAACCTGATGAGTTTAGTCCACTCCTCAGAGGGAAAGGTTTATGTTCATAGACTGACAAATTAACCTAGAGACAGACTTTTTCTCCCCTTGGAGACAGACCTTACTGTTGGGATGACTCATAGCTGACCTTGCAGAAGGTTTTCAGAGGCTGTAAATCACTTGGGAGGAGATTGCCTATTTTCCTCCCACAGAAGGGTGTGGTAGGTGGATTCCAACCACATACCTTTGAGTTGACAACACAACCCCCTACACCTTAATTCGAGCTTATTAGAAAAGGAAGACTTGCTGACCAAGGGAAGCAGTACTGTCAGGAACCCACTGCAGCAGGATGGGATCAGAAAACGATTCTGCTAAGGGTAGGGGGATGCAACCAATTATTTATACCCTTACACAAACAACCCCCAATACATAGCTAGAGATTAATAGGCTGATGAGTGACGCATAGCTCAAGGAAAAATCATCATCTGCTTGACCTTTATCTAGTTCTACAAGCATGGCCAAAAACAAGAAGGACAAAGGTCAGCCAGTCCCAGAGCTCTTGACTAAGACAAGAAACTAGAAAAACAAGTCTAATAGGAGCTCAGTGAGCTAGGTCCAGATACAGCCGCCGTACTGGGGCATTCTGATAGACTGTTGTTATGTGCCATCCAGTCGCCTGCTACCCACAGCGACCCTACGTACAGCAGCTCTGAAGGCTGCCCTGTCATGCGCCAGTCTCACTGATTGTGACACATCAAACCCCACAGAATTGATGCCTTCACACTGTGGTGTTGGTGAAGAGTACTGAGCATCCCGAGGACGGCCAAAAGAAAAAACAGGTGTCTTGGAAAAGGTGTAGTCAGAGGGTTCCCTAGAGGCAAAGATGATAAAGCTTCTCACATACTTCGGGTATGCTGCTAGGAGAGGCTATTCCTTGGAGAGGGACATCACGCTCAGAAAGGACAGAGAAGGAGAGGAAGACCCTCAACGAGGTGGATTGACAGTGTGACTGCAGCAATGGGCTTGGGTGTGACAGAGACTGTGAGAAGGCACATGATAAGACAGGATTCAGATCTGTTATTTATGGGGCCGCTATGAGTCGCTCTAGACTCAACCACACCTACCAACAACAACAATACAGAAGGGGAGCTCTGGGGGCCTAGAGGTAAGAAGCTGCACTGAAGTCCCAAAAGTATGTGGTTCAAATCCACCAGCTACTCTAAGGGAGAAAGATAAGCAATTTCTTCCTGTATATTTGTTGCTATTCTTTCTCCAAGGAATAGCATCTCCTAGCAACATGCCCAAAGAATATGAGATGAAGTGTTATCATCTCTGCCTCCAAGGACCACTCTAGCTGCACCTTCTCTAAGTTATATCTGTTCTTTCAGCAGTCCATGAGTTACTCAGCGTTCTTCTCCAACACTACAGTTCAAAGGTACCAATTCTTCTGTCATCTGTATTCACTGTCCAGCTGTCACAACATACCAAGTGATTGAAAAGACCGTGGCATGAATCAGGCACACCTTGGTCCTCAAACCAACATTATAGCTCCTGAATAGTTTGGAGAGGTCCTTGACTGCAGACTTTCCCAATGCAATACGCCCTTTAATCTCCTGACTGCTGGTACCAAGGACGACGCATGGCTTGTGGATTCAAGTTAGATGAAGCTGTTGACACGTAACAACAGTGGTGGATACGAGGAACTCTAGTAGCAGAGTCTACAGTATGCTCACCGATAACCGAGGGGCTGCACTTCTCCATCACTGTGAACTCACCATAAGCTCTGTGAGAGCAAGATGGACAGTCTCCTGGTAAGAGTTCACAGTCCCAGAAGCTCTGGAGATCAGAATAGACTGGATGGCAGTCAGTTTGAGCTGGACATAACCGAACACATTTATCCCACTGCTTGCCTGTCAGTTTGTCATATTATGGTGGCGTTTGTGTGGCTGTGATGCAGTATTTCAAAGGTCAGCAGGGTCACTCAGCACAGCTTCGAGATCAAGACACACTGAACAGCAGGACCATCCTTCTACGTCTCAAAAAATTCTATGAATAACAATGAAACACTGATGTTATGCCGGAAGATGAACCTCTAGGGATGGAAGGCTCTCAAAACCCTACTGAGGAATTGCTGCCTCTTGCAATGGGCTTGAACATGGAGGCGCGTGTGGGATGGCGCAAGACAGGAGCAGCTTTCAATCTGCTCTTCACAAGGTCCCGATGAGTCACAGCCACAGCCACAGTACCTAACTAGACATCACAACAAGTAATTATCAAAGTCCACTAAGCTGTACACGTAAACCGGTGACTTGTAGTGTATGGAGATGACACCTCGATAAAGTGACAGCCGTCTTGGTGGTGGGTGCAGTGGTTAAGTACTTGCTGCAGACCCAAAGGCTGGTGGTTTATGAGGTCAGGAAAGAGCCATGGCTGTCTGCTTCTGTAAAGTGTAAGGTCTACAGAGTAAAATAATAAATGTCACAGGAAGAAAGGCAGTGGGGAGGGGAAGAAGGAAGGAAAGAAAGATGAGGGGAGGTGAAAGTCAGCCTGGAAGTCATATGAAGTAGGCAAGGAAACAAAAATGAAACCACACGCATACAGCAACAACAACGTTATCGCGATATCCTCAGCATGGTAAAATATTTCCATGAAGTCAAAATAGGAGGAAGAAAAGAATATTCAGGGAACTCTTAGGAATGAAAATCATCACTCCTTTGCCATTGACAGTTGCTGTAGCATCAGTTCCAGCTCCTGGTAACCCTCTTCTATGTCAGAGAAGAATCATGATCCTTAGGACTTTCAATGGTTGATTTTCCAGAATAGCCAGGTCTTTCTTCCAAGGCTCCTATGAGGGAACTGAACCTCCAACCTACTGATTGTTACTGTTGTTGTTGTGTACCATTGAGTAAGAACTTACTCATAGCTGAGACTTTGGCAGGTTTTCAGAGGTAGTTAGTCACACAGGAGGAGATTGCCCATCCTTCTCCCACGGAGCAGCTGGTGGATTCGAACCATGTGCCTTCAGGATTGCAGTGCAGCTTCATCTACATCATCCAAGGATTCCAAAGTTGTCATACACTGAAACTGCATTGCTGTTGAGTGGGTTTTACCTGGTGTCGACCCTCCACGGGGCTTCTGAGTCGATAAATCTTCATGGGAGGAGATTGCTTATCTTCGTCCTGAGGAGGAGTTGGTAGGTTTGAACCACTGAACTTTCAGTTTGCAATGCAACACATAGCACGTTATTTAACACCAGAGCTCCTTCAAAGTCATCATCAAACTCTCATCTGCCTTCAAGTTAGAAATGACTCTTAGCTGACCCTCCAGAGGGTTTTTCAGAGGCAGTAAATTAAAAGGAGGAGATTGCCCGTTCTCCCACAGAGCAGCCGGTGGATTCGAACCTCTTGCCATGAGGTCCTCAGCACAGCTTCTTCCTCCTAGGCCAGCAGAGCCAACAGAGCAGACACCACGATAAAAGGTTGACATTGAGAAGAATCTTCCAGACAGCCGTATAAAAAGAAAAGGAAAATAGGAGAAAAAGATAAAATCAGAGGACTAATGTAAGAGGTGCAGCGTCTGAGTGAAGACCGAGAGGGAAGCAGGCACAGGGCAGGGGAACCATCAGCAGGAGAACTCGGGATAACTTCCTGGAACCGAAGAGCATTTGCTGCCAGATGGCAAGAGCCCACTAAGTGCCCTGCACAATGGACTTACTCCAAGGCACACGCTGAAATCAGCACACTGGGGACAGAGAAAAGAACTGAAAGCTTCTAAAGGCTCCTGAGAGCTCACTGTCCTATTCCAAGAATTTAGCAGGCTGCCTGTTAGATCACTGGGTCATACCAGAGCTAAATTTAAAAGCATAATAACAGACATTACCAGAATAAAAGAAGAAAAAAAGAAAGGAGGAAGTGAATAATTATACTGTATTTACATTTTGCATCTTGGCAATTGTTGTCTTGGTTATTGAGTGCTGCTGTAGCTGAGAGGGCAAGTAGATGGATTCAACAACTGTATTTATTCTCTTGCCGTTTAGGAAATTGGACGTGCAAATTCAGGATGTGAGCTCTTACAGGAAGGCTTCCTCTTCCTGCTAGTTCTGGAGGCAGGTCCTTGATTCCTTCTGCTTCTGTGGGCCTGGCATTCCTGGGAGGTCTCCCCGTGTCTTGGCTTTCCCCTGTGTCAAGGAGCATCCCAGCACAGGGACCAGAGTTCAAAGGATGTGCTCCACTCCTGGTCTCTCTGAGGGTACTCTGTCTGCTAGCTTCTACCTCCTTTTACCTCTCCTAAGATTGTTAACAGCATCAGTTTGCTTGGCTCTACAATCAACACTCTTGGTACCAGCAGCCAGGAAATCAAAAGGCGAATTGCATTGGGAAAGTCTGCTCTCAGGGACCTCTCCAGAGTACTGAAGAGCAGTGACATCAGTCTGGAGATTAAGGTGTGCCTGATCCAGATCATAGTCTTCATAATTATTTGCTATGCATCAGTAAGTTGGACAATGACTAGGGGTGATAGGAAAAGAACTGATGTCTTTGAGCTGTGGTGCTGGAGAAGAGAATTGAATATACCATGGGTAGCTAAGAGAACAAACAAGTTCTTCCTAGAGAGGGTAAAACCAGGCTGCTCCTTGGAGGCAAGGATTCTGAGGCTTCATCCGACATACTTGGGGCATGTTTCAAGAAGGGACCAATCCTTAGAGAGACATCATGCTGGGAAAGGTAGATGGTCATCCAAAGAGAGGAAGGCCCTCAATGAGATGGATGGACACAGTGACCGCGACAATGATCGTGAGCAGGACAGAGATCCCGAGGATGAACCAGGACAGAGGAAGGTTCGGATCTGTTTCTCATAAAATCTCTATGATTCATAGTTGACTCAATGGCATCTAACAAGACTAATGTAGGGAGCTCCAGAGGTCCAGTCCTGAGGGAGTTTTCCTGCCACCCCAAAAATGGAGCCATTCTGGAAGTTTTGATTCATAGTAGCTCCTAGAAGAAAGATGGATGATCTCTTCCCATGCCGTTTACAGCCTTGGAAACCCACTGGGGCACGGGAGGAGAGTCTGTTATAAGGGGAGAGAGGGTGTTTTTGGGGGGGGGGCAGTGAGAAGCCCAAAAGGGGTGCAGGCCACATTCCAGGGAAACATCCCTTACGTGGGATCTCAGGACTATGAGGGGATTAAGATCTAGAACTTGGAAATATCATTTGGCATGTTGTTGTTGTTATGTGTCTCAGTGAGGAATCGACTCATAACTGGCTCGCCAGTGGGTTTTCATAGATCGTAGATCACAAGAGACGGTCCATTGTCCTCTCGCAGAGAAGTTGGTGGATTCAAACTGTGTGCCTTTGCACTGTCATCCCAACTCCTTACCAGTAAGCCACCAGGCCTCCCTCCAAGTGGTTAAGATCAGAGATCACGCGTGGGATTTTAAACTGGAATGGAATTCTTTCTCTTGAGTTCTTGAGTTGATGATGTCAGAAGTCTTCCCTTGAAAGTAAAGCTGTTGTTTTTATTATTTTGGCACCTTAATATGATATTGTTAGAAATAGAAAATGGAAATAGAAAATATAAAAAGCTTAGGTATGTTCAGAGAATTAGTCTGCGGAATGTTAAGAGACAGCCGTGTATGGCTCCAAGAGCAGTTGTGTGAAAGAAGATTCTTATATGGTGGCATGATGCACAGTGTATTGTTAAAAATAGAGAACGTAGCTTGGGTTAAGAATGTCAGAAATGAATAAGCAAGTACATGTTGGTGTTAAGAGTATATCATGGTGGCGAGTTCTGGTGGCCTAGTGGCAGGAAACTGCACTGCAATCCCAGAGGTGTGCGGTTCAAATCCACCAGATGCCTCTTGTACCAGTCAGACCCAATTTGACGGTATACACATAAAAATCAATCAATCAATAAAAAGAGTATATCATGGGGGAGGGCTGGGCGGGGAAAGAAGTGCAGCAATGAATGAATGGAAATCCAAAATCTCTGTAAATGTTCATGAAAATTATTAAAATAAAATAAAAATTACAAAAGAAAATCGGGGAAAAAGAGAATTAAGCTTGTGAAGCTAAGATTTAGACTGTTAGAAACTGGTAAGCAAATGTGTGTCAGTGTTAAGAGCGTATTGTTGGAAACATAGAATGAAGCGTAGAAAGCAAAGATTTAGAATGTCAGAAGTAAGCAAGTGTGTGTCACATAGATAAGGCCCAGAGGAGAATTTTCAGAACACCCTTGGCATGGGCTCTATCAGGCCCAGAATGAAATGTTCTTCTGGTTTGGGTGTGTGTGTGTGTGTGTGTGTGTGTGTGTGTGTGTGTGTGTGAGAGAGAGAGAGAGAAAGAGAGAGAGAGGAGAGAGAGGTATATATGTATATTTAGAAGTATCCAGCTGGATTCCATTTAGATGATCCCAATTTTGTTGACAACATCCAAGTTATCATTGTCAGGAGGAAGCTGAACATTGGCCTTCTTCTCTCCACCAGGCCTGATCATAGTGTTGACCTTGGCCACATCAACGTCATAGAGCTTCTTCACAGCTTGTTTGATCTGGTGCTTGTTGGCCTTGACATCCATAATGAACACAAGTGTGTTGATATAATTTATCTGCTTCATGGTTGACTCAGTGGTCAAGGGAAATTTGATGGTGTAGTGGTCAAGCCTGTTTCTCTAAGGAGGGCTCTTCCAGGGGTATATGGGCTGCCCTCAGAGTCTCAGTGCGTTGGGTTGCAGGAATGTGGGTAAGGTGGGATTTTCTTTTTCTGTGGCTGTGGATGTCCTTCAGGACTGCCCTCTTGGCCTTTAAGACCTTCGCTTTGGCTTCAATTTTAGGTTTTGGGAGAAGCAGGGGCTCCCCATCTTCGCTTTTGGCCCCATCTTCATAGAAAAGGCCAAGAAGCTAAATGTTGATCAAAAGATGCTATATATCAGGCCCAGAAAATAAACATGTTAATCAGAAAAAAAATACTGTATTAATGCCAGAGGCTCAGTGTGCTAATCTTGAAATGAAACACTCTAAACTTAAATTAGTTGTATTCCTGAAAAATATCGTGCAGGATAGCAACATGTTTATCTAGGGAATAGATGTCTCATTGATCAGGTCCACCTCATATTTGCAACAACAGACTCTGACTTGGTGCTAGCACAGGATATTATATTTTAACTAGCTGCAAAAACCAGAGGCATAGACAGAACAAGACACCTCATCCTACATCTCTCTACAGTCCCCCTGGCTGGATTTCTGAATGAATAGTCCACTGTGGTGAGCAGTATGCTTGTTTGAAAACTGGCTATGAAGTATGAGTTGCTAGGCATAATACTGGCTAAGAATAACTAGTTGCTAGGCATAGAATGTGGCATCAGGGTTGGAGGAAAACTCATCAACAACCCGTGTTATACAGATGATACAACCTTGCTTGCTGAAACTGAGGAGGAGTGGAAGCATTTGCTACAGAAGGCCAAGGTCTGTAACACTCAATATGAAGAAAACAAAGATTCTTACTACTGAGACAATTGGCAGCATAATGATAGACAGAGGAGAGATTGAGATTATAACAGCTTCAACTTGCTTGGCTCTACAATCAACACTCCTGGTGCCAGCAGGCAGGATATCAAAAGAGGAATTGCATTGGAAAAATCTGCTGTCAGGGACCTCTCCAGAGGACTGAAGAGCAATGATGTCGGTGTAGAGACTAAAGTGTGTCTGATTCAAGCCATGGTGTTCACTACTATTTGCTATGCATCAGAGAGCTGGACAATGAATAAGGATGCTAGAAGACTCAATGCCTTTGAGTTGTGGTGCTGGAGAAGAGTACTAAACATACCATGGATTGCTAAGACAACAAACAAGTCTGTCCTTGAGAAGGTAAAACCAGGCTGCTCTTTGGAGGCAAGGTTTTGAAGCTCCACTTCACATACATTGAGTAGGTTGGAAGGAGGGATAAGTCCTTAGAGAGGGACATTATATTTGGAAGGGTGGAGGGACAGCACAAGAGAGGAAGACACTGGATAACACTCAGCTACTGTGGTAATAGGGGTAGGTGTGTTAGAGACAATGAAATTGGTTCAAGATAGAGCAGCCTTGAGAGCTGTTGTAAATAGGGTTGCAAATAACTCAACATAACACATAACAACAGGTATAATTATGCAGGAGAAGGATGGGAACTCTCCTCCCATGAGATTAGATTAACTGCTTCTGAAAACCCACTGGAGGGTCAGCAATGGGTACTTCCAACAAGAAGCATAATTGTTTGGACCATAATACTTCACTGATAAGATTTTCATTCCCTTTAAGGCCTTACCTTTATGGATTGATTTCACGAGAAATTATAAATGGATGTTGAACCTCATGGCCCCCATTGTGTGATTTTACAATTGTAATACATTTTGCCAGTACTCTCTGAGTCATAAACCCATGCAACAAAGATATTTGTCTTATTATCTCTGCTTTCTACTTAACTCCCATCACTGTGGTTAAATGATTGTATTTGTTTCCCTGGATATTAACCAAAAGACTAGGAGTTCAGACCACCTAAAAGTACCTGGGAAGAGAGGCCTCGTGAACTGATTAAGAAAAAATCAATCACTGAAACTCTATGAAGGACAGTTTTACTCTGACACAATGGGGCCTCCATGAGCTAGAATCGAGTCCATAGCAATAGGGTTTTGATGCTTGTTTTTGTTTCCGTTTCAACCACTCTATTAATTTCTGAGGGCCTCTGCTGGCTAACTGAATATTATGCTAATATAATAATGGATCAGAAGCTCCAAGGACACATGGGCAGTCCCCTCCCACCAAGATTCAGGACCTCAGAAACCAGACCCATAAAGATTCAGGCCCTCAGAAACCAGACCCACAAAGATTCAGGCCCTCAGAAACCAGACCCACAGAAACCAGAGGGAGGATCGCTAGGTTTCGAAACCAGCTAGGCCATAGTGAGGGTTAGGGCTGCTACAAGCAAGGAGGAAGTTCTGGGGGTGTAATCTGTAGGGGGGGGGTTGCACTGTTAACCCAAAGGGGAGTCCACTCTGGCAGTTCAAATCCAGCAGGAGGTCAGAGGGGGAAAGACAGGTAATTTCCCACCTTCTGTGATATTTACAACCTTGGAAAACCCACTGGAGGGGTCAGCTAATGAGTAAGCTCCCCCTGGAGGACATCATAAGTAACAGCAATGTATTATTTTACTGTTCTAGAGGTTGGAAGTTCAAATCCATATCAGCTATGTCAATTCCTTCTGAGGGAAAGCCTGTTTCATGCCTTTCACCTAGCTTCTGGTGGCTTCTCCAAAATCTGCTATTCCTTGGCTTCTAGATGTTTCTTCAAATAGCCAGCCGTTGCCTGTGTGTCCCTCTCTTCTCTTTTCAGAATGCCACACTGATTGGATTGGACTTTCTCTTCCTGCAAGGATCTCAGGATAACAAAGCTGAAAAAAAAAAAATATTTTTAAAAACCCTCTTTCCAAACTAAGTCTTGTTCACAGGCTCTGTGGACTTTGAAGTCTCCTTCTGGGAGGACACAATTCATGTGCATGGCAGATAAACAAAACACCCTCTGTAGAGGGTAACTTGTGGGGATGTGGGTGTGTGCATGGTGCAATTCTTTCCACTTGTTCTGTTCTTGAAAGTGTTCACAAAATTCTATAATGGTTTCTTTTGGCTTTTTGGATAAAAACGCAGACTCCTTAAGGAAGACCATGGCGTCCTTAATGATCTGGTCCTGTCTCCTTGGACCTTGTCTGGCGTAGCTCACGTGTACCCTTCACACAACTCATATTCCATTTCTTTTGTTGTTAGGTGCCGTCGAGTCGTAGGTGACTCATAGCAACCCTGTGAACGAAAGGCCTGAGCACTGTTCATAGAGTTTCTGGAGGCAAGCCATTTCGGAAATGGATGCCACTCCTGCTTCTAGGCTTGTTTTACTCGGGGAGCTCCAGCAAACACTATCCAACATGGGTAGCCATTATCACATTTGACACTTCAGTGTCACAGTGTTCACCATCACTGCAACCACAAGTTACTTCTGTACAGCAAAGCACAGCCCAGTGCAATTTTTACTTATTTTTTTTTTTAAAGCTAAAGAAGCTTTATTAAGGGGGCTCTCAGGAGGGATTCCTTGCTCTAGAGAGAGACAGATCGCAGGAAAACCACACCCTAAAGCTGATTGGGGCAGGTTTTATAGTGAGGATCTTTAGGGAGGGACAGAGGGACACTCCGTTGTGGTTTAGCCAGGCAGGTGATCACCTAGGGAGGGACTCCATGGTAGTTGAGGCTGTTCACTCCCTTTGTTGACAAGTTGATATTCCTTGAATCCCTTGTTCTCTCTTTGACCTTGGTTGGGGCCTGACATCCCAGCCTCTTTAGTAAGAAAAAAGGGTGATGTATTCTTTCTGGTTACTTCCTGCTGAACAGGGACGAAGATCTGGGGCTAAAGGCTGGATTGGGATGGCCCAGGACCAGTAGCCAGGGGAGAATATGATGTCACAGCAGCTGGTTCAAGTTGGTCATTTCTTTTATCCTGATACTTGAAGGGTTACCCCGGTCTCTGTAACGGTGTTGGGGGTCGTCGAACCTGGGCATCTTCAATCTTCAGCGGCCAGCTCTCTTTTACTTACTTTTTTGGTACTCACTTCTTCCTTCTTCGTATATAATGACCCCAGTTTCTATGAAGCGCTTCTCTGCATTCTTATCCATTACAGTCTAAGAGCTGTGGTAGCCTGTTGTTGTTATGCGCCTGCGACTCATAGCGACCCTATGTACAACAGCCCTAAACTCCGCTGTCCTGTGCCAATCGCACTGTCTCCGACACTCCCATCCCAATTATCCCAATCACTGAATCAATCCACCTCATAGAGGGCCTTCCTCTCCTGCGCTGTCCCTCCACCCTCCCAAACATGATGTCCCTCTCCAAGGACTGGTCTCTCCTCACAACATGTCCAAAGTATGTTAGACGGAGCCTCAGAATCCTTGCCTCCAAGGAGCCACCCGGTTTAACCCTTTCCAGGACAAATCTGTTTGTTTTCTTAGCAGTCCATGGTATTCTCAATACTCTTCTCCAGCACCACAGCTCAAAGGCATCCTCCTTGGTCATTGTCCAACTCTCTGATGCATAACAGGTGATTGCGAAGACCATGGCCTGTATCAGATGCACCTTAGTCTCCAAAGAGACACTATTGCTCTTCAGCACTTTGGAGAGGTCCCTAACAGCAGCCTTTCCCATTGCAATGCGCCTTTTAATTTCCTGGCTGCTGGTGCCAAGACTGTTGACTATGGTAGCCTAGTGGTAGGAAACTGCACTACAGTCTCAAAGGCACAGGGTTCGAATCCACCAGCTGCTCTGTGGGAGAAGAATGGGCAATCTTCTTCCGTGGGATTTTACTTCCTCTGCAAACCCACTGTATGGGTCAGTTCTGGCCGGATGGCACCCACTAACAACATCTCATCCCAGGTGAGCCTCTTCCAGAAAGTCTTTGCTGACTCCTCCCCGTTTGTCTTGTTTGTGTATTTTGAAGATAGCTGCTTGGGGCGCCAGGAAACCCGCCTAGGGACTTGATTGCCGTCCATCTCTGAGTCACTGATGATCTGTGGATCTGTTATTATAAACATCCAGGAGGTGTGTGCAGCAGCGGCAGCACCAAGCTCGGGGTCAGAGCCCGAACCCTGGGGCTGCAGGCACCCGGGACCCGCCCGGAGGAGGAGGTCGCCGCCTGGGCGGTGGGGAAGAAGGCGGGGCCTGCAGTGTCCCGGGCTGGGGACGGAAGTTGCTCAAGTACAATTAGTTTCAGTTTTGTTTCTCTTTCCGAAGCTCAGCAACAGCAGCGTCCGGGCCCGGGTCCCTGGGCCCCACTCCCAGTCCGCGCTGCCACGGCCAGCTGGGGCTAGGTAGGAAGGCGGGGGGCGCGCGGGGACCCGATGGACTTGGAGGGAGGGGAGGGGAAGGCGCGCGGGAGGAAGAGGAGGGGAAGGAGGGAGGGGTAGGGGAGAGGCAGGGCAGGCCCCCCCCCTTATTACCCCTCACATCCCATCATGGCCTGCTGTCTCTGAAAAGACCTCCTCCCACTCCAGCTCTCCTTCCTGGGGGGGAGAGGGGAGGGGAGGTCGCACCCAGTTATTTGAAGCATTCAGTGATGATATTGGAGGGCCTGCCCTGCAGGGAGTTGGGGATAAGCGATTGGCTGAAAGAAAAGGACTCCAAGAAGTGATGCTGGTCCAGAGTCTCATTAAGCAAGAGTGGGGCAGGAAGAGGGTCCCCTTCATCCCTAATGCTGGCCCCTGGGTCTAGAAGACAGGTGTGTGAGGCTGGGGTTCAGGGTCTGTATGCCCACCTCCTTAGTCAAAGTGGTTCGCCCACCTGGTCCCCTTCTTAGAGATTCCGTTACTACCTGTCCTGCCCCCATTGACCCCCCCAGCTGGGACCACTATGCCCTCAAGAGCTGTAACTGTGGGCAGTAGGCTCCTCACTTACTCACCCAGCCAGGCTCCTTACTGGCCTTGCTATTCCTCACAGCCCCTGATAACACAGAAACAGCAACGTGAGTTTACTGGATGTATGTGAGGAAGAAGAGGGAGGCTCCTTAGCTCACCGGGAAGTGACCGGAAGACCCAGAAGGCTGGAAGGAAATTCCTGCCGAGTCAGGTGAGATCTGAGGCCTGGAGATCCTGAATGGGGTAGGCGTCCAGGCTAGAGGCACCCTCTGACCTCTGACCCCATGACCTCTCCACTTGCAGGATGGTTTCCCAGGGTTCCTCTCCCTCCCTGCTGGAGGCCCTGAGCAGTGACTTCCTGGCCTGTAAAATCTGCCTGGAGCAGCTGCGGGTGCCCAAGACCCTGCCCTGCCTGCACACCTACTGCCAGGCCTGCCTGGCCCAGCTGGCTGAGGGCGGCCACCTGCGATGCCCCGAGTGCCGGGAGGTCGTGCCAGTGCCAGCAGAAGGTGTAGCTGCCTTCAAGACCAATTTCTTCGTCAACGGGCTCCTGGACCTGGTGGCCGCCCGCGCAGGAGGAGACCTACGTGCAGGGAAGCCAGCCTGTGCCCTGTGTCCCCTCATGGGAGGCACCAGCACCGGAGGGCCAGCCACAGCCCGCTGCCTCGACTGTGCCGACGACTTGTGCCAGGCCTGTGCTGACGGGCACCGCTGCACCCGCCAGACCCATGCCCACCGAGTGGTAGACCTGGTGGGCTACAGGGCAGGGTGGTACGACGAGGAGGCCCGGGAGCGCCAGGCAGCCCAGTGTCCCCAGCACCCAGGGGAGGCTCTTCGCTTCCTGTGTCAGCCCTGCTCCCAGCTGCTATGCCGCGAATGCCGCCTAGACCCCCACCTGGACCACCCATGCCTGCCCCTGGCTGAGGCGGTGCAGGCCCGGCGACCGGGCCTGGAGGAGCTGCTCACAGGCGTGGACAACAGCCTGGCAGAGCTGGAGGCCACCCGGATGGCCGAGAAAGAAGCATTGGCCCAGCTGCGGGAGCAGGCGGCCAAGGTGGGGATGCAGGTGGAGGAGGCAGCTGAGCGGATCCTCCGGGCCCTCCTGGCCCAGAAGCAGGAGGTGCTGGGGCAGCTTCGGGCCCACGTGGAGGCCTCTGAGGAGGCTGCTCGGGGGCGGCTGGTGGAGCTTGAGAGCCGGGAGCAGGTGGCCAGGACGGCAGCCACGTTTGCCCGGCGAGTGCTCAGTCTGGGTCGGGAGGCAGAGATTCTCTCACTGGAGGGGGCAATAGCCCAGAGGCTCCAACAGCTGCAAGATTGTCCCTGGACACCTGGACCATCCCCCTGTCTGCTGCCCCGGCTGGAGCTTCATCCTGGACTGCTGGACAAGAACTGCCACCTGCTTCAACTCTCCTTTGAAGAGCAGCAACCCCAGAAAGATGATGAGAAAGAGGGAGCTGGTCCCCAGCAAGAGGATGCAGCCCAGAGAGAGGACAGAGCCAAGACAAAGCAGGGAGGTGGGGTCCCATCGCAGAGTGGGAATGTCCCCAAGTTCCCAAAAGAGAAGAAAACACAGGTCCAGAAAGAAGTTGGGGCCCAGACCCCAAAAAAGGACAGAGCGCAGGTCCTGAGAGAAGAGGGTGCTCCGACTCCAAAGGAGAACACAGCCCAGGTCCCCAGAGGAGACGGAGGAGCCCAGCCCCAGAGAAGTGGCAGATCCCACAGGAAGAAAAATTTCAAAAACATGTTCCAATCCCTCTCCCGGGAGTCTAGCCCTGCACCTGGGCCGAGCCTGGAAGGCTCCCGCCTCCTTCCCAAGCCTGTCTTCTTCTGCAGCTTCCCCATTCGGATGCCTGGAGACAAGTGGTCTCCCCGGATCACCGGGCTCTGTCCCTTCGGCTCCCAGGAGATCTTGGTGGCGGATGAGCAGAACAAGACACTGAAGCGCTTCTCCCTCAATGGCGACTACAAGGGCATTGTACCTGTCCCTGAGGGCTGCTCCCCATGCAGTGTGGCTACCCTGCAGGACGCGGTGGCCTTCTCGGCCGGCGCCCGGCTCTATCTCATCAGACCCGATGGTGAGGTGCTGTGGCGCCGGACCCTGAGCCACTCCCAGGCCAGCCATGCCGTGGCCGCCCTGCCAAACAAGGAAAGGGTGGCCGTCAGCGTGTCAGGCTATGTGGAGGTGTATAACATGGAGGGAAACCTGGCCACCCGCTTTATCCCTGGGGGCAAGGCCAGCCGGGGTCTCCGGGCGCTGGTGTTCCTGTCAACCAGCCCCCAGGGCCACTTTGTGGGGTCCGATTGGCAGCAGAATAGCTTGGTGGTCTGTGATGGGCTGGGTCACGTGATCGGGGAATATAATGGGCCGGGCCTGCATGGCTGCCAGCCGGGCTCCGTCACTGTGGACAAGAAGGGCCACATCTTTCTGACCATTCGGGAGATCAACAAGGTGGTGGTACTGGATCCTAAGGGCTCACTGCTCGGAGATTTCCTCACAGCCTACCATGGCCTGGAAAAGCCGCGAGTGACCACCATGGTGGATGGGCGGTTCCTTGTCGTGTCCCTCAGTAATGGGACCATCCATGTCTTTCGGGTCCGCTCTCCTGACAGTTAAGGGGGCTAGGTGGGGGGGGGGGGGAGGGAAAGAGGGGAGCAAGACTGCCCTGGCAGGGCGTAGGTGAGGGCATATTCCTGGGGGGCCAGGGGTGGTGACTTTTCAAGGGAGAAGAACCAATTGCAAGGCCCTCTTCTGACGTTCAGGGACCAAGGGTGGTGGCATGGTCACTCCCCACTCCAGTGTTGGGGGTGGCCACTGCTCTGTGCCATGCTTGTAAAATGTGGCCTGACTTGCATTCTCATAACTGAGCTGGGTGGAACAGCCAAGGTGAGTCTTGGGGAGATGACAGACACAGTCATGGGAGCTCAGCTGTCCACAGCTCAGCATCTTAAGTGGCATCTCCCACCTGCCATAGCAGGGGACTCCTATAACAATGGCATCGACTAGGGATGTAAGGGATGGCTTTGAGGCAACACCCACAGGTGCCAAAGCTGGCAGGGTTGGCCCCTATAATGCAGAACTGGGTGTTAGGGAGCCGGTGGGAGGCAAGGCAGAGAGCTTGGGAAATGTCTGCATTTCTGGAACTTATTTTGTTGTTGTTTTGCCTTTAAGAAATGTTGGTCTTTATTAGGCTGAACTAAGAGGAGGCATTTGTCTTCCTGGCAGTCACCAAGTGGAGCAAGGGGATAGCTGAGCCAGGTGGGAGAATGGTAATGGGGTCAGAACGGGCAGGAGAAGTGGACTGGGAACCTTGGCCACTGGCCCTGACAGGCAATGGCAGTGACAGTGACATAGAGGAGCTGGAGTATGCAAGGATATGTTTAGCCAAGGGCTATCAAGAAAATGACAAGGAAAGGCAATCTTAATGGAGGTATCATGGGTAATGAGCAGACAATGTAAAGGTCAAGTTCAGGTGGAAAGTGTAGGGCAGCAGGTATAGGGAGAAGAAACTCCTTTTCTAAGGAGGCCACTTCTTGTTTATTGAAACAATAAGGGTAGTTAGTGATGTCCTGGTGTCCAAATTCAGTGACATAACAATGTAAAATGTTTGCACAGCCAAGGATAATCGAAATGAAACAAAAAAGTTAAGATAATAAGATTTTTGTTAAATTTACCACAATAAAAATTCGAAAAGACAGACAAGAATAGAGAAAGGAGCCTGGTGATGCATAGTTAAGCACTCAGCTGCCATCTGAAAGGTTGACAGTTCGAATCCAGCCAGCACTCCACAGGAGACAGTATTTTTGTTTAAATTTATTATTATTTTGTGTGTGTGTGTACACCATCAAATAAGATCTGACTGATACAGGAGGAGATTGCCCCGCCTTCTCCAGCAGAGCATCTGGTGGATTCGAACAGCATACCTCTGGGATTGCAGTGCTGCTTCTTGCTACTAGGCCACCAGAACTCCCTGGGAGACAGTCTTAGCATCCAAAATTTGCTTCTGGAAGAATCACAGCCAGCCTAGGAAATTCTGTGGGTCTGTGCTATTCTGTTTTATGGGGTTTCTATGAGTAGGCACACAAGATATGCAAGCTATGCCAGATTGATTTTGCAAGTAAGAGCAAAGTGTCCAGTATTTGCAGTGACTCAGAAAAATGGTCCAAAGGACCAAGGAGGCTGTGAATCCCTAAGGAAGCATATACATGGGCAAGGACTAAGTGAGATGGGAAAATTGTCAGATGAAACCACTGGCACGCATTGAAAGTAAATGTGAAGAATGTGCTGTGGGGAAATTGACTCATGTCACTATGAAATGGTCCAGCCTTCCTGGAGCGCAGTTTGGCAATACTTGACAAGAGTTTTAAAAATATATATATATAAATTAGACAAGTTATCTCATTTTGGGGGAATATATTCTGGGAACATAAACCAAAAAGGCACATATTTGCACAGAGATGTGAATACGTGTGCTCCCCTCTTTATTATTAACTGGAATTTGCTCAGCTGTGGGTGTGACAGCTGAACAGATTGTGGGGTGCCAGGACAATGGGATGCTGCTTTCTTATATACAAGCTGTGCAGGAGAAATGGAATTAGATGATGCAATCATTAGGGAAGCAAAAAGGGGAAATTTGGAATTCCAGTGACAGTGATCGCAACTAGATAAAAATAACTGACTAATTCTCGCGTGGAAATAGGATCAGGATTTGTAAATAGTG
Source organism: Elephantulus edwardii (assembly GCF_000299155.1). Lineage (NCBI taxonomy): Eukaryota > Metazoa > Chordata > Mammalia > Macroscelidea > Macroscelididae > Elephantulus > Elephantulus edwardii. Next base: position 13,923,504 of record NW_006399830.1, on the reverse strand, counting down.
ACTTGGGAGACATTGGGGTCTCTTTGAGTTATTGTGGGCTATTATTCATATAAGCACATTGCTACTGTAGTTATTATCTATTCAATAACATGTAATGGATGCTTACTTCTAATGGAAAATGCACCTCTGAATAGTCAGGAAGAGCTGCTGGGCTTGAGAATGAGTAAGTCACTTAAAGCAAAAGAGATGATGGGGCAGCAAAGATAAAGAATTTGAGGAAGAGAGTCACGCTGGCCAGACAGGACAAATGACCAAGGAACACACCTTGGGAAGGTATGCAGGACTCAAGCAGTCCCCCAGGGTGTTCAGATTATTGTGCCCAGAAAATAGAAGACCCTGTTGAGTTTACAACTGGAAACCGGCAGTGGTGGTTCTGTGGAATCAACTAGAGTGGGTGGAGCCCTGTGAGAACAGGGGCTGCGTCTCCTTTGCGGCTGTAGATCTAGCTGAGTGTTGGCACATAAGAGGCACTCTTAATAAATGTCTATGAAATGAGAGGGCAACTAGAAGAGGGATAGGACAACGCTGTGACTCTTTCTAAAGACCTTTCAGCTCAAAGACAGAGCCCTAGCTGCTCAGTTTGCACAGCTTGTGGCTCATGGGAAATACCAGAGAGGGACTTTGTGAGCATTGGTCACTATAAGCCTCCTAAAAGATAACTCAGTTCCAAGCCAAAGAAAGACAGGAAATTGTATTGTTCTGCTTTGAGAAAGGGAAGTAAGTGACATGGATTCTCAGGGATTGTACCCCTTCGGCTTAGAATAGAGCCACAGAGGGGCTGGCTCGTGAAACAGCCCCAGCCAGATAGCTCACCCAAGTGACAAAGCAGGAATAGAAACAGAAGTCGCCTAAAAGCAAGGAAAGAGTCCCAAAGTTGCTCTAGAGATCAGAGAGTTTCTAGGAAGCTGTAGGGATTTTGGGAAATTGGACTTTAAAGACGCGGCGGGGGTGGGGGGTGGCGGGAAGCTCTCTGACCTTAGAATCCTAGTGAATCCTGCAGAAAGCTCAACAGCAAGGGTACAACATTCTAGTTAAGCTACAGATTTTAAGAAATTGGAAGTGTTATGAAAGACACAGCAGCCCTACCTACGCAGCACTGAACTAAGATATCTCACTGGATAGAATATTCCTTTTCCTATTGGTGCTGTCCATGCATTGTTGAAGTGAGAAAAAAGTCCAGGTAGGGAGAAAGGGAGGAAAACCAGCTTCATATTCTTTATTCCAAGAAAAGAGGGTGCGAGGGCCACAGGTATGGGTGGAGTGTGGCTCTTCCTCCAAGTAGCCATCTGAGCTTGGTCTGGTTCCTTACCACTCCAAGCCTCAAGTTTCTCCAAGGACGTGGGGGAATGAAATCTACCATGCCCACCTCACTAGGTGGTTGTGAGACTTGAATATGAAGCATGTGGAAGGATTTCGTACACCATAAAACTCAGTTACTAGGAGGTGTTTAGTAAAAACCTAGTATTGACCTGATATTTCTCTAGTACCGTGGTGAGTGTAGTGCTGTGTCTACAGGTTATAAGGTAAGAATTCAGGAAAGCTGTTATCTGCAAAGCATCTTCTGTTCTAAAGGAGACATGCCTTTCTTGGTTTCCTTTTGTTTGAAGCAGCCACATGCTAAGACAGTATCAGTACTGTCCCTAAAAGCCAGCTTAGAACCAGACTAACAGAGTACTGATAACTGTAGACGTTTGGGGGGGGGGGGAAATGCTTTTCTAAAAAAATAGCAGAAGGAACTTGATCTTTTGATAATCTGGAGAAAATTTCATTTGGAAGGCGAGCGTGCGCTTTCACTGCTGTATCACAAAACAATGACATATTATAAATCTATAGAGAGAACATAATAGAGGTGCAGACATCCAGTCAAGATGTGAAAACTTCTCAAGAAGTTAGTGACATGAGCTGGGCAAGGTTTGATCAATAAGTGCCAAGATCAAGATACTGGACCATTTCTTGTAGGCAGGTAAGCTGAGAATGAGAGCTATCTCTTCATTTAATGGTGGACTGGAAAATTCTGTACTGGAAAAGGGGAGTCTTGGACTAGGGTATCCAAACATTCCTACAGTGAAAAATCTAAGTCCAGATGCTGGCTTTGGAAAATAGGTGTTTGTGACTACAAGGAGTTGGCCAGCCTACCCAACCATGGATATGATTTTATTAACTGGATCTTGACAGGAGCCAGTCTGGGGGCTCCTGTGATTAGAAGGGTGAAGGAGGTGCAAGCCATAGGTGAGGAACTTTAGGGCCTGGTGAGAAAATGACTTGCTCGTCTCCAGGACCTAGAGAAGATGTGGAGTAGGTATGGGACTGTTCGAGAAGGGAATCTGAACTTGCCTCCATGGAAAGTTTGACCGACTGGTTTAGCAGCCAGCACGGAGTCAGCGGCGGGGGAAAGGGACAGGGCCCTTGGTACCCAAGTAGTGGTATCAATCAGTCTACTGTCTTTTAGTTGGCACAGGATAAAGAATCATTCCTCTGTTTTGTACTTTATATCCACCCCCCCCTTCTGTTTCTTAATAAAGTTCTTTGGAAAGAAAAAAAAAATCTAGCCTTTTCTCAAATGGCTTCACTTTGGGGAAGTGGCGTTTTCTACTGCCATGCCCAGACGCAGAGGGAATCAACTGATCACCCAGGTAAAGCTCTTCAAAAAAGCTAAATTCCTGGAAGACATTGTAGGAACAGTCACCCCCACTGTCACTCCATCCGTCCTCATTGAGACAGTCCTTCCCATGGGACAGAGAAGGCCTGGACCTTTCTGCCAGCCCCTGGAGAGCCCTGGCGGCTCACCCATCCTGCAGCTGGGGATTAGGAGGTGGCTCAGAGGCCTAGGTAAGGTGGTCTGCCCTCCACATTGCATTCTGCCTGCTTTCTGGTTTGGGGACCACATGAGCATTTTGGGAGTGCCTTCTGGGATGTTTTATCTGCGATCCTTCAGCAGCCAATGAAGGGCTGGAGTGTCAGATGAGTCCTTATCACCACTGACCGAACCCACCCATCTGCCCTAACTAGTCTCCAAGGCCCTTTGAGGTTCCATGTGCAGGAAGAGGAGGGACCTCAGGTCACTGCTTGCAACTCAGTTCACACAGCCTCTGGACCCACCATCCAACACGGGTTAAGGAGAAGTCGCCGAAGGCCTACATTAGCTGTCCGACGCCAGCGTCCTCCACCCCTTCACGTGAATATTTTGCAGACGGGGAAGTGGGCTTAGAACTGCTCGCTCATGATAAGCCAATTTTGATTCAGACTAAAGTCTGACTGACTCCACAGCTGCCCTTCCTGAATTCAGCCCCTGGACCTGCTGCCTTCCCCATGCCGCTGTGAATCTCTGCCGAGTCACATAAGCCTGACTCTAGCTTTCCTCATTAGATAAAAAGAGATGGTTGGACCAAAGGAGATCTGAGTTGTTTCCTGTGTTAGCAAGGCAGATCCCATCCCTGGGGAAAGATCTAGAATGCAGACAAAGGAGACAGCCTCGTGGTGCAGTGGTGCGTGTCTTATCTTCTCCCAGAATCCCCCAGTCCCACCCCCACCCCCAGATAGAGGAGGATGACATCTCTAGAGAGAATGTCTTAACGATGCAGAGGGAAGTGAAGCTGGAGGACCAAGACCCTTAGCTGTGCGGTGACAGTCTGAGTAACAATTCTGTAATACTTCATCTAATGACTCAGCCTAGCTTTGCACCGGCGCCTGTATGAACCCTGGGGAGCATGACTCAGCAGTGAGGGGGCTGGTGGTAGGAGACTGCTGCAGTCCATGTGAGCAGTAACTTGAGAACAGCCTGTTCCCAGCTCTAAACCCCAAGGCGGAGCGTCTGCTTCTGTGGTCAGACACACATGGGCCCTCAGGCTCCCAGCCATGTGGTGGAGCTTCCTCCCTCAGACTCCTTGCTTGGCTTCTAGAAATTACAGCCTGAGGACCATCAGGGGGCACCTCCTTGGCCTTGGTTGGCCACTGTGTCTGCAACAGGCTGCCAGGAGCACAGACCATGGGCCCCCCTTCTCCATACCACTTTTCCTGGGTCACAGAAGGCTATAGAATTAGAACAGGCAGTGTCTGGTGCGAAAGGAAGAATGATCATGCACGTGGCTAGGTGGTTCCAGCATCCCTTCTCTTGCTGGAAGGGGTTCTCTAGTCTTAATTTTAGTCAAGGGTCCCTACTCAGGAAAGGTCTTTGCGCCTTCAAAATTAGCTGTACATATTTTCTGTTAGTTCTAACTAGATTAGGAATAGTTAATCAAATTAACAGGAGAAAACAGCCAAGGAAATGGAGATTGAGTGGTCCCTGAGCCCAGAGAGGGTCCCTGGGCTCCTAGGACATCATCAATCAGCCCAGAGGGTGTGCACAAACCATCTTCCAAGAGCCCCTGTGTCTCCTCTCTGGCAACGCTAATTACTTTCCTTTTTAAAAATTTTATTGTGGCAATTTAAAGATAACATTCACCAGACTTTTTAGGTGTAGTTTGTTGGGGTGTTTTGATTTTTATCCAATTGTGATTTGAGCAAAAGTTTGCAAAGGGAATTGGTTTTCCATTCAACCAGTCTTACATTTTTGGTTTAAGACATGAATTACCATGCCCACAATGTAACCACACTCTCCCCACTTCCTCCCTGTGATTCTCATTCCCATTAATCCCCTCTGCCCAGCCCCTTCTTGCCTTCTGAGCCTTCTCTCTGGACAGATGCTGCCCTTTCGATTATGTGGTGGATTATCCTGAACAGTGAGTGCCTCTGTGATGTCACCGTTCACCTCATAGTCATCTGGCTGCAAGTTGAGCTACAGGAGTGTTTTGTTCCAGATTTAAAGGATGACTAAGGGCTATAGTCTTGGAAGTTCCATCAGTGTCCATCAGATCAATAAGCCTGGACAATTTTGTTTTCTTTCCACACTGTTCACTCCCTCTACCCATGACCTTCTGCTGTGATCACCTAAAACAGCGGTGATAACTGAGCTCCACCTGGTTCTTCTGCTCCCAGGCTGGTGGAGGTTGAGGTTCTCATGGTCCCTTAGCTCTGTGGATTAACTGTTTCTGCACATCTATACAGTTCTTTTTTGTTGTAGACATTTTAACCATGACATGATGTAATCTTGGAGCTCTGGTGGCCTGTTGTTGTTGTTGTTGTTATGTGCCGTCGAGTCGCCTGCGACTCATAGCAACCCTATGTACAACAGCCCTAAACTCCGCTCTGTCCTGTGCCAATCGCACTGTCTCTGACACTCCCAACCCAATTATCCCAGTCACTGAATCAATCCACCTCATAGAGGGCCTTCCTCTCCTGCGCTGTCCCTCCACCCTCCCAAGCATGATGTCCCTCTCTAAGGACCGGTCTCTCCTTACAACATGTCCATCTGGTGGCCTAGAGGTAAGGAATTGTGTTGCCAACCCAGAGGCACATGGTTCGAATCTACCAGCTGCTCGCTGAGAGAAAGATGGGCTATCTCCTCCTGTGCAATTCACTGCCTCTGAAAACCCACTGGAGGGATCAGCTGTGAGTTGGCTCTGGCTTTGCAACACATAACAATAACAAATGTACACTTCAGTGCACTAACTGTATCCTCAATGTTGGGTAACCATCATACTATCCATTTCCAGTGTTTTCCCATTACTTGAAACAGAAACTCAGCACCCCTTAAGCAGTAACTCCCCCTTCCACCTTGCCCTTGCCCCTCTTAATCACTAGTCTGCTTTCCATCTTTTCACATCAGCCTGCCCTCGGAATTTCATATGGTGGACTCACACAATACTTGTCCCTTTGCATCTAGCTTTTTTCTCTCAGCATAGTGTTTTCCATTTCAAGATTTGTCCATGGCAAAGCACATGCAGAATTTAATTTCTCCTTATGACCAAATAATGTCCCACAAATAATCCCCCAAAATATTTCTCTGATCACAGGTTCTGCTTCTCACTCAACTGGGAGGAACTGGTTCTGAGAGGGCACAGCAACCTTACCTCTGGGCCTTCCTTACCTCTGGTTCAACTCCAGGCAGCAGGAACCCCACTGAAGGTGATCTGGGGAGTCCCTAACACACTTGGCTTGGTCCTGGACATGGTAGAGTCTGTGGGGGCGGTGGGATGGATGCACCTATCCAATGGAAGAATGCACCTTGCCAAGGGAGTGGTAAAGGCTTAGGCTTGAGCCGGATCTGGGTAGCTTGGCCTCTGTTCAGCAACTTACCCCAAGTAAACCCTGGAAAAAGATGGCGACCCAAAGACAACAGTAACATAGGAAAAGTGTGTCAATGATTGAGCATACATGTCTATGCTCAGGGGATGTGCTATCTGTCTCTGTCCAAGGGCTCAGAAAAGGCAGGAGGGGAAGGGCAGGGAGCCATGGTATCTGAGCAATAGCTAAAACTGTGCTTGCTGTTCATCCTGGAGAACTGGGGTCTGTGTGTTAGAGGAGGCACTGTGGCACCTCACACGGGATCCTGCCTGTGACTGGGTAAGGGCACCTGCACGCGTAGACGTGAACAGGGAGGTGGGGATCTACCTCTGTGTTCTCTCGGCAGGGAAGATGAGGCAGGCTGTCAGGGTGTGCCCAGATGGGTATCAGGCCAACTTTCTCCTCATCAGAGAATCAAGACTGGAATTTCCCCAAAGCTCATTTCCTACCATTTAATTCTTCACCGCAGACCGCAGCTGCCAAGTCTGTGCAGGGCAAATGCCAGGCATAGGTCAGAAATCTGAGTCTCCATGCTGTGTCTAACCCTCCATCCAGAAGTCCTCTCTCCATGCAGAAGGCCTACCCCACCCACTCTTCAGGAAAGGCTCTCAGGGAAGGCGAGTTACATTTAATCGCAGTTCTACCACTCACCACACACCTGACCTCTGCACAAGTTACTTGACCTTTCTCTCTGAACCTTCACTCTTCATCTGTAAAATGGGCACAGTAATCTACCCTATGAGCTCCCAGGATAAATCAAGAAGATAACAGGTAAGAATATCTTCCTTTGACCCTACTCATTAATCAAGTGCTGCTGGTGGGACTGGTCCATTTGCACTCTGTACCATGCACCCATCAGTTAGTCCAAACAGCAGAAGGTATTGGACCTGCCCTCCAAGAACCCAGTACAAAGCTGTTGTTGTTGTTAGGTGCCGTCAAGTCATAGGCAACTCATAGTGACCCTGTGAATGAAAGACCTGGACATCTGTATAACTTCCATCCTTTCTCCAGGTTCATAGGGTTTCCAGAGACAAGCTATTATGGAAGTGGATGCCACTCCTGCTTCCAAGCTTGTTTTAATCAGGGAGCTCCACCAAACCCTCTCTGCCATGAGTGACTATTATCGCATTATCACATCAGTGTCACAGTGTTCAGCTTCACAGCAACCTCTGTACAGCAAGTGGACACACCAGGGCTATACGACCTTGAAGAATGTTTCACCAAAAACAATTAAAGGCAGGGCCGAGGGCCGAAAGGAGTAGGCCCTACCCTTACTTACCCTTACTCTAAGGCTCAGGGCCCCCAACCACTTTTGAAGGGCAAAAAGAACAGTAACACCCAATGAAAGGACCCCAGAAACTTCTCTTGCCTGACTACGACCAAGAGGAGCTGCCATAGAGATGGCAGCCATGCCGCCAGTTAGCCAGCCGACTTCCAGAGTACCCAGTGCAAACAGCAGGTGCCAAACAATTGAGGAAAGAATTGACCAGGTAGGGGAGATGGATGGTCCCCTACCTAGACTGGTAGTAGCCTTATTAGGGTAACTTCATCCCAGACCAGCAACCAGTTCTCAGCTGATGGCTGATGTGTGGCCCCCGTGAACAAAGCAATGTCAGGGCAGATGAACATGATCTGAACACACAAGGAGCAGCAGATAGCATCAGGATGTCAGCTCTTCATACAGAGCACGGAGGTCTCCCAGGGACTGGACACATGTCCTGGGGATTTCAGAATGGAGTCACTGAGTGGAGTGGAGATGCTCGTGGCAGAGTGAGGCCAGGACATTTGGATGAACTTAATGACATCTGCTGTCAACAGTGACAGCTTGAGGCATTCCACACTACCTCGGCGCACACACACCCCCCCAAGGGTTATGGTTACGTGCTGATGAGTCAACTCATCGTGACCCTAGGAACAACAGAGCTGAACCTTACCCTATCCTGTGCCATGGTGACAATCTCGCACATGCTCAACGACATTGGGAGAGTCATCCCATCGGTCCATCTCGCAGAAGATCTTCTCTTTCCTTGACCTTCCACCTTTCCCAGAATGACATCATTTTCCCAAAACTGGTCCCTCCTGACAACATGCCCAAACTATGTGAGATGATGTTTCATTCTCCTTGCCTCTAAGAACTCTCTGGTTGCACTTCCTCCAAGGCTGGTTTGCTCTCTTGGCCGTCCATGGGATATTCAGTACCTTCTCCAACACAACTCAAAAGGTATCCATTCCTCTTTGGTCATCCAAGAGAAGGGTACCCACTCAGCAAGGTAAGCACAGACTTCCTTGTGCTTTCGCCTCATGGGCTGGTGATCGATGTCTGCAGGACAAGCGTCATATGTCTGCACAGCCTGGAACCTCAGCTCTAAACCCCGTTCCTCTGGATACTTGCCCAAGGCTCCCCCACCCAGATCAGCTCGCAGATGGTCCTTGTGTTGGCATGCTTTCCCTCAGGCAAGAACAATGCAATTACTTAGAGAAGTTACAATCTGATCAGCCTCTCTGAGGTTTTGCTGGGGTCACCTTAATTAGATTTGGGGTATTCACAGACAGACAGTCTCCTAGGTAATTTCGACAGAAGGCTCACATCCTCTCCTTAACTGGGTCTCTTCCTAATTGAGTTCTGGGAAGGCAATGCTCAAAGTATACTTGATGGTCAGGATCATGCACCCCAATCATCACACTGTGTAGCGTTGAGGGGGGGGACAGAGTAAGGGATGTGTGTACCACACAGCTCCTGCCTCCAACGTGCTCCCCATTCAGTTGTTTTTGTTGTGTTGTGTGTGTGCCATTGAGATGGAACTGACCCATGGCTGATTCTGCAGGGTGGGTTTTAAGAGGTTGCAAACCAAACAAGAGGAGATTGCCCATCTTTTTTCCACAGAGCATCTGGTGGATTCAAACTGCCTGTCTTTGGATTGTCAGTGCAACTCTTTACCCACAAGGCCACCTGAGCTCCATCTCAATGCCGTAGGAGAAATGAAACCAGGACAGGAGAGAAATCAAAACCTGACCAAGAGCAACGATCAAGCCAGAGGAGGAGTCTGGGAAGGTTTTCTAGGGAAAGGTGGGATTTAAACATTAGAAATGCAACAAGGACACCACAACAAGATAAAGGTAAATAATCCAGTTGAAAAATGGGCACAGGATATGAACAGACCCTTCACCAAAGAAGACATTCAGATGGCCAACAAGCACATGAAGAAATGTTCAAAATCCTTAGCTCTAAGGGAGATGCAAATCAAAACAACTATGAGATATCATCTCACCCCAGAGAGAAGAGCAAAATTCAACAGAACAGGTTGTGGAGAAACTGGAACCCTTATTCACTGTTGGTGGGAGTGTAAAATGGTGCAACCACTGTAGAAGGTGGTATGGCGCTTTCTCAAAAAGTTGCAAATAGAGATACCATTTGACCCAGCAATTCCACTACTGGGAATATACCCCAAAGATACCTAACTGACACCCAAGCAGAAATATGCACACCCATGTTAATCGCGGCTTTGTTCACAACAGCAAGGAGTTGGAAACAACCGAAGTGCCCATCAACAAACGAATGGATAGAGAAGCTGTGGTATAGTCACACAATGGAATACTATGCTGCATTGAAAAACAAGGAACTCATGCAATATTATTCAAAATGGGTGACCCTGGAGGACATTATGCTGAGTGAAATATCTCAATCACAAAAGGACAAATACTGCATGGTGCCACTGCTGTAAAACAGGACTGACATCGGGCTTGAGGGGGAGACTGAGAAAGATGGGATAAATAATGTATACTGCATTGAAACAGATGAGGGAATAAACTCTTTAAAAGAGATATGTGATTAAGTATTATTGTCATGACAGGAGTCCAGAATGAAGGCTGCACAGTGGAGTGGACCTGGGGGGAGGGATTGTAAAACAATGAAAGAATTTTTCTTTTACTTTTCAAAGAGAAGAGTGTACTGGGGAGGGGGGGAAGGGTGGGCAGGGAGAAAAGTGCAACAATGAATGAATGGAAATCCAAAGTCTGTAAATTTTCATTAAAATTAATAATAATTTTTTAAAAACTTTAAAAAGAAAGAAATGCAACAAGGAGCATTCCTGAGTGGGTGTATGCCGTGGCGGAGCAGGTGGAAAGACCCTCAGAGGTAGAAGGAGAGGCAGCAAGTAGACCATGAGAACAAGTAGGCAGAGTACTGAGGAGAAAACGAAAATCGCAAGTCAGATGGTGTCAATGAAGGGTGTGAGGGAAGACGTGATCGGGTCCAGAATTCCCCAATACAGCAATTCCTTCCCCATTCTCCATCCACACCCTCCTCACCCATACTGCTTCTGTTGACCTTGTCAAAAGTGGGGAAGTGGGGTTCAGACTCGGACGTGGCTCTGGCACACACCCATCTCCCGCACGCGAACCCACGCTCTGAGGTCAAGGCAACGGAAGGAACGGTCTGCAGGGCAGGAAATCGCAGGACAGGGGAACGTCCACCCAGGCGGGCTGCCTCCCACCTACTGCAGGCAGACTGTCCCTGATTCAGCTAGGAAACCAGTGACATTCCAGACACAAACACGACCTGACCTCCTCTTCTCGATTAGAAGCCCCTTGGGATTCCTAGAAATGGTAAGAGGGAGTTCCCAAGCCTGGGGCTTTCCGATTCTGCCCATCCCCTCTCCCACTCCCCTGAGTAAACCAAAGGCAGGGAAGAACAAGAAGGAAACTTAGGTTCAGGGACAAGACACCGAATTCGGCCAGGTCGAAAGGTGTTCATTAGCCTTAGTCTAAAGTGTAGAACAGAAGGGGAGGCCCAGTTTTCCTAGCTGTGAAGGCCCTCTGTGGGTCTCTAACTGCAGGCCTATCTCTGAAGGAGCTGGCTGCCAGAACAGGACAGTTGTCTGCACCTGACAAGGCTTCACACACATGCACAGGGCCAGTCTGGGTTTGGGGCTCCCCAGAGGGCAGGTTCACCCGCAGGCCCAGGCTTCCCTGAGACGGAGCAGTCTGGGTCTGGCGCCTGCCCCCGCAGGCAGTGAGCTGGCAGGCCCAGGTGCGTGCGCCCTGGGAAGAGAGGATCCACCTGAGGCTGGGGCAGTGGGTCCAGGCCCGTGAATAACGGAGGCCTCATCGCAGGAGCTGCAGGTCTGACTAAGCAGGCAGGCCCCGGCGGGCAGCTCCCACCCGCCAAGCCGCCGGCGGCTCTGCATGTCTCCACTTCACACATGACTCTCCTCAGGGGGATCCCCGCCCTTCACTGTCCACGGCAGGCACGTCCACTTAATGCACCCTTCTGCCGCTCCTCAGCGCTCATATCCCTGGATTCGGGGTCACCGTTGCAGTCCGGAGACGCATATCCACTTGGAACACCCCTTATCTCTCTGAACAGCTTTCTCCTCCACCCTCCAAGCCGTAACCTCCCCGCCAGAGCCTGGTGCAGAGAACTGTTACTACAACCTCCCCACTAGGACTTCTCTCTAGCAATTAAGATAATTCTCATCCCTCCACTAAGAGTCTCCCCAAGACTGCTCTTTCCCTGCCTGGGACCCATGGAGCACGCCATTCAACTGTCTGTGGAGACATTGGGGCCTGAAGGTGAAGAGCCATCTTCCCATCTCCCCTCTCCCTTCTCCACTCACCTCAGAGTCCAGCTGAGAGCCCAAGGTCAACATAAAACCAGGCCGGACATAAAGGATCAAGCAAGCAAGCCGCTGACTGAGCAAGCAGGTCAAAGGGCAAGCTGGCAGGTCCTCCAGTTTCCACACCACTGCGGTCCGTGGCTCCAGGTGGGGAAAGTTGAGCGATTCCCAGTATGACAGGGACACTCTCGGGGCAACAAGGGGACCAGTGCGTCTCATCCAGCCCAGGGCAACGCAACCCAGGTAGCTGGGATTCCAGAGTTCACACTCTCGCGGGATCAGGCCACAATCCCGGCGGTACCTGAAGATCTGTTTAAAAACCAGAGACTGTTAATACTCCAGAGAGTCAGATACCCGTCCACCGAAGTAGAAGTAGGTACAGGTTTGTTGTTTGTTGGTTGGTTGCTTGCTTTGGTGTTTTTTTAAAAAAACAGTGAATATATGAGACAGGACCTGCCGCACAGCAGTTGCTCCGTAAGCCTTAAAGACCAAACCAATCCCACACCTATCGAGTTGATTCTGACTCATAGAAAACAAGTGCTGGTCAAGGTGTGGAGAGATTAGAACTTGCTGGGGGGACTGCAAAACGGGGCAGCCACTGTGGAAAACAGTATGACGGTTCCTGAAAAAAATTGGAACTGGAACTACCATTTGATATGTTGTTGTTGTTGTTGATTGCACAACTCATAGCGACCCTATGAACAAAAGGCCAGAAGCCCCTCTACAACTATTGCCATTTATCAAAGTTTATAGAGTTTCCAGAGGCATGTTGTTTAGGAAGTGGATGCCATTCCTGCTACCATTTGATATACTACTTGGAAATATCATTTGGTATGTTGTCTGTCTAGAGAGTAAGTTAATGCCTTTGAGTTGTGGTGCTGGAGAAGAGTCTTGAACATACCATGGACTGCCAAGAAAACAAATAGGTCTGTCTTGGAGCGAATGAAAGCAAGTTTCTCCTTGGAGGCTAGGATTTTGAAGCTCTGTCTCACATAATTTGGGCACGTGGCCAGAAGGGATCGATCCTTGGAGAAGGACATTATGCTTACATTATGCTCGGAAGGGTACAGGGATGGTGCAGGAGAGGAAGATCCCAGATGAGATGGATTGATACAGTAACAGGGGCAGTGGGTATAGGTGTATTGGAGTCAATGGGACAGGCTCAGAATAGAGCAAACTTCAGACCTATTTGTACATAGGGTCGTTATGAGTCACAGGAGAGTTGACGGCACATAACAGCAACAACACTCACAGCTCACCCTCCAGTGGGTATTCAGAGACTGTAAATAGCACAGAAGAAAATTGCCCATCTTTCTCTTGAGGAGCAGCTGGTGGATTTGAACCCCCTGCCTTTGGGTTGGCAGATCAACTCCTTACCACTGACTAGGCCACCGGTGCTTCTATATGTTGTAGATATATCCATGTATACAGTAGAGCTGACAAGAAGCAAAGCGACATAAACCTCTTAATTATAATCAAACACCCCACCCTCAAGGATACTGGTCCTAGGGACTCAGGACCATAGTCTACTGGGACACCAAGGTCAATGACGTCCTCAAAGACAATATTCTACATCCTTCTTGATGAGTAGCCACTGGGGTCTTACAAGCTCGTGGGCAGCCACCTGAGGTGCAATTCTGGCCTCTCCCTGTGCAGAACAAAGAAGAAAGGGGCAAAGCAAAGGTGTACTGAAACAATGAGCCCTAAGGACTGACTGGCAGGCCATATGACCCTCAACTTCCACAACCCTGACACCAGAAGAACTAGGTGGTGCCTAGCCACCACTGCTGACCTCTCAAAAAGGAATCACAACATAAGGTCCCAGGTGGAGTGGGCAAAAAAAAAAAATATATGGAACAAAACTCAAAAAACATAAAAATGACCAGACTTAACTTATCTGATGGAGGCTGGTGGAACTCCCAAGACTAGTCATGCTTAGTCACCATTCCAGCCTGGAACAAAACACACCTCAGTGGCTCCCCTTTCAGACAAACAGTAGACAGCCCTGTGAGGAAAACAACAACAGCAGGGAGGCACTCACGTCTGAACTCAGTTCTTAAAATAATCAAGCACGTAAGATCCAAAGGGCAACATTTGCCCAGGGATGAGATTGGCAAACCCAAAACTGCCTAGCCAGACTGGCAGGGCATGTACACACACGGCCGTGGCTAAAGGTTCTGGACAATCGATATCAAGCTCTCCTCCCCTTGTGCTAGTCTGGGGCAGGGATCCCCGCCTGCAGGTTTCTCTCCACCGTCAGGCTCTTTGGAGTTTGCTTCATTCCCACTCTTCTGTCACCCTGCTTCCTGGCCTGTGACCCTGAAAGAGACTCTTGGATGATGGCCCTGAACTGGCTTCTGTCCATCTGGCCAGGTCGCCTCACCTCTATCACAGACCTCAACAGGGTCTGTCTAGCCCTGGAGAATTCAGCCTAGAATTTTAGAATCTTTGCTGTTGTTGTTGTTTTTTTTTTCTTTTCTGCCACCAACTGGGCCATTTGGGGGCTGCAGCTTCCTGAGCCTTAACTACAGCAGGGCTCTTAAAAGTCTTGTAGCTCTGCCCTGGCCTCCCTGTGGTTCTCACAACTTTGACAATGAACCCTGTGTTTCACTGTAGAAGCCTGTTGTCTATACAGTCAGTTCAGAACTGACCCATAGTTAAATCTCGAGTGGGTTTTCAGAGGCAGTAAATCACATGGAAGGAGATTGCTCATCTTTCTCTCACTGAGCAGCTGGTGGATTCGAACCGTATACCTTTGCATTGGCAATGCATTTCCTTACCAGTAAGTTATTAGAGCTTTCCAGCCAGTCCCAACTCAAGACACATAGGACAGAAACTCCAGTTTTTTAAATGTCTGTTTTCCAGACCTCTCTCCTGAGAGGCCTCTGGATGAACTTGAACCTCCAATTTTTTAAATAGCAGCATGATTTGAACCACCCAGGGACTCCATCCTACTACTGTGGAGTCGATTCCGATTTGTGGTGACTCTCAGGAGGTTTCCAAGGCTGTAAATCTTTATGGAAGGAGACTGCCTCTCTTTCTTGATCTAGTATAATGGCACCTGGTGGATTTGAACCACTGACATTTTGGTTAGCAACTCAACTCATAAAGCATTATTCCACCAGGGCTCCTTAGGGATCATCTTAGAAGCCAGGAAACAGTGCATCTCCTGTCATTGTTCCAAAGTGGGACCCCAGTTGAGGCCTCCAACTTTTGGCTCCAGCATCTATATCTGGAGAACTAGTCACAGTGGGGGTTCCCCAAGTCTGGTATTGTTCAAGTCTGATATTGAAAGGCCCTGTCCCTTTCCTTGCCGCCCCCCCCCCCAGCTCCCTGGAGGGTGACTCCAGCCCCTACGCATTGTCTTCTTTCCTGTGGAATTTCTGCTCTTGAGGACTCAGTGTTCTGGATTGCTCCTGTGATCACCGTCACTCCTTGTGCACTGGTTTCCTCCTGTCCAGACAGTGCTGGCCACCCGCCAGGACCTCTGACCTTTTCTAGAAAAGTCTAAGGCTGAAGAAAGAAAGCAAAGGCCTCAAAGACGAATTGGGAAGGGGAAGTTCCACCTGGATAAGGTTTTGGAGCTTCTATGGGGCCCTGTGGTATGTCCATTCATAGGTAGTGAGGCTGCAGAGGCTGGGAAATGGGCCTGTAGTGGACAGTCAGAGGCAACTGCATGGATGTGCCACTCCCTTTACCCTGGAATTTCAACCTAGATCCCAAGCCCCGATGCCATCCCTTTCTGGTTCATTAAACACACACCAGGTCAACCTCCCCTTCACAGAAGGGCCCTGGAGCCCTTTGTTCAGTCTGGGCTGCCTCATACCTGCCACCTCAGCTCCTCACCCCAGCAGCCCCTTCCCTTGGGCCCCCAGGAAGACCGGCTTCCCTGTGAATAACAGTTACTCATCATCCCTGCATCAGTCCTTACTCACACTCCTGTCACATCTTGACACAAGGTGGGTGGGGGGCATCATAGAGATACAGCAAGGCCCCCCAGGAAGGAGGCACCACAGCAGGCAGAAATGTTCTCATTCTCAGATGGGCTTTGGGATCAGGAGGGAGTGGAGATCACCAGTCCCGAGTGTCTGCTTTAGATCCAAGTTCTTGACAAGGTAATGATGCCCTCTCTTGCATCCAGCTGTACAGGAAGGAAGTCCTGGCCTCTTGGGCACCAGACACAGATCAGAGCCCTTGGCTCTGCTTCTCAGACCATCTTACTCCATCAGGGGTCTTGCTAATTCCACTGCCTGAATCTTTGGGGCTTCTTTGCCAAGGACCTAATTAGCCATTCCCTTCTCCCCTCTGGCCACATGTTCTTTGCTCTGAAGAAACCACAAGGTTCAGAGAACTAGAATATGACAGTTATGGTGCATGCTTTGGGTGTCCCTTGAGATGAGGCATGACTGAGTGGTTTTCATTCACCTTCACAGTTTCCATCAACAGCTGAGAGAAGACATGCCGCATTTTACAATTGCCATTGGTACTATTTTCCATAAATATACCTCTTGGAGGAAAGATCCATTCATTTTTAAAAAAAAAATACCATTTTTAAAGTCAACTGAAACCTCCTAGTTACTTTCTGAGTATCTGGTGCCACTGGATATTCCTTTCACATCTTTTTTTGAAATTTCAACAACACTGTTAGGGAAGTGATATCAGGACCTCCATTGTGCAAAAGAGAATATTGAGGTTCAGGGAAGTCAAAGAAGTTGCTTGAAAATTTCCTGCTGGTTCTCAGGCCACATCTGGGTCTTTCTACAATTAGCACCTTGCCAAGAGCCTCTATCTCTATGTGAGGAGATCGAGGCTGCGGGAAGACGGAAAGGTTGGCTCATAGGCCCCAGAGCATGGAGCCAGAATGTCCTTTAGAGCCTGCATCCAGCACACACACACGTGGCTTGGTGAAGAAGTCCGACTATATTCTTAGGAAGAGTAGCTAGGTCTCTGGGCTGCCTTTCGTGATGAGGGTGGTGAGTTTCCAGGGCAGAAAAAGGAGACAACACTGATGATATTGAGTGTATGCACAGGTAGAGAACGGGGCTGTGGAAAGGAGGATCAGAGTGTGTTGGAGAAGGGATGTAGGCAAGTGTATAGGCGAGGAGGGCGATGAGAAAGCCAAGAGAGGGTAGACAGGAAACACTCCACATGGCCTCCAGCCTGCATTGCTGCTCAGGGCAGTGACTACAGTGTATAGTCATTAAAGCAAGGACAACATTCATCTTCTAGTACTCCATAAACCTATCAGAGAAAAGACTCAGAGAAGCTGCTCCAAAACTACAGAGGGAAATAAAAACGTCTCTCTTATTTTATTCATTTATTGTTGCACATTTTATTTCCTCCCCCTCCCTACCTCCCTGGAATAACTACTTTGTCAGCTTCTTAATCATAACCAAGCACCCTCAGGGACTGAAGTTCCTGGTTCCTGGAACCTAGGGGCCACAGTCTTGGTGAACATCAAGGTCAATGGGTATAACAGTCCACAAAAGACAAAGTTCTACATTCTACTCTGGTGAATAGAGAATGAATGGGGTCTCACAAGCTTGTGGGCAGCCATCAAAGGTACAGCTATTGACCTCTTCCTGCCCAGAAAAAAGAAGAGAGAAGAGCAGCAACAAAGATGTATTGAAACAATTAGTCCAAAGGACCAAGGGAGCATGGGAACTTCAACTTTCATGACCTGGAGACCAGAAAATCCAGAGGGTGACCACCTTCTCTCCAAGAGGTCACAGTAGAAGATCCTAGATAAAGTGGGGAGGGGAAAATGTGAAACAAAACTTAAAATCATCCAAAAGGTCAGGCTTTACTGGTCTGATAGAGATCGGTGGAACCCCTGATACTACAGCCCTTAATTATCCTTTGAATCTGGAACAAAACTTACCCTTAGTGGTTCAACTTTCAGCTAAAGATCAGATTAGTGGACATGATGACCAATAACACCACAGCAGGGAGGCACATAGGCAGTGGGCTCACCAACCATATAAGGGCAAAGAGCAGCACTATTCCAAAGAGAAAACCCTGCAGGCAGAAAAAGTCAGGGTAGAAGGATTAATGGAAATGAGAATTACAAGGAGGGGGTGGGGAAAGTACAGCTGCATGATGGGTATTATAGTTAATATTTTAAAAGAAAATGTTTGTGAATGGTTGGTTGAATGGAAATCCAATTTGCTTTGCAAACTTTCACTCAAATCATAAGAGCGGGCGGGGGAGGGGGGGTAAAGAAGGGGCTCCTGAGCACCAGCTGATTGCAGACCAGGAGAGAGGGGACATGCCTTGGCTCCGAGGGGAAAACAGCTCGTTCCCATAACCCCCTGACCTAGGTAAGGGTCTCTTCTCCCTTCTTCATGCCACACCGACCCTCCCCACCCTTTACAACTGCAAAGCTATCAAGGGGTCTGAGAAGTCCCTGGGCCTGAGTCCAACCAAGCAAACCAACCACTGTCCTGCTCCTCGAGCCAGCAAAGTGACCCAGGTGACTCAGCCAAAGAGCTATGCAGAGAGGCCTAAATGGGGGGAAAGTAAGGGAGAAAGAATGGATCAGTGACTTAGAGCATCCCAGGCTCTACAGAGGCAAATTCCATTTGTGTTACATCAGCCAGACTTCTCGGTCCTGGGATATCTGCCACCACAAAGTCCCCCAGTGACCTGGGGTCACCATCTCTGGACATCTGCCCATCTTAGTAGGAACTCAATGAAATAGTCTTGTTCAGAGCCAGACTCTAGATGAGGGGAAAGAATCTATTTCAAGGAGGTGAGCGGAGGATCCAGAAATAATGGAGACCCATGAAGAGAGAGTGAGAGTGAGGTGTCTTAGCCAGAAAGGGGTAAGGCAGTGAGAGGAGATTTTCCTCCCTTTTCTTACAAAGTCTGTGCTTCCCTCGCCCACCCATACATATTGCTCTCCCTGCTGCTAGCTGAGGTCATCCTGCTCCTCCCTGGCCACCCACCATTGATGGCTCCTTGAACTTGCACTTAACCCCATAGTCTCTGCTCATTGTCTTAGTCTTATCATTTAACCCAGAGTATTTCCCTCTTTTTTTTTTATTATTTTCCTCTTTTTATCTAATTATTTTAAACAAGTTACTCTTGCGTTCCTAATGAATGTGCCGGTGACATCAGGGCAAGGAATCATATACTTTCTTCACATTATACTTAGAGTTCAGATTGTTAAAAGAAAAGAAAAAAAGAAATGGCTTCTTTTGGGGAAGCCAAGAGTCACACAGCAAGGCAAGATTCGGGAAGAAAAGACAAAGAAATCCCAACACACACAGAGGATGTATTCAAAGCAAGACATGAAGGACAATTCGGGACACTCCAAGATGAGGAACAAGTTCTGGCAAAGACAGAAGAAAATGAATCAGTCAGAATCGAACATTCCAGTGTGTAGATAAGAAGAGAGGAAAAGTGAGATGGAATCTGAGTGTGGTGGCCAGAGATGCCCCAGACTGTGTTTCCAGAACTAATTTTTTTCTGGAACTATGAGATCTGCATTCCATCTGCCTTAGAAACCGGAACCCCACTGCTCCCTACACTTCAAACTCAGTACTCCTTGACCATATTGGGCCCATCAAACTCAACACCCACTTAACCATGTTAAGAGCATCAAACTCATTACCCACTGACCTCTGAGAGCACAGCAGCCCTATTTGTTCCCTCTGTGATTTCCCCCAAGACAGGAGGCACATTCTGCTGGGATATTAAGAGTCATATGCTCATTAAAATACCTACACATTATATGAATAATTATATAAAATGCAATGTACATGAATGAAACACAAGGCATAGGAATTGTATGTAGACAATAAAAAGTAAAAGAAGAGAAAAGAAAAACAACTACACATGATTGATATATCTGAGTTACCTTGAAAACAGTTGGTGGTCATGGTGTTTAAGAACAGAAATGACTGGAACAAACAAACGTGCAATGCATTGAAGTGGTCAGCGTGCGACAGGCCTAGGCCTAGAGAACCAACAAGAGATGGATGATGTGGTTTGGAGGCGATAGGTGGCAAAGGCCTGCCTTCAGTTGGGTTGTTTGTTTGTTTATCTGTCAGGGAAAATAAGTCCTCATCCCTTCTGGTACGACTAAGGAGCCAGTCCATATGTCTACAAGTCATGGAATCCATCTATGATTATGATCACAGAGGCCAGCCCAGAGACAAATATCGTCCTGGTGCTGAAAACTGGCCAAGTCAACCTGTGGGAGAGTGTGAGGATGGGATGGGAACAGGATCCAACCCACATTGTAAGTATCTGACTGTAGAGGAAGTAAAGGAGAACCCCTAAGACTCCCCGCTCCCTCACAGGCTTGCATCCTATCAATGCAGGACAGCTCAAATTGTCTGGCTCCTTAACAACCTGGCACATGGCGGGTATTTTACAGACAGGATAACAGAAGAAGAACTGATGCCTTTGAACAGAGCTGTTGGAGAAGACTATTCCATGGACTACCAAGAGAACAACAGATATGTCAGAGTGCAGCCAGAGTTCACCTTAGAGGCAAGGATGACAACACTTCATCTCAAATACTTCGAGCAAATTGTTAGGAAGAGCTAGTCCTTGGAAACAGACATGTTTGGAAAGGTAAAGGGTCAAGGAAAGAGAGGAAGACCTGCAACCAGATGGATCGAGACAGTGACTGTAGTCATGGACTTGAGTGTCCCAGTGGTGATGCGGATGGCCCAGGGCAGGGTTCAGACCCGTTGTTCGTACAGGACGCTGTGAGTCATAGTCAACTAGGTGGTATCTGAAAGACAACATCAGCAACAGTGTCTCATGTCATGCTCCTGACAGCCCAGGGAGCTGGAGATCATGGTCTGTCTTTTACAAATATGAAAACTGAAGTTCAGAAGGGTTAAGCTCTGGTTGAAAAACACAATTGCTGAGTGGTAGGCCTCCTCCTGCTTGAAGACAGGTCTCTCTGTGCTAATGACCACAGTTTCTCCATTTACGATCACTGAGGGACCTTTATAATAGCTTCACCTCTGCAGACTGCTCTGTGGGAGAAATATGGGCAAATTCCTTCCATGCAGTTTGTAGCCTCTGAAACATGCTAGAAATTTAGCTCTGAGTTGGTTACGACTTGATGATGAGTTGATTTTGGAAGGAAAAAAAATGTTTCTTAAAGTCCCTCCCAGGTTTGAAATTCTAGGACATTGTGAGAGGACAGAGGGCAGTCAGGGGCAAGTAAGGACTACCTCGAGGCATTGTGGGAGCTTCAGGGGAGATGGCAGGCCATGTCCTGAGAAGGTAGAAAGCAAAGAAAGGCAGCGAGCCAGTGAGAGGAGGGGAATCTGGGATGAAGAGGCTTCCCTGCCCTGGGCTGTCCTAGGGTCGAGGATTGAGATGGGAATAGGCTGAACACTCCCCGCACCCCCACCCCCGGATGATCTCACTCCTACAAGATGAAGAGTCAGACCCAAACACAAGCTATTTTTGGTGCTGTGTTGTTTGGAGAGCAACCAGGCCAGAAATAGTGGTCTGAGTTAGTAAGACCCTCCTGTCCCACCCCCAGCTCTCCCAGTGAAATCACCAGAAACTGGAACCTTTTCTAACATTCCAGGGAGTCTGTGTAACTGCTCCCAGGCAACGCTCTGCCCCACAGGAAGGCTTGGAGCCGAACATTTGACTGTAAAAGGGATTCTGGAAGATGAGAGAGAGGGATTGAGTCAGCACAAGAAAGGCGGGAAGATCTCCTAGGCAGCAGAGAGGAAAAAGGAGGAAAGAACAGGAAATAAATGAAGCATCCAAGGTGATTCCCAGGAATGGGGATCTCAGAAAGAAAAGAGAAAGTGAACAGAGGATGGGCTCGGGTGTTGGGAAAGGCAGAAGAGAAAGAGGAAGAGCAGAGGGCAGGAGGGAGGACAACCCCAGGATGAGACGGACGTGATGGGTGGAGGGGAGATTGACGTCCTCCAGCCAAAAGCCCAGATTGAACCCAGGGCCTGGAGAGGTCAAAGGGCAGGAGCGGGGGCCGCCATGGAAAGAATGAGTCTGGTCGCATCACCAAACACCTGCTCCTGGACAGCCTTCCCAGCTGTCTGGAAATGGAACTTCCCCAGAAACCCACAGCCCTCTCACTCACCCCTTATCTCGGACACCCCGGCTATCTCTGGAGTAGTGAGCCAGATATTTCAACAGCAGGGACTTTTCCCTTTCTGCCCCTTTGATCCTTTACAAAATAGCTGAAGCTTTGAATGAGATGGTTGACCAAGGCACTCATTTGGGATTCTGGGAGAGTGATGACCCTTTGAGTTAGGCCAGCTTCTGAGAAGGGCCTGTGGGGGAAGCACCCTCTTGTCACCCCTAGTGTGTAAAGGGTCTTGTCTGCAGCAGGAAAACATGGAGGGGCCACGGCTGTCCCCTGTGGAGAGAAAGAGACCCCTGTCAAGTCTGATTCTGGATTAGTAGGTGGCCCAGGGTGACCAAGCCAAAGGAAAGAGAAGCACTTCCGTCAGGTGGTCACACGAGGCTTCTAGCACACACACGCCATTTTTCCACAGGCCAGGCAATGACCCCTTAGTAAGCCAGCTCTTTGTTTCACTGTTGGAATTGAAAGATCTCTCTCACCTGAACCCGAAGGACGCAGGGATCTACACCCAGGCTCTCCCTGCCCCCAACAGTTGAGTGTTTTTATTAGGACAGCTGTAAGCCCACCACTAGTCCTGTGAGCAAGATGAAATTGTTACCTCCTGGTAGGGCCCAGGCCACTCACAGAAAACAAGTGGTCTTTTATACCTGAAGCCTGGTAAGCTGCGGACACCAGGCTCCTGGAATAACAGACCAAGGAAGAAAGCAGGACTCAAGAATTGAGTGGGGTGACCAGGAGTTGGGGCACCTCCCAGAAGCTGTGTCTAGAGACATTGCCACCTCCAGCCCAGACTTCCAGGTCCCCTGTCTCCCGCAGAGTCCTGAGGATGGAGAGTCCTGGGGGCATTTCTGGAGGCAGGAGCTGGAGCTCTGGCTTCATCCCAGAGGCTGGGGAACAAGCGTCCACCTCCTAGTTAACCACTCTCTCAGGAAAACCAGACCACAGCTAAGAAAAGGCAAGAGACATAAACAAGCTGCCATTTCACAGGAACAGCTTTGTAACATGTGTGCAATCCAGACTTTCCAAAAGAGGTTTCCCCTTCCCTCTGGCACCCCCCGCCCACCTCTCTCCCAGGGGCAACAGGGGAAAACAGAGGCTGAGGCACAGGGAAACCGGGAAAGCTGCTCAGCTGTGGTTGTGTTTGATAACTGTTTACCAAAAAAAAAAAAAAGAAAAAATCCAAAACAAATACCCCGATGCTACTTCCACCCACTTGTACTTCCTGTGACTCTGCTGTTGTCAGATGTTTCTATGGATACCTCTGTTTGAACTCCACAATGTAGCAAAACACGACTGAATGTGGACCCTATGGCCATGTGTGCCATTTCCCCCCCCCAAACACCCTCTGGCACCCCAAGCCACCCTTCTCTACATAAACCATGGGTGCCACACAGTGAAGGGGACCTGACCTAGCCAAACCTCTAAATATTCACACCACTGGTCCATTTCCACCGTCTACAGAAGACGCTGTCTGCTCTGCACCCTGAAACCCCTCCAAGCATACCACAAACCCGCCACTCACTGGCCCTTCCCTTCCTTCCCTGCTCCCAGCCTCCCAGTGTCAGTAGCTGCAGGAAAAGGATAACACGGCCTCTACCCAGCCAGGGAAGGCAGTCCAAGAAACAAAGCCTTCACGCTGGCTTTCCAATTCCTTGCCAAGGTTTTCTAGCCTGATAACACCTGGTCTCTGGCAGCTTCCACCACCCCACCCAGTGCACCCAGACAGGGCTGTTGCCGCAAACAAGAGCTGTCAGGTACCACAGGAGTCTGGACACGTGCGGGAGTCAGCCCTGGATCATCGAGGCTGCACCAGGCAGACCGGCAGGCGAGGGGAGACAGGGAGTCCTCACAATGCAGACTGGCATCATCCAGACATTCCCAGGGCCTTCTGGCCACAGGGATGAGCCCAGAAGAGGGAGAGCCACTCTCTCCCAGAGGCTAGCTCGGACAGGAGAGGAAGGTTGCTGTTGGGGGCTGCGGAGTGGATTTCAGTACAACATGTGGAAACCTTGCCAGATGATTCACTGTCCTCACAAGGCAGGAGAGGAAAAGTCTACAGAAACAGCTTTTCTGACAACTCAATGTTCCCTACTTCTCCGAGAGAGAAAAAGAGGACAAACCGAAGTGCTTTTTTGTCCGAGCTGAGCACTGGGCAAGATAACCCAAATACTGGCTTTTTCTTGTCACTTGGCACTGCTAGGGTCAAGTTGGCAAAATGTCAGAAAAGAGAGGAACAAAAAAAGTAGAAGGCAGCAAGCCCAAGGGAAGCCCTTTGACCAGGACAATCAGGGTTTGCTCAATTTCCCCAAGCCTTCTCACACACGTACACACACACACACACACACACACACACACACACACACACACGTGTCTCAGCAAGTCCTAGAGAGGGCGTGGGGCGTGGGGCGTGGGGGGGGGCAGCCAGCTGTGCAGACAGACTTTCGGAGCCAGAAAGGGGTGTGGCCGAGATGTGAGTTAGTCCACTTCCTGCCTCCATCTGGTATAAAGGGAGGCAGGGTCTGAACAGCAGCTGTGTCTGGCTCGGCCACCAGAGGCTGCCCAAGGAGACACGCTCACGCCAGTAGCCACATCCCCAGCAGGAGCAGCTCAGGACAACGGCAGCTGGACAAACCGACAGTCACAGGCGCTTCAGGTAAGAGAAGAGCGAACTGCTTCCATCTCCCATCTCGGACTTACGCAGAGCGCTTCTCTCTCTAGGGTCTTTGCTCCTTTTTATCTGAGGGTCCCCAAAGATGTGTGGTCTTGAGTTGACCTTCCTTGGCAGTGAGTTTAGGGGAGTGGGGACGGTGATTTGGGCTCACCAACAACTCTGTCCTCCAGAATCAATAACCTCAACTCTGTGTCTCATGACACTCTCCTTTCCCACCTTAAAACAGGGGTTTCATACCTTCCAGCTTGAAAGAAGGAGGAGTGCTGGTGGCCTAGTGGGTAAGAAGTTGCACTGACAACCTGAAGGCAGATGGTTCGAATCTCCCAGCTGCTCCTTGGGAGAAGGAAGGGCAATCTCTTCCTGTGCAATTTACAGCCTCTGAAAACCTGCTGGAGGGTCAGCTGTAAATCAGTTTGATTTGACAGCATGTTAGAGTCAAGCTACCTCTCTAGTAGTTCGAACCCACTAGTTGGGAGGAAGATGGACAAATTTGTGTGATTTTACAGCCTTGGAAATCCAGTGGAGGGTCAGCTAGGGATAAGTTCTGACTTGACAGCAGTAAACTTGGAGAACATTAGAATTCTCACCTTCCAGTGGGAGGCCTGGGCTGGACTCTCAGCCAAAGCCCTTGCAGTCACTACCCCTCTCAATGGAGGTTTATATGTTGCTATGACACCACGATTGAACTCAGCAGCAGCCAGCAAGAACAACTTGTTCTCATTTTAAAAGCATTTTACAGGAATAGTTATAAACGTATTATAAGAACTGAAAAGCATCATGCAAATTAAGGTGTTTTTATAATTTATCCTTTGAGGCCTGAAAGGAAAAGGAGATATACTGGGAATGGGAGGGAGGGGGAGCGGCTGAGTCCTGAGAATCTCACAGGCGAAGAATTAAGAACACTTAAGGATGAGTGTAAAGCTCCCGAGGCCTAACCAGTGATAAAAATCAGCCTGAGACAGAGTGGACAGGCCTAGAATATCCGTCCTCGAGGGTTTTCATCTTGCTGTGATTTGAGTGAAAACGCCACTGGTTCCTCATTCAACAATCTGTACACATGTTTAGATGTGACATTAATTACAGTTCCTACTATGTCACATCACTCTTCCCACTTCCTCCCTGTTTCCTGTTTCCTTTCGTCCTTCTCTCCTACCCTTTCTTGATGATTGAGCTCCAGCATAAGAAAATGCCGCCCTTTTGTTCTTGTATGACTGATGGGTCTAAGGGGCACATCTTCCCCTGATGTTCTGACTACCCTATCGGCCCGCCTATATTGTTTGACTGAGAGTCATGGAGTGATTCAGTCCCAGGTGGAAAGGGTAACTAAGGACTCCACCAGTTTCTATCAGGCCTGTAAACTTGGTACTTTTTAATAATTTTGACTGTTGCTCCTCATTTTTTTCTTCCACTCTCTCAGTCCGATCCTTTCGGCGCTGTCAGCAGAGCTGGGTACCATCTAGTTCTTCTGGTTTCAGGGTTGTGAAGACTGATGCAATCACGTGGTCCTTGGGACTAGCAGCCTTTGACTTGCTTCACCCTTATCTGCTCCTGATGGGGACAGATCAATAGTTGCACTTTTGATGGCCAATCACAAGCCCTGATAGCCAATCACCAGTTGCTACTCACTAAAGTGTGATGTAGAATATTGTTCTGTTATGCCTGCTGACCTTGAGGTTCCCCATGACTGTGGTCCTCAGTTCCCCAATGCATTGATTCAGCCTCTCAAGGTGTTGAGTTATAGCTAAGCCATTATCATAACTATATTCTTAGCGTGCTTTCTTAAGAACTTTTGCTCTCAAATTCATCAGCAAGCAAAATGAGCCCAGGTGTATGGCTGGGGTGCCATCTCCCTTCCCCAGTCTCCTGTCTTCCAGAATTATTCACTCATCAGATCTTTTCCCACTTGTTCTAGGACGAAGATGTCTCCAGTCATCGTCTGCCTCGCCCTGGGCCTGACCCTCATCTTCGGCGAAGGATCTGCCTTATCTGAGTCCCAGGCAGGCCACCTGGCCACAGAGTTTGGTGTGAAGGTGTTTCAGCAGGTGGTCCAGGCCTCTAAGGACCGCAATGTGGTTTTCTCACCCTATGGGGTGGCCTCCGTCCTGGCCATGCTGCAGCTGACCACAGGAGGGGACACGCGGCAGCAGCTCCAGGCAGCGATGAAATTCAAAACTGACGGTGAGAGACGTGTGCTGTGGGCACCAAGAGGAGGGCAGGGGTCCAGCAAGTCGGGGGCCATAGGCTTTCACCCACCTGAGACAAGGCTGTCTTCAGCTTGGCCAAGCTAATTTACACACCACTCTGATACAGTGGGAACTCTGGTCACCTAGTGGTAAGAATCTGTTTTGCAATCCTGAAGGCATGTAGTTTGAATATTCTGTGGGAGAAGGATGGGCAATCTCCTCCCATGCAATTTAAGCCTCGGAAAACCCCCTGGAGGGTCAGCTATGGGTCAGTTCTGACTGATGGTACACAACAACAACAATGAAACAGTAACCTCTAGCTCTTCCTCTGACCACACCTGGCACCACTTAGCCTTTGACCTTTCCTGTCAGTGGAATCAATATAAAAATAGCCTTGCCCCACCACTCATTAATCATGTGATCTTTGACAAGATACGGAAGCACTCTATACCTGTGTTTACTTACCCATAAAATAAGGCTTTATAAGAAGTAAACAGAATGATGTCTATAAAAGACTTAGCATAACTGTTATTCT
This sequence comes from Elephantulus edwardii, assembly GCF_000299155.1. Lineage (NCBI taxonomy): Eukaryota > Metazoa > Chordata > Mammalia > Macroscelidea > Macroscelididae > Elephantulus > Elephantulus edwardii. Next base: position 13,896,248 of record NW_006399830.1, on the reverse strand, counting down.
TAAAAGAAGAAAATTGGGGGTTCATAAGAAGAGATAAAAAATTTCTAATGCAAAGGAAAGACTAGAACCCAATATTTTTGAGGAAAGGAGAAAGATGCAGAAGAGAGAAAGGTCTGGAAAGAAGGAGAGTCCCCAGTCCTGGATCGAGCTGGGACCTCTCCTGGGAAAGCCAGCTCTCCTCAGCTCCCCAGGAAGCTAACGTGCCCTTTCCCCTCTGCACAGACAAGGACGTCGCCTCCACCCTCCGCCACGTGCACAAGGAACTCATGGCGCCTTGGAACAAGGACATGGTCAAAACGGTCGATGCCATCTTCGTCCAGCGGGACCTGGAGCTGGTTCAGGGCTTCATGCCTCGCTTCTTCAGGCTGTTCCATAGCACAGTCAAGCAAGTGAACTTTACTGAAGCAGAGAGAGCGAGATTCATCATCAACGACTACGTGAAGAGACACACGAGAGGTGAGTCAAGAGGCTGCAGAGAAGAGGGGGTTTGGAAACAAATCCAAGAGGCCTCCCTTTTCCCTGTCAGCACTCTCTCCCCTGTGGACTGACCATCAAATAGTTCAAGAATGGAAACATACTAGCTGATATCAACTAGGTGTTCCTGTGAGCCAACCCCCAGGACCTCTCTAAACAGTGTTGTGGGATTTTATAAGAACAGCCCCAATAAACAAGGTTGCAGCTGAAAGGGCAAACTGAGGGGTGAAATAAAAGAAGATTTACATTTCAGAACCTGGCCCAGGGTAGGTCCCCAGAGCCAAGAATGTGGGGAGACTTTCTGAGACTCAGGATGGGGGGAGATGAGGCAGCTGGGTTGATATCTTTAAATTCCCTGTCAGCCCCTCTTCCTGGACTGCCCTCCAGCATGATCCATTTGAGTATGGGAGTTGAAGGGAACCACGGTGTCAGATTTGATGAGGATGGCACAGGATAGGACAGGATTCAGATTTGTTGTTCATAGGGTTGCTATGAGTCATGCTCGAAGGCACCTAACAACAACATCTAAGGATGAAAAGTATTAAGGCTCCTTATCAAGGAGCCCTGGTAGCACAATGGTTAAGCATTCAGCCCCTAACCCAAAGGTCAGTGGTTTGAATCTACCTACTGGATCTGTAGGGGCAAGGACAGGGCAACCTGTTCCCCTGAAGGTTCCAGCCCAGGAAAGTCTATATGAAAGTTCTTCTCTGTCAACACCACCAACAAGCCATTGATCGCCCGGCTTTCCCACAGGTATGATCAGTGACTTACTTAGCAAGGGGATGGTGGACGAGCAGACACGCCTGGTGCTGGTGAATGCCCTCTACTTTCACGGCCAGTGGCAGATGCCCTTCCCAACCTCGGCCACCCACCGCCGCCTCTTCCACAAGTCTGATGGCAGCACTGTCTCTGTGTCCATGATGGCTCAGACCAACAAGTTCAACTACAGTGAGTACAAGACCCTCCCTTCATGCCCCAGTCCCGCATCTCATGCACAAAGTCTCCTGGCGGGTATCCCAAATGTTGCCCCCTGAGGGAGGAAAATTTCTTGGAATGTTCCCCCCCTCTAGAATCCACCTCAGCTCTGACAATGATGTCCCAAGTGGGAGACACAGGGATAGTCAGAGCTTTATCTTATGGAAGCTGAAGGTGAAATCTAGACATTTCCTCAGGCCCTCACTGAACCACTTGACCTCATGCATCATCCTAATACGATCCTAGTGTGATAACCTGAGACCAAGAAATCCTGCTGAGGGGAGAGGTTATGAGGAAGCTGAGGTTAAAAGCATCCGAATTGAAAGATATTCCTGTCTGGTGTGGGGGAGGAGAATGCTGGTTTTAAAAAGACCAAAAGGAGACGCAGAAAAACCACTGGAAGCCCCTGAGAATTGGCAAAAGAGAGAAGGGAAATGGAAAGAAACAGACTGAGAGGAGAGGAGTGGACGTAGCCCCCCCTGCCCCCGGAAGCTGGGGTGGAGAAGCTTTGCTTCTAGAAAAAGGAGAGAGGACAGGAGAACTGTCTTTGTCTTCACAGCTGAGTTTTTGACCCCTGACGGCCATTACTATGACATCCTGGAACTGCCCTACCACGGACACACTGTCAGCATGTTCATCGCCGCTCCATATGAAAAAGAGGTGCCTCTCTCGGCCCTCACCAGTAGCCTGGATGCCCAGCTCATCAGCCAGTGGAAAGGAAATATGACCCGAGTACCCCGCCTCCTAGTTCTGCCCAAGTAAGCCAGCACCTGCTTCCACCACGCGTCCAGGCCTTAAATCTCTTCTTACTTCCTCCCTCTCCTCTCTCCTGGCTCCTGAAAGCACTACCCCATGTGAGAATCCCCAGATCCCTGGCGTCCGCCCGCAGGATAGGGATATGTGTGGGAGGATGATGGGAAATTGTCTAGCCTGGCTTTGATTAAGATGCCTCTCAAGGGCCCTTCCCTCTGCTTCCCTAACGGGCAGGGGGCTCTTTCCTCGGCGGTTCCCCCACTTGTACCACCCAGGAAAGGCCAGTCTAAAGAGGAACCAGCAAAAGGGGGAAGGTGGAGGAGATCAATCCATCTAAGCTGTTTTTAGATGTGCCTCACTCCCTCACTCCCTGCTCCTCTAACCTCTTACCCCACCCTGGCTTCTCAAGTCAACACCCAGTGCCTGAAAACTAAAGAAATCACGTCTGCAGATATATGACTCGTGCTGTAGCTTTTAGTTGGCATTTCAATAACCACAAAACAGACTTAAATCTTCCTGCAGGAGCAAAAGTGTGGGAAAGGCTGAAGCTGGGAAATCTCTCACTCTGCCTCCCCTGGGTTTCTAGATGCTTGTAATGCCAAGCTTCGAGCAAGAAGGATGTTTAGTTGGTTAGGTCTATCCCCCCACCCCTCAACCTCTCTCTAATAAAAATAGAGGCAATTAGTCATCGCCTGGTGGGAAGTGAGAGTGCCCCCGAACATCGCTGCTTGAGTCCTCTTCAGGGTTGGCTTTCAGCAGCAAAAATCTACAGACCACAGTCTTGTTTAAATATCTCTCCAGAACTGCCTTTGGCCCCCCTGCCAGAATGAATAGAAATGATGCTGAAACTACTGCTTTATTTGAGGAAAGTAATTAGTCATCGATTTGAGGGCATGGAGGATATAGCAAGGGCATGCTCATTAAGATGAAAAGCCTCCAGTGGCAGGAGATATGGCAATGGATTCATAAGAAGTCTCCTTCTTCTTCCTCACCATACCCTCCTCTTCCTCCTGCTTCTTCTCCTTCTACACCATGTCTGTCTGCCAGTGGGAGGGCTGGTCGGGGCTCGGGCAGCTCTGCCTGGGAGGGCCGGGCACCTCCAGCCAGAAGTGACTGAGCTTGAACTGCTTCCTGCTCCTGCCCTGCAGATTCTCCCTGGAGAGTGAAGTTGACCTCAGGAAGCCCTTGGAGAACTTGGGGATGACCGACATGTTCAGGTCAGACCGGGCCGACTTCACTGGTCTTTCAGGTAAGAGGTTTTTCCTTTTACTTTATCCACCTCTCAGAGGACTGTGGCAGGGCCACCAAGAGGACAAAGGAGCTGTGCTCTGAGCACTGTGCCCCTCTGTTTCAGATCAAGAGCAGCTCTGCGTATCACAGGCCCTGCAGAAGGCGAAGATCGAGGTGCATGAGAGCGGCACAGTGGCGTCCTCATCCACAGGTGGGTCTGGCCTCAGTGAGGTCCCAGCTTTCAGGATGACCAGTCCCTGAACCCAAGTGGAGGCAGACCGCAGCCCTCTTCCACCAGGGCCATTTTTTCTTCGCTCACTAGAGGTTCTTGGCCTACGAAAAGGTCCCCCGGGGGACTCTGTTCTTTCCTCTGGTGGCTTTCCCAGGTCCCCTGAATGTCAAAGGCCTGATTTGTTTCTACAATAGGCAGTGAACTTAAGGAATCTGCTTATCAAGAAACCTCAGAGAGGTTTATAGAAATAATGTCTGTGGTTGGATACCTGCTAGAAGTCTCAACTGAAGGAAACAGCTTCCATCTGATTTCCTGACACTTGCTCACCAATCCTCCCCAGAGGCACCCGGGCCAACGGCATTCTGTTCTGACATCCTGTCCTCTCTTCCAGCCTTTGTGGTCTCAGCCAGAATGGCCCCTGAAGAAATCATCATGGACAGGCCCTTCCTCTTTGTGCTGTATCACAACCCCACAGGTGAGCCCACACACCCCAAGTCTTCCTCCCCTCCTCCTCATCTTGGGCACCAACCCAGACAGACGTAGACACCCGCTGTGGTCCCTGGAGGACTGTCGGCCAAGGATGCCCAACATCCCTCAGTTATCCGTTCTTGTAGCCGATGCTGGGAAGTGAGGGAGGAGCCGGTCTGATCTTAGTAAAGCAGCTGTGACATCAGCTCCCTTGTCCTCCTGGGGTCTCGGTGGGAGATGCACAGCTTCTTCCCATCTAAACCCCACGACTGCTTTTCCCTCCACAGGAGTAATCCTATTCATAGGGCAGGTGATGGAACCCTGACCATGAAGAAGCCTTTATCTGGGACAGAACTGGAGACATACCAGAAAAGAAGAAACTCTGAAGGGAAAAAAAAAAGAAAAGAAAAACAATTTTTGTTTTACTTACTCTTTCTGGTGAAAGAAAAGACATTTTTCTTTAAAGAACTCTTTTTTTTTTAAGTCGAATCTGCCTCCCTGACCTGAGCCTCTCCCAGCAGAGGCCCCTTCCCTAAGTGTGGGATGAGGGATAGAGGGCAGAACTCCCCTGTGGAGACCTGGAGGAGTACTTGGAAGCACAGCTCCTTGGAGGGCCCCCCCAAATGGCCTCCAGCACTCACAGGATCGCGGGTGCGGCGCCTCTGTCCACCCTCCTGACTTCTCAGCGGCGGCTCTGTCCACCTTCCTGACTTCTCAGGTCTTCAGACCCAGTTCCCGCGGTGACCCTGGCCAGAAGCGACCACAGGCTCACAGGAGCTTTCATGTGCTTGTAGAAACTTGTTGATGTTCTAGTCACGTCGCAGGAACTCTTGCACTGTCTGCCACTGCTGAGGAGGTTGGCATCAGGCCAACAAAGGCCAGCAGGGCAACACCCTTTCATCTCAAGGTCCATTCCGTTGCTGACCTCCCAGCGTTGGAGCTGCTGGGCACCAGCCACCTAACTAGCTGCCTCCGGAGTGCTGATGCCCACCTGGTCTGCCCATCTCATCTAACCTCCTCGGCAGCAGTGTGCACCTTCCAGAGTGTAGGGACTTGTTTACTCACTGAAGCAGCTTTTTGCTGCCCACACGCTTGTTTTGCGGGAGCGGTGGATGACAGTTTAGATGTGTGTTGGCTCTTCGCCCACTGGTAGGGCAGGTGGGATGCCAGCAAGTGCCCTTGAATATTTATCATGCCCGTTCCCTGTGTGCCTGGAGAGAGAGTGAGCTGTCAAGAGAAAAGTGTCGTGCTTCAACGTGCTTGTCGTGTTCCTCTGTGGTCTGTGAGCAGCGTGAGCTGTCATTGAGTCTCAGGTTCAGAGTCGTGTCTACGGAAAACAGCGCCGATGGCAATTAGCTGAAATTGCTGCGTGACTTCTCACTGCTGGCCCCGGAAGCATCAGGAAGAGCAGCAATTGCTCAAGTGGAGCCCAGGGCCTGGGCCTTACCTGCCATCCCCTGATCGCCTAACCATCCATCACACCCTCTCAGGAGGCAGGTGTGATGACGGGGCCCACACTGCCACCATGTGGCTGCCGGAACCCCTCCCAGCTCGGCTCATTTCCTTGCCTTTCTGCTTTGATGGAGAGAGTCCCTGCTAAGATCATCTAACTTCAGTGCACTTGAATAAAAAAGGGTGGGCACGGTGAGAGAGACACTACAGAGAGAACAATGTGGTGTCAAAATTTTCCAATATACTTGGGCACAGAAGTGCACAGGGGCTGCATGACCTACCAGGACAGAACTTTCCCCAATTACAGGGTGACTCACACAGCCAGCCGCATTGGTGACTCACTTCAATGTGTCATTTCCGGCTGCTGTGGTGTGAGCAGTGGACACGTGAGGGGGGGAGAGAAAATGAGACAGACAGCTTGGGGCTCAACTTACCCCAGCTGGATGATCATTTGGAAAAACTATTAGCCAGAGGGTATGACATAAAGATCAATTTATTGAAGAATTGCACATGGATGTGAAATGAATGTAGTGTGTTAGCAACTCAATCATCCCACCGTGGTCTTCAGTGAAAACTGCTTGGTTTTAAATTATTTTGTTCTTTTCCTTATGCACTGGACAGTGACAGCCACACACAGTTCCATAGGGATACTGAACTGTGGGGTCAAATATATTATTGAAATCATGTTTCAATTATATGCTTGTTCACTTTTTATGTATAAATAAGTATAAAAAAGTAAATAAATATGATCTTTCAAAAGCAGCTCTTGCCTTTCCTTTTCATGTTTTATGCAGCCAAGGAAATAAAAATCCTGCAGGTTCATAGAACCCTTCAGCAAAAAGGATCTTTATGAAATATATATACCCAAAGGCCCAGGAACCCTGACTTGCTGGTCAACTCTAACCCAAACCTTAAAACTTAAGCCTAACTCTATCCCCAAGCTTAATCCTAACTCAAAACCCAATTCTAACCCTAAGGCTAACACGATCCTTTGTTGTGCTGGGGACTCTGCAAGACTAAGCACAGCAGAATGAAATCTTGCCCAGCCCTGTACCATCCTCAAGGTCATTGCCAGGATTAAGCCACCTGCTATGTGGTAGCCACTGTGTCAACCCATCTCCTTGTGGGTCTTGGTTTTCACTGATTCTCTACTTTTTCAAGTGTGATGTCTTTCTCCAGGGACTAGTTCCTCCTGATAACATGCCCAAAGCTTGTAAGAGAAAGCCTTGCCATCTTCCTTCTAAGGAGCAATCTGACATCACCTCTTCCAAGACAGGTTTGTTTATTCTTTACCAACACCACAGTTCAAAGGCACCAACCCTTCTTCAGGCTTCCCCAGTCATTGTCCAATTCCCACATGCATTTAAAGCCACTGAGAATGGCATGGCTTAGGGCAGATGCACCTTAGTCCTCAAAGTGACATCCTTGCTCTGTTATACTTCAAAGAGGTTCTTTGTAACTGATTTGCCCAAGCAATACTTCATTTGATTTTTTTTTCTTTGACTGCTGCTTCATTCATGGACTTTGTGGCTCCAAATGGAATGAAATCCTTGACAACTTCAATCTGTTCTCTATTTATCATGATGTTGTTTATTTGTTCAGTTGTGAAGATTTTTGTTTTCATTATGTGGAAGTGTACTCTGTACTGAAGACTACATAATTCTGAGCTTTATCAGTTAGTGTTTCAAGTCTTCTATCTTTTCTTCTATCTTAAGATGTCATCTGCATAATGCAGGTGACTTTCCTTCCAACCTCAAAACCATGTTCTTCATAGACTCCAGCTTCTTGGAGTATTTGCTCAGCATACAGATTGAATTGTTAACAGTTTCAGCTTGCTCAGCTCCACAATCAACACTCTTGGCACCAACAGTTAGGAAACCAAAAGACAAATTACACTAGGAAAGTCTGCTGTCAGGGACCTCTCCACGGTGCTGAGGAGCAATTCCGTCTAGATTTCAGTCTAGAGACTAAAGTGTGTCTGATCCAGGCCATGGTCTTTGCCATTACTTGCTATGCATCAGAGAGCTGGACAATGACTAAAGACAGTAGAAGAAGAATTGATGCCTTTGAGTTGTGGTGCTGGAGAAGAGTCTTGAACATACCACGAACCTCCAGGAGAACAAATAGGTCTGTCTTAGAGAGGGTAAAACCAAGTTTCTCCTTAGAGGCAAGGATTTTGAAGCTCCGTCTCACAAAATTTGGGCATGTGGCCAGGAGGGACCAGTCCTTGGAGAAGACATCATGCTTAGAAGAGTGGAGGGACAGCACAGAGAGGAAGGCCCCAGCTGAGATAGATTAATACAATACCCGGGGCAATGTGATTAGGGGTGTTGGAGTCAGTGAGACTGGCTCAGGATAGGGCAGGGTTCGGAAAGTTGTTTGTTATACATAGATGCAGCAGGCGACTTGATGGCACATAACAACAACAACAACAGGTTGCATTAAGTCTAGTGAAAGGATACCACATGAACTCTCTCTCTGAGGTTTTTGAGTTTCTATGAGAAGCTGCAGTGAATTACAGAACCCAAAGATATAGACAGGAGAGAGAGGACTCAGGGCAGGAGGAACAGTTGATGTGCTACAGCACTTTAAAAAAGTTGGATATTTAACACATCTCTAACTTACTTCCACCTCATAGGAACCAGCTTTGAATAATTCCAAAGAATTATTTGTACAACCACTAATACCAAAGATGAAGAAATTGAGGACTGAATCATTTTCGTCTCAACAACACCTAACAAGAACCATCGCAACCACCTTCTGTAACTTGAGATTGACCAAACATTAAAATAACTGAAATGCATTTTATAATAACTGATGATCAGAATGCGAAAGTTAGAGGTGGAAGAAAGGGCTAGTGGTTGGAAAATATGATCTTGGTGATAAAAACAAGGCTGGAAAGGATATAACAGAATTTTTTATGATCGGCTAACTTTAGCTCTATACCTCAGCAATACTCCCCAAAACAAAGACGTCACTCTGAGGGCTGAGGTGTACCCTCGCCATGGTATTTTCAGTTGTCTTAGATGGATGTCAAAGCTTGACAATAAATAAGGAAGACTGACCTTGTACTGTTGGCAAATACTGACTATACCATAGACTACCAGAAGAAGAAACCAATCTATCTAAGGGAGAAGTGATCCTTAGAAGCCAGAATTGCAAGACTTTGTAATTATTTCCTAGACTTTGGACATGTCACAAGAAGAGGCCAGTCCTTAGAAAGGGATATATCGTGCTTGGTAAAGCCAGAGGGCCAGTGGGGGGGTGGGGAGGTAAGGAGGGGCCTTACCTTAAGGAGACATGTAAAAGCAGTAACTGCAACAACAGATTAAAACAGAGCAAAGATTGGGAGGATGGTGTAGGAGGACCAGGCGAGGGGCTATGTGTGAGTCAAAGCTGATTCACCAGCACCTCACAACAACCCCCTCCCCTGTCCGGAACCGAGCCATGCCTAACCTGAACCTACTTTAGTACCCACGAGACTGGGCTTCACGAGGCTCCACAGACTTGGGGTTAGGCTTCTATCCCCCCAACATCATCCTCAGAAAGGAGAGCAGGTCCCTTATGGGGACCCAGTCACATGTGTCTCTTCATGACCCCCTCTCCCTACAAGTTCCCCTCTGTCTTCATGCCATGTCCTTTCACCTTCTAAAGCCACCTACCCTGACTCCCTAGCTCTCAAAACCAGGATCAAGTTCTATCCACCAAAGATTTCCCCTTCCGTCTAGTCAATGTTATCACCCATTTTTTTTTCTTTTAGCATTTACTTTTATTTTATTTTATTTTTCTGTGTGTGTGTATGTGTGTGTACCATCAAATCGGATCTGACTGGTACAGGAGGAGATTGTCCCTCCTTCTCCAACAGAACATCTGGTGGATTCGAACTGCTCACCTTTGGGATTGCAGTGCAGCTTCTTGCCACTAGGCCACCAGAGCTCCCTAATGTTATCACTTTTTTTTTTAAACGTTATCACTTTTAACTTGACATTTATTATGTCAGCAACTACAAAAAGATTTATTTATTGTAATGACTAGACTTTTCACATACAGTTGATATTCTCCCTAACACAGCTTCCTTTAAAAAAAGAAAAAAGTTTATTCTTTTCCCCCAGTATCTTAAAGGCTCTTTGCAAAGGACATAAGTCTCTCAGTTAGTTTGTTCATATATTCAAAATTAAATTTTTAGCTTAAAAAAGATCAAGAACTAGCCATTAAAATTGTGTGCGATCCTTCTCCAGAATCATAAAGACAAGACTGACTGATGGATATTATCAACAGAATTCTATTGTAACGCTCTAGATAACCAGATCACTTCTTAACTAGGAACTAATTCTCCTCTCTGGGCTCTCTGTCAAAATACTACCTGGTCATTAAGAGGTAAAGAGTTTTTTGTTATCAGAACAATTTAGAAGGACAGCCACAATGTGGTGAGCATGTCTCAATGTTAAGGGTTTAAGACTAGATTATTTTAAACAACATATTATACGTTTTAAACATACTTTTTTTTGCTGGATAATTTTTTAAAAATTAATTTTAAAAAGCATTTACAGAGATTTTGGATTTCCATTCGTTCATTGCCGCACTTTTCTCCCTGCCCACCCCTCCCCACCAGTTCGCTCCCCTTTCCAAAAAGAAAAAGAGGGGGGGGGGAACCCAACTTCCTTCATTGGTATACAATTCCCCCATCCCTTCCCCCTGACCCCCCACCCCGAGTACACTTCTCTATGCAACCTTAATCCTGGATTCCTGTGCTAACCATAATACACAATCATATATCGCCTCTAATCTGTTCTTAAACACACATTTAAACTGTTTAAAGAGTAAAAGTGGGACCTTGACAGTCAATTCTCATCTCCAATTTCTGGGATGTTTTTGTAGAGCTTTGCTAAGCATTTACGAGCATATACAACATTCCTTTCTTTCACACAAATAATGGTCATACTCAGCCCTGATGGCCAAGTGGTAAGGAGCTATGCCGCCAACCCAAAGGCATATGGTTCAAATTCACCAGCTTCTCCATGGAAGAAAGATGAGCAATCTCCTTCCTTGTGATTATTCTGCCTCTGAAAAACCACTGGGGGGAAAAAAACAAAACCAAACCACTGGAGGATCCGCTATTGCAACGTGACGGTACAAAACAACAACATGAATGCTATTCTGAAGCTTGCTTTACTCATCTAATCATATAGTCCAGATACCTTTCCTAATTCTTCCTACCAGAAAAAGAAAGGTACAGATGGACTATATAATTCTTTAATAACTATTGATAGATAGTTTGGTTGTTGAGACCAAGATAGCTTTTTGTTGTTGCCAACAGTACTGAGGTGGCCATTCTTGCACATGTACCCCAGGGCCACGGGGAAGCTCCCCCGCATGAGGACTAAACATGTGCTAAGAACCTTCCAGTCATGATCTGGTCTCACAAATATTTTTAAGTGGTACAATCCAAAGTGTTCCTTTTTACTTGGTTAGAACCCTACATTTTCTCAATGAGTCTTCACAACTTCCCCAAGTAAACTCCTTCTGTGAATAAAGACAGAATTTAGACTTTGAATGAAAAGGACCTTCACATTATCTTTTCCTCTAAAATGATGTTAAAAGCTTCTTGGAGCAAATGGTGCTCATAATGTTTGGAAATCCAGAAAGGATCTTCATGAGTTTATGCATTTGTTAAAGCCCATAGAACTGGACAGCACAGTGAGTGACCCCTAATGTCAACTGTGTCCATTAGCTGTGACAAATTATCACAGAAACACAGGTTATTAATAGGATAAAAATAATAGGCACAGAGAGGGCAAGGGGCACCTGAGAACTCTGTATTTTCTGCACATTTTTTCCATATACCTTTAAGTCCTTTAAAAACTGAGTCTATTCGATTCGAATCCACCAGATGCTCTGCTGGAGAAGGAGGGGCAATCTCCTCCTGTACCAGTCATATTCTATTTGACAGCACACACACACAAAAAGAATTTAAAAAAAAAAAGAAAACAGTCTACTAAAGAAAAGGAAGGGGAAGGAAAATCTATAACAAGTTTTGTCTCCAGCTTTCTTGTAAATCTTTCACAATGGAAAGACTTATTTCTCATGCTTGGCAAGGGTATGAATTTAGCAATCCTCTCAATGGTAAAAATATTTTAGGAATAAAAAAATATTCTAGGCATCAGAAGGAAACTTGTCAAGGGGACCATCTGTTTTCCGAGCCGTTTTGGGCTCCTCAAGCAAGTTTTCAATGCATGTGTAGTGGGAACGAGGAAACAAAGGCAGAGGCGTTGAGTAACTTGGTGCCCTTATTATGATCATTATTTGTTGTGGAAAGCAGTTGGGCTCCTCTGTGTTCCAAGCCATGGCATTCCGATTTCTTTCTTTGTCATACTTGTGACCATGTATGTACCTCAATATTCAAGAGGCTCAGGTTCAGCCAGGAGCAAAGGTGTTGGCCCTAGAGATAAGTCACCAGCACATCCTGCATTTACACTTACGCCTGATGCGCCTGAACATTAACCTCGCAAATGCATTCTTTTCTCACCTTGCCACCAGATGTCGCTTTGACTCCAAAGGAATGCTCTTCCCTGAAGCAAAGCAGCTGTAACTTCTACCAAAATCTTGTCAAGGTTGAACCCCTTCACTTTAGCAAGTATATACACATATACACAGGCAAGTTTGTCCTGAATACTGTGAAGCATTTTTAAAAATAGGGAAAGAAAGAAAGAAAGAGAGAGAGAGAGAGAGAGAGAGAGAGAGAGAGAGAGAGAAGGGAGGGAAGGAGGAGAGGAAAAATCAGGAGGTAGATCAATAGACACTTTTAAAAATGAGGAACAGGAAAGGTAATAAACAATAAATAGGATGTTTGTTGTTGTTGTTGTTGTGTACCATCAAGTCAAAACTGATAGCTGACCCTCTCACAGATTTTCAGAGGAAACAGTAAACCACACGGGAGGAGATCACCCATTTCTCCCTCGAAGCAGCTAGAAGATTCAAAACCAAGTGCCTTAATAAGTGAGTTGTTGCGGTGTACCATCAAGTTGGAACCAACTCATAGCTGACCCTCCAGTGGGTTTTCAGTAAATCCCACAGGACTTGCTTGCCTATCTTTCTGACACAGAGCAACTGACGGATTTGAACTGCATGACTTTGGGCTGGCAGCAGAGCTCCTTACCACCAGAGCTCCCTAATAAGTAATCAGCACAGTATCACTACAGAACGGGAAGAGAGAGAGAGGGGCCCATGAGACAGAGCTAGAAAAGGGAAGCACTACCACAGACACAACCCTGCATATTATCTAATGAGCATGAATCAACCAGTGGTTACACAGGCAGACAGGCAAGACAAACAGACGTGGACAGGTAAAAGGGACTCAACTTACAACTATACATACATAGGTTTGTCAGATGATAATTTTACACGTAAACCTGTATATACTGTAAATATGTCCACATATATAGTAGAGTCAACAGGTGAAAATTTGTCAATATGCAAACTTCATATTCTTTTTTTTTTCCTATAATTATATTTTATTAATTTTCATAAACATTTACAGAGATTTTGGGCTTCCATTCATTCATTGTTGCACTATTCTCTCTACCCTCCTCCCAGTTTGTTCTTGTCCAAATGCCACAGTGCTTGTCAAAGCCAGTTCTGATTAATCTTCTTTGTCAGTGTATCCTTTGCCGTTCCCTATCACTCCTCCCTGAGAGAGACTTCACCCTGAGTCATAAGGAAAAGGGGACGGCGTATTCTCTTAGCTACTTCCTGCTGAAAAGGGACGCTGTGGGTTTCAGGGTGAAGATCTTCTCTCACTACTCTAAAGGGCCCCTTTGGCAGTAGGAAACACATAGACTATTATGGAGATTGATTTTGGAATTCAGATGCACTCTTATTGATTGTGCTTGGCTGTACATGTTCATATCCTTGAAGATGTATCATGGGGGTGTTGCAACCTAGAAGACACAAATTTGACTAACAAGTTATAAGTACATGAGTCCAAAAATTATGGAAAGCAAACTTCATATTCATAACTAGACCCCAGAGGGAGGAGTTGCTGGTCCTAGGGCCTCAGGACCATACCCTCAAAGGTCAGCAAAGCCAATTGGTATAACATAGTCCACAAAAACGCCCTACTTCAGTGAGGAGTGCCTGTGGTCTTAAAAGCCTGCTAGCTCGCATGTAAGGTGCCTCTATTGTAGATCTCTCTCTCAAGAACACAGAAGAGAGAATCATTCAAAAGATAAACGAACCACTCAAATATCAACCTCCACCACCCTAAGACCAGAAGACCTAGATGGGGCCCTGCTCCCACTGATGATTGCTCTACGAAAAATGGATCATAATCGAGGGTCCCGGGCAAAGTGAGAGAAAAATGTGTAACAATATACAACATCATACAAATGATCAGGCTTGCTGTTCTAACAGAGACTGACTGGTTGAGGCTACAGCCCTCAGTACTCCTCTGAGCCTGCAACAAAACTCACCTCTGTAGCTCAACATTCAGACATGCTTAGAGAATGAACAAAAACACCAGGGAGGTAGTCACTCTATAGAATAGTCAACCTTACAAGATCATAAGGGCAATATTTGCCTAGGAAGAAAGCCCAGAAAGCAAGAAGGGAAAAGCTAGAAGGTAGAAAGGAAATGAGAATCACAAAGAGGAAGTGGGAAGAGTGCTGCTCCAATGAGAGGACTATAGTTAATGCCACAAAATAAACCTGTCTGGATGTTTGCATAGAAAACCCACTTTAAATGACTAATGGGAGCAATTATCCTAACCACCAAGTCACTGCAAACATGACTGGGTGAAAACAGGAGTTTGGGGCAGAGTGAAATAGGATTTTTAAAATAATTGTTATTGGAACGAAACATCGTAGAAACTATTACTATAGACTAGAAGTGTAGGGAGCTCTGGTGGCCTAGTGGCGAAAAGCCACGCGGCAATCCCAAAGGCCACCAGCTGCTCCGTGGAAGGATGGGCAATTTCCTCTCAGGCAATTAAGTGTCTCTGAAAACCTGCCAGAGGGTCAGCTATGGGTCAATTCCAACTCTACAGTACACAACAGCAACAACAGACTAAAGCATGAGAGCTTAAAAGTGCAATACTATGGCCTAGTGGCAAGACGTTGTACTGCAATCCCAGAGGTACGCGGTTCAAATCCACCAGATGCTCTGCTGAAGACGGAGGGGGCAATCTCCTCCTGTACCAGTCAGATCTGATTTGACGGTACACGTAAAAATAATACAATAAAAATAAAAAAAGAAAAAGGGAAAAAAAAGTGCAATACTAGGGAGCTCTGGTGGCCTAGTGGCATGAAGCTGCACTGCATACCCAGAGGTGTGCAGTTCAAATCCATCAGATGCTCTGCTGGAGAAGGAGGGACAGTCTCCTCCTGTACCAGTCAGACCCAGTTTGACAGTACACACACACACACACACACACACACACACAAAAGAAAGAAAAAGTTCAATACTGTATAGGATCACTGTTACAAATACAGGAGGGTTATAGGGTGGGGTGGTAAGGGGAGCAGGAAAAGAATAGATAATTAAGAAACACTGCATTGGAATAGGGGAGAGGAAAGTCAATCTGAAAAGAGTTGATGATCAGAGACATTATGAGTAATGCAACTAACAATCTGGAATAGGACCTGCATTACAGAACGAAGGGGAGGGTATAAATTCATGCAAATGAGTGAGTGAATGAAAAATCAAGTTCTTTGTAAGTTTTCATTCAATTTACAATAAAAAGGGGGAAAGTGTGAGACCTTGTTGGAGGCTGTTTCACTGAAAATTTTAAGGATAAATAAAGTTAGTTTGGGGAGCACTGGTGGCCTAGTGGCAGGAAGCTGCGTTGTAATCCTGAAAGCACGTGGTTCTAATCCACCATCTGCTCTGCAAGGGAAGGATGGGCAATCTCCTCCCTTGCAATTAACCACTTCTAAAACTCACCAGAGGGTCAGCTATGGGTGGTTTCTGTCTCAACAGTACACCCATTCCTACCTCCTCCAATAATGTAGCCAGTTCTTTCTTGCAGTTGTCTGCCTACTTTCTCTTAGTCTAGTGAACCATGTCTTATCTATGCTCTTTCAACAGCCAGGCATTTATGCTATTCTGAGTATCCCTATGTAGGGAGCACTTAGATGATCTTCTGTTGGGTTTCAAAGGCTGCAAATTACACGGGAGGAGACTGCCCATTTTTCTCGCAGGGAGCAGCCTGTGGATTTGAACAGTCAGAGAAGGGCAGCCTTGGGGTTAACGGCACCATGTTCTAGGCCACCAAAGGAACTCCTTCTCACCAAATGAGGGAAGGCATGGGGAGCTGTCAAGGAAGGTCATAAGGTGGAATGCAAACTCTATCCCTACCATAATATCCTTACTTCTACATTTTTCCATTAATACAAATGGCACCACTGATCTTCCAGTATCATCTTTTTGACATTTCTCTTTTTAGATGAGGTATTAACTCATTTGATTGGCCCACTGCAAGTACCTCTTCAATATGCCCTTCTACATTTCATTCTTCGTCTTGGATTAACAAAACTTCCTCTTGGTTGATGCTCCAGTCTTCCATTCACCCTTTCAAATTGTCTCACGTATTACTATACGATTGATTTCCCTAAAACTGTCTCTACCAAGTTATTCAGGCAATGACAATGACTCTCATCTGCTTGATGCATCAAATTTGAACTTATTTACAGACAAGAGCTGCAATGAGCCTACTTCCTTCTAGGTCCCTACATTTATCACTCAGCTGTGATGAAGCCCAGTTTAAGCCACTTGGGCTCTGTATGATTCAGAGTGAGCAAAATCTTTCTTTCTAACAATTCCTCATGAATCTTAGCTCTTCTGTAACAGGCAGAGCATGCTGAAATGAGGAAGTCTAGAAAGTGCAGCTTTCCAAAGAATGGAGGAGTTGATGCTTCTGGAGCTTCCAAGCTTTCACAAGCTGGGGCCTAGCTTTCCAACTCTGCACCTTATCGTATTCCTCATTTCTTCCTCAAATGCTACGTTTTCCCTTCCAACATTGACTCATGAGCATAGATGAGCATAGTTCCTTTTTTTTTTGCTATCCTCCTTTTCACTTTAAATTCTTTTTTCTTTTAATTCCTAAGTGATTTTACCCTTTTTTTAAACTATAACAATTTGCTGTTTTTCTTTTTTTTTTTTTGGTAGGATTGACTCACTCCACTCCCATCTACACCATTCAACACCTCCCTCCCCTTATCCAGCCCTTGATATGATGGATTAGGTCTCAGTTCCCTTCTGTGACGTCTAACGTTTCGTGCTGCTGCTGGTCTCTCTTGAGTTGAGGAGAATCTAATTCGAAATCCCAGGTACCAGGTTTAGGGAAGGATTTCTGTCTTGGACAGTTGTGAGGAAAAATCCTCGTTCCTGAGCTTCTGCTCCAGGACTGACTTCTTGTGACTTGATGCCTCTGCTCTTCTATTTGCAGCACGCTGCTGTCACAGTAGGATAATTTCCCAAGAGAGGGTGATGCCTCCTCTAGATCGAAGATCATTTCTCTTATATATTTTTTCCATAGTTGCACATTTTACCCCTCCCCTCTTCTCTCCCTCCCCGAGCTCACCTTGCAATGCACCTCTTGTTCCAGATTGTCGTCATACATACGTACATACCAACTTGCTTTATTGATGTTACTTTTGACCTAATCAATAGGACCAAGATAGTTCAGCCAGTGCCTTTGTTATTAGGTAGCCTACGAGCCTAGAGGGGAAAGGGAAATGAAGGGGGAAGAGAAACGTAAAGGGGAAATAAAAAAAACCCAAATACAAAAAAGAGAGAGAGGTGTGTCTTAGTTATCGAATGCTGCTGTAACAGAAATATCGCAAGTGGGTGGTTTTAACAAACATAGTTTCTTTTCTCACGGTTAGGAGAATACAAGTCCAAATTTAGGTGCCAGCTGTAGGGAAGGTTTTCTCTTTTTTTGGTTCTGGGAGAAGGTTCAAGTTTCCTGGTTTCTTGTTTGGTTTGTGGTGTGGTATCCATCTCCTTCCAGCTCAGTTTGCTCACTTGCTCATTTAATCCCTTTTATATCTCACAAGCGCTTGATTTACAATAAACCCTACGCTAATACTCTTGGTACCAGCAGCAAAGAAATTAAGATGAATTGCATTGGGAAACTCTACTGTCAGGGACCTTTCCAGAGTACTGAAAAGCAACGATGTCTATCTAGAGACTAAGGTGCGCCTGATCCAGGCCACAGTCTTCACAATTATTTGCTAGGCATCAGAGAGCTGGACAATGACTAAGGACAACAGAAGAAAAATTTATGCCTTTGAGTTGTGGTGCTGGAGAAGAGTATTGAATATACCACGGACTGTCAAGAAAACAAACAGGTCTGTCCTAGGGAGGGTGAAACCAAGCTGCTCCTTAGAGGTGAGGATTCTGAAGCTCCGTCTCACAAAATTTGGGCATGTGTCCAGAAGGGACCAGTCCTTGGACAAGGACATCTTACTTGGAATGGTAGATGGACAGTGTATGAGAGGAAGACTCTAGATGAGATAGATTGAGTCAGTTAATGGAGTACAGAGACAATGAAATTGGCTCAAGATAGAGTAGGTTTCAGAGCTGTTGTACATAGGGTGACTATGAGTCACAAGCAACTCGATGAAATGGTTGACTCTGGAGAACATTATGCTGAGTGAAATATCCCAGTCACAAAAGGACAAATATTACATGATGCCACTGTTGTAGAATGGGACTGTCCTTGGGGTTGGGGAGAGACTGAGTAAGATGGGTTCAATAATGTATACTGCACTGAAACAGAGGAGGGAGAGAACCGTTTAAAAGAGAGATGTAACTGGGTATTTCTGTCATCACAGGAGACTAGAGCAAGGGCTGCATGGTGGAGGGGACCTGGGGGAGGGTTTGTAACACAATGAAAGAATCTTTTCTTTTACTTTTCCATAATTTTTGGACTCATGTACTTATAACTTATTAGTCAAATTTGTGTCTTCTAGGTTGCAACACCCCCATGATACATCTTGAAGGATATGTACATGTACAGCCAAGCACAATCAATAAGAGTGCATCTGAATTCCAAAATCAATCTCCATAATAGTCTATGTGTTTCCTACTGCCAAAGGGGCCCTTTAGAGTAGTGAGAGAAGATCTTCACCCTGAAACCCACAGCGTCCCTTTTCAGCAGGAAGTAGCTAAGAGAATACGCCGTCCCCTTTTCCTTATGACTCAGGGTGAAGTCTCTCTCAGGGAGGAGTGATAGGGAACGGCAAAGGATACACTGACAAAGAAGATTAATCAGAACTGGCTTTGACAAGCACTGTGGCATTTGGACAAGAACAAACTGGGAGGAGGGTAGAGAGAATAGTGCAACAATGAATGAGTGGAAGCCCAAAATCTCTGTAAATGTTTATGAAAATTAATAAAATATAATTATAGAAAAAAAAAACAAGCAACTCGATGGTACATAACAACAACACTAATAATCATAAGAGAGAAAATTAATTCCCAAGTGGGCTATAAACCTAAGGGTTAGGGCTACAACACACATTTGGGAGGATATAATTCAATTCATAACAAGGTAGAAAATGGAAATAATGATAATAGCTATTATTATTATAATAGCTATTATTATTATTATTATTATTGAATTTCTATTATGCCAGGCAATTTCTGTATATTACTTCTAACCATAGAAACAGGAAGCTCTGGTGGCATAGTTAGCAGGGTGACAGCTCCGAGGGAGAAATACGGACAACCTCCTCCCCTGAGATGTATAAATTGCTGTCTGTCAGATACTCCTCTAAATCTAAACATTCAGATTAAGACAGACTAGGAAGAAGGATTGGCCATCCACTTCTGAAATGGCAGGCCTCTGAAAACCCTATGTACAACACAACACACGTAGACGAACAGAAAGGGCAACCTAGGTAGAACTGTCAAGCATGAAAATACAAAGGAAGAGGAACAGTTGTAAGCAGACACTAGTAATTGGAACATGGAATGTGAGAACCATGAATGTAGGAAAATTAGAAATTGTTAAGAAAGAAATGGAACGCATAAATATTGACAGGCAATCTCCTGTACCAATCAGATCTGATTTGACAGTGCACACACACAAAATAATAATTTAAAAAAACCCAACAACCCAAAACAACCAACCGACAGTGTATATACTATTATCACTATTTAAAAAGTAAGAGTATAGAGGGTAGTGGGTAGATTTACAGGTTAAGTGGTTCACCTGAGGAAATACATCTAATGTGAATCAGAGACAAGATTCCATCCCAGGTAAGTTAGACTTGCTCCTTTGTCACTAAGGCATAAACTCCATCACAAAGAACCAAAACCAGAACACAACGTAGAAACACGTAAGATTTATCAACAATTACTTCGTGTGCTACTGAAAAATACTGGTATCATTTACTTCCAATAATTATGCAGGATCATCCATTTGATTTTCAGCATGACAAAATTTAATGCTTTCTCTTCTTCTTGTGATAGATATGTGCCATTAAGTTGACTGAAACTCATGTACAACAAAGCAACTACTCAGTCTCTATCAGCTTCACATTCACTGTCATATTCCAATCCATCCTTGTACTCATGTGTCAATCCACCTCATAAAGGGTTTCCCTTGCCTTTACCAGCCCTCCACCTCTCACACATGCCCTTTACGTATGTCCTTCTCCAGCAATTAATCCCTCTCTGTGATTGGTCCAAAGAAAATGAGACAGACAAGCTCTGTAATGATCCATAAGGTTTCCATTGACTAGTTGTCAAAAGTAGATTGTCAGCTTCTTCATCCTAGTCTGTCTCAGTCTGGGAGCTCTGGTGAAACCTCTCTAGCATGGGCTTCTCGGCTAGTATTTTCAATGCCAGTGTCACAGCTTCCAACATCACACCACCATATTTCAATATAGTGGCAGACACAAGGTTCTATCTTCATATGCATAATCTTATTATTAAACACATACACACAGTTGTGAACACTCACACATGTACACACCCTCAGCCAGAAAGCTCACCTTAAAATGTATATCCTCCTCATCTTTGGGGAGTTCTAATAGTCCAGTGGTGAGGAGTTACATTGTCAACTCAAAGGCAGGCAGGTTTGAGCCTACCAGCTTCTCAGCTGGAGAAAGATGAGTAATCTCCTCCTGTGTGGTTTACAGCCTCTGAAAATCTGCTGGAGGGTCAATGTTCTGACTTGATGGCAATAAATTTTTCAGTGTTTTTTCCTCTCAACTTTAGACATTGGTCTGTTACATATATCTTTTTTTTTGTTTTGATGCATGCCTATCTTTTTATGGGGGAGGGTGTGCTCAAGTTTATTGAAAATATTACAGCATAACAGAAAGACCCGAATGGCCTCACGTGGTGTTTTGAAACTAATCCCAGCTGTGGGCTGAGTGACCTGCAGGTTGGACAGACTGCCAAAGTCCATGAGCTTCAGTATTTCCTTAGTGTCAGGATCTACTTCAATGATCTCCTGATCCAGGGCTGAAACCTCTGGTAGTAATTCTCTCTCCTTTCTCTCCCCTCCTCCTGCAGCCGGATGGAGCTGCCTCTCACAGGCCCTCTCTGAATCTGCTTCATCAGATGTGTGCCATAGCCTGCTGCTAGCTTGTTCTGGGCTTCTCGCTGGGAATAATGGTGATCCCCTCGCACACATACTTGTTGGTGTGGAAGTCATTACCCAAGCGCGTGCAATATTTATTTCACAATGATAACCCGGGCCACCTTCTTTACGATTCTAGTGCGAACGTGGCCCATGTTGGCGCGTCCTTGGTGAAAGAGCGCATGCTCTTATCTTTTACAATTCTCTTAATATTTTTTTTTCCTTTTGCGCCTTGATTTTCTTCAGCTTTCTCACCTTTTCCTTTAGGTCCCTGTTATTGCTGACCTCCCATTTTCACTTTTATCATCTCCTTCATTTCCTACACCTTTCTCTTTAAGAAAGTGCTGCATCTAAGGGAGCTCTGGTGGCCTGGTGGCAAGAAGCTGTACTGCCATCCCAGAAGTATGTGGTTCGAATCCACCTGATACTCTGCTGGAGAAGGAGGGATAATCCTCCTGTACCAGTCAGATCCGACTTGACGGTACACACACAAAAAATAATAAAAAGAAAGAAAGTGCTGCATCTAGCAGATACTCAATGGATTTGAATATCTGCTTTGATGCCCTATGTTGAAACTTGTTTGAGCTCCGTCTCCTTTACTTTATTTTATTCCTCCTCCCCCACGTCTAGTTTTCATCCTGTTGTGTACCACTGAGTCGGAACCGACCCAAAGCAGACCCTCCAGGGTGGTTTCAGACGCAGTTAAACCCAGGGAGGATTGCCCAGCCTTCTCCGGCTCACTCTTAATTGTCCACGTGCCTTCCATTTGTCCTCTTTACTTTCTCACAAATTCCTTTGATGGTCCCATGCACCTTTCACGCCTTTTCCCGCCTTTTCCCCCTTAAGGTTCCAAAGTACGAGGGCTCATTGTCTTGCTCTGGCACCTTCCCACCAACCCACTAGATCGCTTGGTTACCATGACAACAGCACTACTCAAAGCCGAAGTCAAGGACCTGGTTGCCATGGCTCCCGCTTCTCCGCCTCCAGCCCCGCCCACGCGCCCCTGAAGGCTGGCGCCTGCGCAGTACGCACCGCGCTGGGCCTCCGGATCGGGGCGGGACGAGGCGGGGCTTCAACCCAGAGGGAGGGAAGAAGGTGAAAGGATAAGAAGCCGAGTGGAGCTGGCGCCTACGGTGGCCGAAGAGGGACGCGCCGAGCCGGAGGCTGCAGGATGGTAGGCTGTGCGAAGAGGGAGGGGAGGGGGGGAAACTGAGGGGCGTGGGCTGCACCTGCAGGGGTCCTTGGGGGCTGCCCTCTGTATGAGTAGCTCTTTCTTCCCTGGAACCCTCACTTTTGTGGACAGGTGGGCGAGGTGGCCACGGAAGAAATTGCTGGGAATGGCATTTGCGAGAAGGGGCGGGGAGGAAACGCATTTGTGGGGCGAGAGGGGGTAGAATGGGGACGGCGATGGCGGTGGGACCGATCGGGACAGCAGGAGCGGCCGGGGGTCTCGATCGGAGGGGTCCTGACCCCTGCCGCGGGGGAAGGGCTGCACCCCGCACCCTGTATAGAGGCGCACGGGGGGTTCTGTCCGTGGACGGAGGGCGGGAGTGGGGGTCACCGGTCATCAGGACCCCGGGTTGCCCCGCAGCCCCGAGAGCAGCGCGGGGGGTAGTGAGAGCGGGTGTGGGAGGGCAGAGTTTCCGGGTCCGAGGAAGGAACGCCCGGCCGCCGTGTCCGCCTCGGGGCAGGGGTGAGGCGGGGAAGCCAGTGGACTTTAGGTTTTGCTCTCAGGGACCCAGGCTTTGGAGTCCCAGGCTCCAGTGCTCTCGCTCTCCGCCCCTCTTCTCCTTCTTTTTCCGGAGCCCAGGCCTTCCGTCTTCCTGCTCGGCCCCCTCTCCCCGCCCCCATGTAAAGGCACACTGCTGCCTGGTGCACCTCGCTTCCTCTCCCTCCACGCCAGCGGCTCTGCCACCTTCCTACCACCCAAGAGCTTGGTTCCCTCCTGGCCTTGAACTCAGCCCTGAGCTACAAACACATCCACCAAGGGATCCCTGGTGGTACAATGATAAAAATGTGGCAGTCTGCTTCCTTAAAGATTTACAGCCTTGGAGACCCTGCAGGGTAGATCTGCTCTGGTTTAAAGTATAAGGAGCCCCTAAGTCAGTGACAGTGGGTTGGGTTTGGTGCTTTTATATCCAAGGGTTTCTGGAATGACCCTGGAGTGTAGCTGGGCTTCACTCAGGGAGGGTAGAGGCGCGTGGGAGTGGGAACTCAGTACTCCCAGCCTGCCCTGTTCTCCATAGACATTCCCTGATGGCTGTGTCCTATCTGAGAGACCCAAAGAGAGGTTGGTCACTGGGGGAGGAGTGAGTATACGTTAGCCAGCAGCTGGAAAAGGAAGAGATGCTAAGAAGTCAGAGACGCCTGGAAGAGTGTGAAGAAAAGGCAGTGGGAGGATTTCAGGGTCCCACTGCCCTGTGGCACCTGGAGGATGCCCAGAGCACTGCAGTGCCATTAGAAGGCATTAGAGTGTCCAGGACATCAGAAAGGAGTCCTGGTTAGGATGGGACAAAGAGTTAAGGTAGCTTCTTGAGAGACAAGAACACACTATTTCATGATGGTAATGGACAGAAAAAGCATGGAAGAGAACAACCCTCTCTTTGGAATCAGCCTAAGGCATCTGGTCATGATTTTACCTACATGTGGAAAACAGAGTTAGGAAACAGGAGATCAGGGGGTTCATCTCACATACTTTGAGCACATGGCCTGGAGGGACCAGTCCTTGGAGAAGGATATCAGGCTCAGAAGGATGGAGGGACAGCACAGAAGAGGAAGACCTGGGATGAGATGCCTGATACAGTAACTGGGGCAATGCTGGTAGGTGTATCGGAATTAGTGAGACTGGCTCAGGACAGGGCAGGCTTCAGAGCAGCTGTACATAGGGTCGTTATGAGTCGCAGGCAACTTGACAGCATATAACAACCACCATGTTTCAGTGTTTGCCATGTGCCATGCACTATTGCATATGCCACCTCATTTAGATCCTTTATGATCTCAATTTATAGATATGGAAACAAAGACTCAGGGACACAAACTAATTTGCCCAAGGTCCTACTCAATTAGTAGGAAGGTCCTACTCAATTGGTATGAGGGCCAGGACTTGAGCCCAAATGATGAACTAAGAAGGTCTTAACTTCCCTTAGAGGGATAGACACCTATTGGTGGACATCTCCAGTACTGACAGCAAGATACTTTTTAAGGGTATAGGAACTGTGAATGGAGAAGAAACAGACTTTGGAACTATGTGTTTGTGGAGGGAAGACATTCAGAAAACCAAATCTCTGACCCTCAGCTATGTTTACCACTTCCCAGATGCGATTTATGCTGCTGTTCAGCCGGCAGGGGAAACTGCGGCTGCAGAAATGGTACCTGGCCACCTCCGACAAGGAGCGGAAGAAGATGGTTCGGGAGCTCATGCAGGTTGTTCTGGCTCGCAAACCCAAGATGTGCAGTTTCCTGGAGTGGAGGGACCTCAAAGTCGTCTATAAGAGGTAAGCCTTAACCACTGTCCAGCCTGCCTCGATGATGCTTGGTTGGCATTTGGCAGTGGATTATTGTTGTTGATTGCCATCGAGTTGAGCATGACTCCTAGTGACCCTATGAACAAAAGACCTGAAGCCCCTCTACAACTATCAACATTTATCAAAGTTTGTAGAGTTTCCAGAGGCATGTTATTTAGGAAGTGGATGCCACTCCTGCTTCCAAACCTGTCATAGTATGTTATTATTTTTATGTGCCATTGAGTCGTCTGTGATGCATAATGACCCTATATACAGCAGCTCTGAACCCATTCCTGTCCTGAGCCAGTCTCACTAATTCTGACACACCAACAACCATCGCCCCAGTCACTCTATCAATCATCTCATCTGAGGTCTCCCTCTCCTGCGCTGTCCGTCCACCCTTCTGAACATGATGTCCTTCTCCAGTGGGTTAAATGTTGCTAAAATAAGGGGCTACGTGGACCAAGGAGAAGAGGCACTGGTGTACCATATCCACTAGCTGTTCTGAGGGAAAAAGATTAGCAGTCTCCTCCCATAAAGGTTTACAGCCTTGGAGGATCTCAGTGGATAGTTACTGTAAGTCAAAACTGACTCCACAGCAGTGGATTTTTGGTTAGGTCAAAGAAAGCTGGTAGCTGAGCATGTAGAGGTCAGAGATTAACTCTACTTTCTCTTACAGTCAAATTCCCATTGAAGAAACTCTTGTTCCCTCTTGGTTTTGGTCAAGCCTTATGCATTCTGTTGACAGAGGCCCCCTCTGGTCCACTGTGTCTCTCCTTTGCAGTGTCATTTATCAGTTCTAGGTTCTGTCCCATTTCCCTTAGAAGCACTTCCTTTCCGGTTTCTGCTCTGTGAAAGGTGAATTTGTTGGCTCCTTTTTTTGCTGAGTCAAACTAGGCAGGTCAAAGGACAAGAAAGAAAAAGGATGTGCCTTTGTGTGTGTGTGTGTGTGTGAGAGAGAGAGAGAGAGAGAGTGAGAGCAAGCGCACTAAGACACAGAGGGAGGTACCTTGCCAGGTCTAAAGCACAAGCTCAGGGAATGAGGTGAAACAGGAGGCTGAAGTGCAGAATACCTGGGTTCTGGAACAGCCCACAGCTCTGCATCCCTCCCAGCTCTGCCACTTTTGCCCCTGTCCCCAGATATGCCAGCCTCTACTTCTGCTGTGCCATCGAGGGCCAAGACAATGAGCTCATCACCTTGGAGCTGATCCACCGATATGTGGAGCTTCTGGACAAATACTTTGGCAGCGTAAGTCTCCTCACTCACCCCAGTGTCCTCACCCAGAAATCCCCCTTGTCTTTAAACTCTGGGACCCTTCTAGTCTCTGCCCTGGAAGACCTGAGAGAAGTGAGGTTGGAGTGTTGAGCATTATAACTAATCTCCCTTTTTAAGCCTTAAGCCTATTAACCATGCCCTTTAATCAGCCTTTGGGGTGTGTGGGGAGGTGGGGGGACTTGGACTGTAATCTCTCACTTAATATCCACATACAGTTCAGCTCAGTCTTTTCACACAAGGACAGAGGTTGTGTTCAAATTTGTATCAGTGGTTCCTGACCTTGGCTACGTATTGGAACCTTTGGAGAGCTTTATGAAAATACCAGTACTAGAGTTCTACCCTAAGACTGTGGGTTAAAAGATGTAGAGCACATAGCCTGGGCATTGCCAGAGAGCTCAGACCATAGATGGGACAGTAATGAGTAAGGAGAAGCGCTGCCAACCCAAAGGCAGATGGTTCGAATTTACTAGCTGGGAAGAAAACTGGGTGGTCTCCTCCCAAGAAGTTTACAGTCTCCGAAAACTCATCTGAGGACTAGCTGGAGGGAGATTCCAACTCACTGGCCCAGAACAATGATGATAATAATAATAATGCCCTAGTTTGTATCCACTGAACAGTTTACAAAGTGCTTTTCTGTCCTTCTCTTATTTACTCCTCTCTCCATCTTACGAGTGAGCATTGTTATCTCTATTTTTGGATGAGAAAATTGAGGCTCCAAGTCAGTTGTACAACTAACTAGTTAGTGACGCAGCCCTGTTTGGAATCAAATCATCCACCCAGTTGTCCTGAACCTCCTCTTTGGCTGCCCGCCCTGCTCTGAGTGGGAACAGCATTGCACATTTTAGCGGGGAGGCAACAGGAACCACAGATAGAGTAGACAGGGGCAACTGACACTCCACGTCCACGGTTGTGGAGAAAGAGACAAGCGACGGAGAAGAAAAAGCAGAGCCAGCGCCGAAGCACTGAATAGTGGAGGACGAGGACGTGGGGGCAGGAAGGGTGCTTATGAGACAAAAAGTAGGAAGGAGCTGGAGAGGGCTGGGGGTGGGAATGTACCTTTTCACTCAACTGTGTCATTGCCTCGGCTCCTCAGGTGTGTGAGCTGGACATCATCTTCAACTTTGAGAAGGCCTACTTTATCTTGGACGAGTTTCTGATGGGGGGCGACGTGCAGGACACTTCCAAGAAGAGTGTGCTGAAGGCCATTGAGCAGGCAGACCTGCTGCAGGAGG
Organism: Elephantulus edwardii; assembly: GCF_000299155.1. Lineage (NCBI taxonomy): Eukaryota > Metazoa > Chordata > Mammalia > Macroscelidea > Macroscelididae > Elephantulus > Elephantulus edwardii. The sequence continues at coordinate 13,869,064 of NW_006399830.1, read as the reverse complement.
TAGGGACAAGGGACAGTGAGGAGGAGGAGATGCACTGTGGCCTGGAGTGTCCTCCCTCCCCTGGACACCCAGCTCACCAGTGACAGCTGCCATCTTCCTGCTCCCAGGGATGGTCTGCCTTCCTAGGTGCCCACCTCTCTTCCTCAGCTGTCCAGCAGCTTGCTCTGAAGCCCTAACCATATGGGGTCTTCCTGTGCTAGTTCTCCCCTCAGTCCAAGCCCTCGCCACCCAAGACCCTTGTCCCAGCCAAATCTTCACACTCAAAGGCTATACACTTCAGGGACTGTTCAGAGAATCAGAGAAGGGGGCACGTATATGGTAGATAGCTTTTTTTCCACTTCCTTCTTTTTCTTTTTAACACACACATGCTCCAAAAGTCGGCTATGGGGATTTGGATCCTGGAGAAGAGGATGGTCAACTCCGCTGGCTCTCCCTGCCTGTCCCCCCCCTTGCCCTCACCCCATTACTGCCTGCCCCCTGTCTGCTGTGCCACTGCTGAGACTTGGTGCAGGGAGATGAGTCACCGGAATCTGCAGTGAGGAGGAAGCCAGCCTGAGCTTTCTCTGAGGAGGGGGAAAGTGGGGGGCTCCTCTCTGCGGGACCAGAGGCGGAGCTGGACATGCCAGCTCTCTCACCCAGCTTCCCTGACTCCGTCTCCTCTGTCCCTCTTACACACATATGTGTGTGTACACACACACACACACTCACACTCACACACTCTCTGAGCATGCGTGCCCACCCGTGACTAATACTCTTTTCAGACCCTCGTGACTCATTTCTCTGCACCTGGTTCACCCACCCTGGGGACCTGAAGCCAAACTTTTCCATCGCACCCATCCCCCACCTCCAAAGGAAGGACCCAACCACCTGCCACCCCATGTTCCCCAGGAAGCAGTGCCCCCCTCCCCAGCCACCCCTATTCCCTTCCTCAGGTGCTAAGGCTGAGACCCTTGCTCACCAAGCTCCTGGCTTTGGGCTCTCTGGGTGGGGATGGACTGACCCCAGGCCCTTGCCCTGCCACAGTTGGCTCTGAGGATAGTGCTGGGAGGCTGCAAGTTCCCCTCCAGGACTCGGCCTCACGGTGCCTTCTCTCTTCCCTACCTCGTGTCTCTCATCTGCTTCCTTCGTCATGACTACTGTTGTCTTATCCCCCCCCACCCCCCCTGTCTGCCTCTCCTGGTGTCTCTGCGTCACCCACTGTCTCTCTCTGCCTTAGGAGGATGAATCGCCACGCAGTGTGCTGGAGGAGATGGGTCTGGCCTAGCCCCATGTGTGACGCAGGGCTGGTGGAGAGGCAGGGCACAAGCAGCTGCTTCTCATCGACTCACTGGGTCCTTCTCTTGGTGGGACCCAGTCGCCCCTCCTCTGCGGCCTTGCCTTCTTTAGGAGTGAGCTGCAGGCTCAGGACCCTCAAACATTCCTTTCTCCCACCCCCTACCTCCCGTTTTCCCTTTCCCCACCTGAGGTTGAAGGAGGTAGGAAAATGTGATTGAGATGGGGGTGCTATTATGATTTCATTTCCTGCCTTGGAAAAAAAAAATCATTGTTATCCCAGGCTTCCTCCCCTCTCTTGTAACTGTAAATATATAAATATGCCAGGTTAAAGGGAACGGTTTTCAGGGCTCTTCTCTTTCCCTTGCCCCTGTAACCTACCTCCACCCCCTTTCACCAGCCAGCGCTGCTTCTCTGCAGAGGAGAGGCAGCTACGTAGGGAGAGTGAAGGCCTTGCCCCATCTGCCTCCTCTCTCTTTGGCTGCAGTGGGCCCTATGCCCAGTGCCAGGGGAGGAACAACAGAGTTAATTTTTTTTCTAACCTTGCCACCTTGAGGGAAGTGAGGGTTGGGGGGAGGGAGAGCTCTGTGGGAGACTGGACCCTTCCCCTCCTCTCCATGTTCTGGGTGAGGCTGGGAGTCAAGGGAGTGGGCTGGGGGAAGTGTCTGACTTTATTTTTTCCTTTCTTCTGAAATAAAAGGAAAAGCATTTCTGGACTTTGCCTTCCTTGGACTCTGTGGAGGAAGGCGAGCAGTGCTGCTATCAGTGGGGAGGCACAGGGAACAGTGCCTGATGGCCTCTTCCCCCAAAGGATTGCCACCTTTCCTTTATGTGTGTGTCCTACTATATTGGGGACACTCTTTTACTAAAACCTTAATCACGGTTTATCCGAAATTCATACTAAACTGGGTGTGCTGGATTTTATCAGGCAACCCTCCCCTGAATGGATTTCTCTGTTTCGGGGTCCCTTTGACCAGCTCCCCAGTTCTGCCTTCACAAGGAAAGAGTGGTTCCTCAGAAAGTGTTTTGACGCCTGTGTTTCTTTGTGGAAGATTTCATGCCCTCAGGTTTTGATCTGGGTAGGGCAGTCAGTACTTCAAAGATACATCCCACCTGCTGTACTTAGAAGAATGGTGGTCCTTGGGAGGTGCCACCACTGAGTCACTTCCAACTCATTTGCCCCACATACAAACAGCAACCTGTGCCATCCTTGAAATCTGTGCCATGCTTAAGCTATTCTGGTTACTGCGTCACTCGTCACTCGGTCTCCTTGAGAGAAGGGGCTAAAGCCAGGATGTCTATCAGCCTCTCCTCACCATATATCTTGACAAGTACATAGAGCAAGGAATTTAGGGATGAGTAATGAGTGAGGTAGGATTGCACTGTGGGATATGACCCAGACCTGCCCAAGTGGCCCCGGGGTCAGGAATGAAGGGCATTTTAATGGCTCTGTATCTTAAGGCTTTGACCCTCCAACAGCTGGAAGTGAATTGAGGGTTCGAATAGGTATGAGCTGTATGCTGCCCCCCAAACACTGAATGAAGGGATCCCACCCACTGCTCTGGCTGGGGGTAGGGGGAAGGAAAAGGGGCCTTGACTGTCGCTTCCTCACCGCCCCTTGTGAAAGGACCACGCAGGCCCAAGGGGACGGGTGAATAACGGAGAACAAAGTCCTAATAAAATAGTCACTTTTATTTCTTAGCAAAACTATTTCCTCCGTGGGGGATATTTACAATAGGAGAAGAAGGGGTGAATTCACAGCGATCTGGAGAAGATGGGGAGGTCCGTGGGAGGCCCAAAGGAGGCAGACATACTTCTTCACACAACTAAACTGGAACTGCTCTTTCCGGTTTCAAGGGGGACATCCCAAGTGGGGCAAGGTGGGGACTAGACCCCGCTGGGGGAGAGGATCCTCACAAACCGCCCGCCCGCCAGCCAGCGCGCGCCTGGGCCAGCCCCAGGTCCCTCGTGAACGAGCTTGGGAGCTCTGGCTTGGGATCCAGGAAGAGGTATGACAGGTCTTGGCACAGCCCTGGGTGGGACTCCCGCGGGCGAAGGAGGCGGGGCGAGAGGTGGCCGAGGGTCGCATGCAAACGTGGAGGGGGCAGAGGGGCCGCACGGAGGGGGAGCTGCGGCGCGCGGGCGGGGAGGCGCGCGGGGCGGGGCCGGGGCGGGTCAGGGGCGCCGGAGCAGCACGTGCTCGATGTAATTCTCCAGCTCCTCCTGCTCCTGCAGCCGGCGCTCTGCCGCCTCCGCCGCCTCCTGCAAGCGCCGCGCCTGGGCCTCCCGGTCCGGATAGTGGCGCGGAGGCGGCAGCGCGTGATGATAGTGGCGGCGGCGCGAGGCTGCTGGCGGCTGCAGTGTCCGCGGCCGGATGTAATTGGGAAGAGGGTGATAGGGGCCCGGGGAGAAGACCTCCTCCTCCCGATCCCAGGGCGGCAGCACCTCGTTCCAGTCGGGCAGCTCGTCCTGAGCGGGCGCGGGCGCGGGGGGCTGGGGTTGGGGGGCGCGGACGTGGGTGGGGGCCGGCACGGGCTCGGGAGGGGCGTTCTTCTTCCGTTTCCGCTTCTCCTCTACCTCCTCGATGATGCCGACCACGTCGTCGGCTGGCAGGTGTAGTTTGGTGGACAGCTCGATGAGGCTATCGATGGTCTGCGGGTCCATCTCTTCATCGTCGTCGTCGTCCACCTCCCCGCCCTGCTCCGCCCCCTCCGCCTCCTTCCGCCGGTGGCCTGGCGTCTCCTCCTCCGAGCGCTTGTCCTCGGCTCCGGCTTCCCCGTCCTCCTCTTCGGCGAACAACAACGCGTTCTGCCGCGCCCTCTCCGCCTCCTCGGCCTCCGCCTCGGCCTCGGCCGCCTCCTCATCCTCTTCCTCCTCCCTCTCCTCCCCGCCGCGCCTCTCCTGCTCCGCTTCCTCCTCTGCCCTCTGGCTCTCTGGCTCCTTGGTCTCCTGCAGCCCGCGACCCCCGAGGCCGTGCTGCCGGACCCCGCCCTGCAGCAAATACTGGAGCAGCAGGTCGGAGGCGAGGTCGGCCAGCCGCTCCTCCTGCGCCGCGGCCTGCCGTGTGGCCTCTGCCTGCCGCCGCCCGGCCTCTACCTGCGCCAGCCCCTGCTGTAAAAGGCGTTCCCCGGCCTCCGAACCTCCCAGGAGGGAGCCCTCGGGCCGGCGCGCTTTAGGAAAGGACACTCCCAGGCCCTGGTACGCCTTGGACAGGGGTGTCAGCGCCTCCCCCAGGTGTGTTTTGGAGGAAGGCACGCTTTCTCCGAACCGGTGGGTTTCGGACAGGGACCCGCTCTCAGACATTCGAGCCTGAAATTGCTGGGGGCCTGGGGGCGGCAGGGGCGCGCGCTCGGGCACGCGCGCCTGGAACTCTCCCCAGGATGCGCGCCACACGCGCTCGGGCCCCGGGCTCTCCAGGTTGACTCGAGTCAACGTGTGAGTGCGGGTTTCCGTCTCTGCTGCTGTGGTCTCTTGCTGGCGCTTGGTGTTGCTAGGACTGAAATCTCGCAGTTCCTGGAGCAGAGATGCCAGCGTCTCGAGCTCCTCGGAAGGGTAACCCGCCTCGGGACCACTTTCCTCCTGAGTCTGGGGGCGAGGCGGCGCCGGGGGCGCTTGGGTCTCTGGAACTGGGAGACTGTGGGTCTGGCTGCGCACAGTTTCCGTCAGCAGAGCCTCAGCTGCTTCTTCTCCGGGCCCCTGCTGGGAGCCACCCGGCGCCTGGGGCGAGGCCGGACGGTCCAGTGTCTGCAGCAGCACCGCGGCCAGCGCCCGGGGATCCACGCCCTGGAAAAGCTCTCCATCGTCCGGCATCTCGGAATTCCGAGCAGCTCGGACCTCTGGGGCGCTCCCATCCTTGGACCTGGGTACTGCGTCCCCAGTTTCTGACTCTTTATGATCAGAGCTGAAAGATGACGACTGCGCCTCAGGGCGTCCGGGGGGCGCCGCTCCCCGTCCATCGATCAATAGAAGGAGGCAGAAGAGGGCGGAAGCCCACAACTGGGGCGATTGCATGACCAAGGGGCTGCCAGAGGCTGTGAAAATAGAAAGGGTCAAAGAGTGGATTTCTCTTAAGAATTCCCTGCAGTCTGATTCCACACTCCCTTCCCCCCACGTTTTATCAGGAATGCCGGGGTTTCCCTGATTTTCCCAACCTTACCCCAAAGAGGAACGTTTAGGAGCAAAAGCTTGTGCTGATCTCAGGAGACGTGTAAATGGCAAAGGGGCACCCGCAGCGCCCGCTCTCCCAGTTCCTCCTCACCCCCCCCTTGCCTGAGCCATCACACTCCCCGCGCCCACGTACTTGGCAGCAAGGATAAGGGGAGGGGGAATCTGCTCCCGACTCACAGGACTCCCCGATGGTGCGTGGGCGACTTGAGCAAGAGAAAATCGGCAACACCCCCAGCCACCAGGAACCCTTACCGGGGGGCATCTACCTGTGTTTTAAGTAACCCTCCCTCCCAACCTGGAGGAGAGGAAAACCCTTCCTCATACCCACGGCTGCCAAGGGTTTGAGAGATGGACAGCGGAGTATTTACCAGCTGGTGTCACGGCGCGGGAGGTAGAGAGGAGGCTTGGGATGGGGTAGGGGTAGGGGAAAATCGGGACGCGTCCGCCTCGGCTCCAAACGGCAGGTGGATGGGGTGGGGGGGACGAGCGATGAGCGAAGTCTGATGTCCAGCGAGCTGGGCTCAGCAGGGTCTGCGCGACTCTGGGTGGCTCGCTCGCTCCGGCTTCAGCACGCTGGACAGCGCCCGCACCGCCGCCGCTTTATAAAGAGGAGCGCGAGCAGTCACGTGGGCGCGCCCCGCCCCGCTGACGTCAATGTTCATTCATGGGGTAGCGGGCGAGCGCCCAGCGATTGGAGGGTGCGCGGCTTTCCAACCCGCGCCTGCGTACTGGAGTCCTTGACTGGAGGGGCGTGCGCCAGCCCCGCGCTGGGAAATGAATGAATGAAGGAAGGAAGGAATGAATGAAATATCGGGGAGGGCGGGGCAGGGAGCTATGAATGAATGAAGGAAAGACGAGGAGAAAAGGATGAATGAATGAATGGAAGAATGAATGGGAGGTGGATGCAGAAGCCCTGAAAGGCGGGAAGGGTGGGTTTGCGGAGCAACGTGCCGCTTACAGAGCCAGCACGGCGGCTCGGAATAGGAAAGGGACACTCCCAGCGTCTGACTGGGCACCAGTCAGAGATGCTCACTGGGGAGGGGAAAGAGAAGGGCTCGAAAGCCGGGAAGGGGACCTGACTGCCTCACTCTCCAGCCTGGCTCCTTGGGGAACACGCCCAAGGACATTGTGAACCCGAGGAGGGATGGATTGGCTCGCCTGTGGGCGCTGTAGGACTGCGGTGCGGGGTCCTTGGGCCGGAACTGATGGGTGGATCTTGCGGGGTTTTTTTCAAATTCCCATCAGGAAGGGTCCGAGATACAGAAGGGGGTTAAAGACTGAGTATGAGTGTGCCTTTGGGTCGTGTCTATTCACGGCTGGTGCAAATCTGAAGAAGGTGTGTCTGTCCTTCTGTCCAGCTGACTGCCGCGTAGGTTAAGGCCCACGCTGCGCCCCTTTCCAGCCCACTTCTCCTCACCCTCTTCCTGTTTCTTTCCCTCCCTCCTCTCCCCCTACAAGGACGTTTGGAGGGCGAGAACATGTCAGGTGGGGAGGGGGTTGCGCAGGGTTGGGGGGGTGACTCAACTCCAGCTCTCCCCACTGCTTAAAGAGAAAATTTTAACACAAGGCTCGGAGAGGGGGGCTGCAACGTCAGAGACCGCCTTCTGCCACCAGACCCTTCGTCCGTATCTCCTGCCAGAGGGGTTGGGGCTGGGGGCTTGAACAGCTAGAGACTCTGGGGGTGGGGGCGGGGGGCGATGACGCACAGATTGCGCAAAGAGAATCCATCAACCAGCCGGGTCCGGTGAAGGGAGACCAGCCGTGGGCGGGGGTGGGGGGACGGAAATGGGGAGGGGGCAGAGGAGGGGAGAGGTAAGTAAGGGAAGCGGGCACTGCAGGAATGAAGGGGAGGGCAGGAGGCTGGAGGGGGCTGTGGTGCAGGCCGAGAGCGGCGCTGGGGCGTGGGCAGGGAAAGGGGGGGAGTGACAATGACACATACCAGACACCCCACAATTGCGGACACAGGGGTACTTGTGGACACGCGCAGGGCACCTGCACCTTGAGGCTCAGAAAACCAGAACCGAGGCTCTTTGTCAGGGTCTGGGGACACTTTGGAGCAAATCTCCCCCCGCCTCATTTCTCTCTCTCTCTCTCTCACACACACACACACACACACACACTCACTCATTCTTTCTCACGTGCTTTCCCCTCTATAGTCAGCAGTGGCTTCTCGCTTCCATCAACGGTTTGACTTTCCCAGAAAGCCCATGAGCTCTGCGGGAGGGAAAGAGGTGGGGAAGAGAGTAGCGGTGGGGGCAGGAGCGGGAGAAAGAAAGGAAGGAATCTGAAATAGCTGGAGGGCACTGCCTGAATAGGGGTAGGGGGAATCTGAGAACCCAGATGACAGCGGAGCCGCCAAAGAAAGGAGGGAGAGGATGGGGCTGGAGACCCTGCCGCAGTGCCTCCCCTCCCCCACCTCCCTGGCAGGTTCCCCATCTTTACTTCCAGCTCACCTTTTCTCTCCGCTCCCCACCCCCATCTCTTCACCTTCCCAGCCAGGTGATTGAAAGCCTGGTGGAATGGGGAGGGGGGGTCACGTTACCTTCCTGAGGAGGATGAATCAGAGAGGGATGGCTCCGACATCTGGAGAGGGGGAGGGGAAGCTATCCCAGAGAGAAGGAGGGCGGAGAGAGGGAGAGGGCAGGCGAGAGGTTGACAGGGCTGAGGGACCGAGACCCAGGGAGAGATGAGGAGAGACAATCGCCTGGAGAGACTGCATGCCTGAGTGAGTGTGGGTGCACCTCTGTGTGCATATGCATGGCTGTGCATGTGGATTTGTGTGTATACAGGACAGAGATGAAAAGATACAGATGGGAAAGGAAAGAGAATGGAGGGTGTGTGCATTCAATCAGGTAAAGAGTGGATTGGAAAGGTGGTGTTTCCAATGAAAGAGACGATCATTTCTTTCCGGCTGTGTGACTGTATTTTTGCCCATTCCCCAGTTTCTGAGTGTAAATGTGAATATGTATGTGTCCTGCCCCTTCTGAGTGCCTGTCTACCTGTATGGTCAGGAGTTCTTGATCTGTTAAAGGTCTCAAAGTGTGTCTGATTGGTGCATCCTTAGTAAATCCTAAGTGTGACTACATATAGATGGTGGTGTTCTTCTCATGATGTGTGCCTTGGCACATTTCTCTGGATCTTGCCAAATAAACTGGCAGTTATTTGTACGTCCATGTGCCTTTGATTTTTTCTGTGCCCCCTATCAACCTTTTCTCTAGATCTTTGTACAATGAAGCCTCTGAGTGCCCCCAAGTTCTAGGTCCTCTCTCCTTGCTTCCACAGAATTCTCCCCACTCTTGTGTTCAAGTTCAACACCATCCATCCTACCCCTCCCTCCATCCAAGTCTAGAGGCCCAAGCAAACTTCCCAGAAAGACACTCCAAGTCTGAAGGCATGGTTCCTCATCTAGATCCATGGCTCCATGGCTGCAGGGTCTCCGGATCTCTGAAGACTGCTATCTCTCTCCATTTCCTACCTGAATCAGCACGTTCACCCACCCCCATCTTCCTGGGCTATATTGTGTCCCTCATACTCTGCTGCCCTAGACGTTTCTGGAAAAGAATGAGACCTGAGGGTAGAGTCCTAGGGTTGGGGAGAGGAAGGAGACTGAAGAAGAGAAGAACTAGAGAAAAAGATGTGGCAAAAGCAGTGCTGAGATGGGGCCTGGTGGGGATGCGTGGTGTGTGCTTCTGAGTGTGCACTAATCTCTCTTTGTTTCTAAATCTCCCATATGCCCCAGGAGGGCAGCAGGAGAAGATGGGGTGGGGGGGCAGCAGAATAATGCTGTAGACTGAAGCTTTGAAGAAAAAAAAACCAAACAAATGAAAAAATGGGTAGAGGGCAGAGCACTGAGTCTCTGAGAACAGCTGAGAGAAAGAGAGGGCAGGGGCTTGATGCCCCTCCGCAGCTCACCACCCCCCTCCTCCCCCCAGCTGGTGACTCACCTCTGCAGCCTTTCACTGCGTCAGCGCTGGAGGGGGGCAGGGCAGACGGGGAGGGGGCACTTTATGAGAAGGGCAGGGGGTCTTCATTTTGAACTTAAAAGAAGGTGCTGGAGCCCACCCCCCTTGCAAATAGCCCCATTAGAATGCACTCTTGCCTATTCCCCATCTACCCCATTTCTCTAGGATGGAGTTCTTGAGAAAAAGACTGGGGAAAGGGCTGGGGGGCAGTTTCTGGGTCCCGGAAACAAGATGAATGGCAGGCGGGGGAGTTCACCTTGGCTTTCAGTCCAGAGGTTCCATTCCCTCAGACCCTCACCCACTCCTGAGTGGGGGAGGGGAGACCTAGCAAGCCGGGGGAGGGCAGCGCCGCAGAAATGAGTCACCAAGAAAGGGAGGGAGAGAAACAGTCAGAGATGAGGAGAGACACAAAGAGAGACAGTTAATGGAGAGACAGAAAGAGAACCATGAAGGTTGTGTCCACAAACTAACCAGGGCCAGGAGGAAACAGCCTCTCCATCCCATAGACCTGTCAAACCCACAAGCACTTTAGCGCACGGTTACACTAAGATTCCGAGACACACCCACTTGCACGAGCACAATGTCACACCTAGCCTGGCAGTCATCAGACTTAGGCTGAGGATGCGACCAGAAGAATGGAGGAGTTTCCTTTGACAGTGTGACAAGAGGGGACCAAACCCTTCAAAGAATGCCACTTTGAAAACCCAAGGCACGATTCCTGGGACGCACAGGCTGCGCTGAGCTACACGTAACGATACACATTAGTCGCCTGCTTCCCCATCTACACGTACATAGTAACATAACAAGCAAGGTCTTCATCAAAACAAAGCAAAAAAAAAGGGAAAAGAAAAGCCCTTGGAGTCCCTTCTTCTAAGGCACGTTGTTCCCGAATGTCACCCACCCTGACACCCCTGCTTTGCACACACATGAACAGAAACGCAGACACACAAAGACACCCATGGACACACTCACACGGACGGAAACCACCTTGCGCTGCCTTGCCCGCGTCAGCATGCGTCTTGGCGCCCCCGCGCGTTACTTTTCGGGAGCGCAGTCTCCGCGGCTCCGGAGCTCGGCTTCTAGGGGCGGAGCCCGGACGCCCCTCTTCCTCGCCCCTCCTCCCCACGCCCTCCCGGGTACCCATCCCGGAAAAGAAAACGAGCGCGCTGGCTCAGGAGAGTCGAGAACTGGAACTTAGACTTTTGCATCCTGAAGCTGAGGATCTCGGTTTCCAAGTGAAACTTGAGACAGAGTCGAAGAACCTACAGGGTTGAGGAAGCTGCGGGGCAGGGGAGCCTCGCTTCTGAACAGAGCAGCTGCTTTCTTTCTGCCGCTTGGCCAAGGGAAGGGTGGGGACACACAGCGACCAGCAGCCCTCCTCCGTCCCCTCACTCCCGGGAAGTCATTAGCACCCTTGCCTCGGGGCTTAGAGATCTTCTCTAATACAGGCTGCTGGGGAAGGAGGATGGTGGGGGAATGAGGCGCCTCCAGCCTCCCCATTGAGAAGTGACACTGACACAGAGGGTGCGCAAAGGGTCTGTTTTTATTGCAATGCAGGCATGGGCGAAATGACAGGGAGGGTGGCCCCACGGCCAGGTGCAGGAGGAAGTGAAGGCAGAGAAGCGCTGCTGCCAGTTGAACTGGGAAAAGTGGTGAAGCTGTGGCTGCGCTTTCGCTTACCTTCTCCCACCTCCTGGCGCCCTCTTCCGACCACTTTCTGAATTCCACTCCCAGCTAGTCCCGTGCCAGCCGTCAAGGAATCCTTAACAACTGTCTTATCACCCCACCAGTTCACCGGCTCACAGAGGGAGGCTCTGGGGTGTGCTCTGGGCGTGGGAAACCTGGATTCTAGTCCTGGCAGGGATCCCACCTCTTAGAGATTTAGCAATCACTTTGATCTTACTAAACCTGAGAATGCGATACAGAGCTATGCAAATGAAGCTGTTACTACTTGCCTTTAAATAGAAGGCCTTCAAAGTTAAAGAACATTCATGATCCAAAGGAAGGGAGGAGTGTCTAGAAATCTTTGGGGTTGAGGGTTCCATTCTCTCTAGGAGGCAGCCTGGGGGGATCCAGGAGACAGCCCCACCTGGGCCTGAGGGACCTGCCCTCCCCAGCATCAAGATGTCCAGCCTGAACCCGTTGGTGGTATAGAGGCTTGAAGGGAGCAGGCTTGTGAGATTGCATTATCATGCAAAGTGGGATGAACCCCTAGCTTGAGGAGTGAGTGCAGGAAGGCGATCAGTATAAACAGTGGCCTGAGTAGCAGAATATTAGAAATAGATTTACTATTCTACTGAATCTTTCAGTATTGCACACAAGGCGGAGGGTAGGGAGCCCACAAGTAAGGAGAAAAGAGTGGGTAAAGGCACCGGAGACTGGGGGACGCAGAAGTGCACTGGGAAAACTGAGGGCCTGAGAAAGTGCGGGAGGCAGTAAGGCTGTTTTTATTGTCAGCCTGAGCTCCAGGCGGGTGCTGGGCCCTGAAAACCTCTTCTGGCTCCCACCACGAGGAGGCAGAAGTGAAAAGCTGGGAGAAGCCAGGAGGAGGTTCTGAAGCCAGTGGAAGCCTCGCTCCTTGGTGGGAAACGAGCAGACAATAACAGCGCCAAGAGCCCCTCCAAATCCAGCAGTCCAAGTTAGGGCGTGGAGCACTGCGGCAGGGTGGTTGGGGGAATGATGGTGGAAAAAGAGAAAGAAACTTAAAGAGGTTGAGGGGCGCGGGCGATGGAACCCAAGGTTGAGAGCTGGGGAAGAGGGCGGAGCTTGGAGAGGGCAGGGGCGGGGCCGGCTGGATCTGCGGAAGGGGGCGGCTCTAAAGTGCATCTCCTCCCTCCCTCCCACCCTCAGAGGTCAGCCTCCAGGAGGTACTGTTCCCTGTAACCCTTGACCAGCTCGAGCCCTAGCCCAGCCTGGCAGAAGTCGGCTAGCTGTGGCCACAACTGGGGCGCTAGAAAGAGCTGGCACATGACGTTGAGGCCAGCGAGGCGCGGGGCCTGGCGCTGCAGGTGCCACAGCAGCTGGCTCTGCACCTGCGCGCCATCGCTGCCAAAGGCGTCGATGTTGAGGCAGCGCCACGTGCCGTCGCCGCCGTGCGGGATGGGGAAAGGGCGCGTGCACAGCGTGAGCACGCGCGGACGCGCGCGGCTGTCCACGCGCCACTCCAGGCCCTTGGTGGCCAGCAGGCGCAGGTTGCTCTCGCTCGGCCGGTAGGGCTGCCAGTCCTGGATAATGGTCCCTCCCGGAAGCACGTCTCGCTGCACCAAAGGCGACAGCAGGAGGCGCGCCACGTCGCCGCCGGCCTCCGATACGGCCTCGGTGGGCAGGGGGGCGAAGGTGCCAGAGGCCTGCAGCGCCGCCAGCCGCGCGCCCAGCTCCTCCAGCAGCGCCGAGGCGTTGAATCGGACCCAAAGGATGCCCTGTAGGAGGCATGAGTCAGCCAGGCAGGAGCGGGCGTGCCCGCGCCTCTAGGAGTCTCCTCTGCCAAAGGGTCCCCACAAGCCCCTCAGGAAAGCCCACCCATGCGGGGCAGGGCGAAGTGGAGGGAATGGGCGAAGCTGGATACCAGAGTGGAGCAAGGAGGGACTATGAAAGAGCAAGGGGTCCGAATGTCTGGATCCCCAAGGAGAGGCGAGATCAGAGTGCAGAGGCTAGAGAGAGAGGCCTGTGTGTATGAGCAGGAGGGGAGGCCAAGGTATAGGGTGAGTGCGTGACGCCAAGGCTGAGACAAGGATCCTTGGGTGCCTTGAAAAGGCTAGACTGACGTTGGGACACAGGTTTCTCCAGTCCTCTGGAGGAGCAAGCGCTGTGGGTTTGGCTTCCACTAGTCAGAAGGGCCTGAGCAAGGGCTGTGAGTCCTGAAGTGTGGCTCTTGGGCCCTGCCACTCCATATGGCCCGGAAAAGGAAGATCGTGGACTGGCTGGACAGGTGGTGGGTTGGGCTGGGCACTTGCATATCGGAGGGGAAAGACCTGTCCATGGAAGCTCTTCTCACCTGCTTGGTGATTAGACGGTATTTCTTTAGCTCCCGCGGGCCGAGCTGGTCGTCCCGGGTCAGCCGTGCCACCTTGATGCCCGGGTAATGCTCCTTGACCAGCTTCGAGCAGAAGCGCTGCAGCAGGCCTGCCACGCCCTTGCCACGCTCCCAGGGCGCCACGCGCAGCCCCTCCACCAGCGCCGTCTCCCCAGCGTCGATCACGTGCACGGACTCCAGAGCGATCTGCAGACCCAGGCCGTTAGGGGGGAGCCCTTCCCGCCTCCGCCCTGCTGGGGGTTTTCAGCTCACTGGACTCGCCTCTTCCCAAGGCTGAGCACACACTCCGTTGTCACCACCCCGGGGCGCCAGACCAGAGCCGGAGGCCTGGCCATGGGGTGCTCCTCAGCACTTGGAGTTTTGCTTGGGCTGCAGAACTAGCAAGACGTCATTCACTGGGGTCTCTTCCACTTCCTGAGAAGTTCCAGCTCCGCGTGTGTCCCTGACAGCGGGTCTCGCCCCTCTTTCTTTGGCTCCTCCCCCTTGTCCTGGGACAGTCCACTGCACCCTGCTTGCTCAGAGACTCCGCCCCCGAGTCGATCCTGGTTCTCCATTAGGGTCCTCTTTGTGTATATTCCTGGGGTCTGGGCTCCCACTTCAGCTTATCTCCAACATATTGTCTGCTTCCTTTTATGGGCCCCAGACTTCTAAAATTCCTTAGAGGGGTCCTCAATCCTCAAAGTTCTCTCCCAACCCGACTTCTCCTTGCCTCACCACCCCACTCTCAGTGATCTAACCCCTGGATCCACACGCCCTAATCTTTGGTTTCAAAGGAGATTCTATTTCCCCAGCTTCTGGATGAGAGCTATGACAGAGTTTGGCTCCTGTTCTAAGACCCCTGCACCCACATTTGCTTCACCCATTTTCATCGTGGCCCCACCCCCAGCTCTCACCACTCCTCCATTGCGCTTGGCCAGCACCACTGTGCGGTTGGGATCCCTGAGCCAGCTGTGGTAGCGGCTGGGAAGGTAGTCGAGGCCCCCGTAAATGCCTCCAGAGATGGCCAGCACTTCCTCAAATTCCCGGTCAGTGGCCACCACGAAATCCAGCGCCTCAGCCTCAGGCCCCAGTCCGGACCTGTGCTTGACCGTGACCTCAGGCTCTGCCCCTGACTCCAGGGGTTCAACTTTGGACCCTGATTCCAAGGTGGGCTTGTCCCCCAGGGACTTGGCCTTGGCTTCAAGCCCAGATTCATCTCCTCGGGCCTCGTCTTGAGCCCCAAGCTCCAATCCAGACTTAGACGTGGCTCCTGCCTCTTGTGGTGGGGTCTTCAAGCTGGGCTCCACATCTGACAAGTCAGCCTCCTTCTCAGACTTGGGGACTTCAGGAGTGACTATCCCACAGAGGGCTTCAAGCTTCATTACCCTGAGGAAAAGACAGAGGCCAACAGCAGGATCAGAGCCTCTACTGGCCTCCTTCCCACGTCTGCCCCTATAAAGGAACATCTGGCCCCTCACAATCCTTTCCTATACAAACATTCCTATTCTTTTGCTCTTCACACTGACTTCCCACAAAACCCATTTCCCAAGGTGCCTACCTACCCCTATGGTGGATGTCCTTTTCTTTCCTTGGATCCCAGCTACACCTGCTCCATCCTTACCAGTCATCATCAAGTGCTCAGGAAGCACACCCCCCACCCCACCCCCCGGCATCAGTCCCTCAGAGACCATGGTCAGTTATCTCCTATAGAAGTCAGCCATGGAGGGAAGGACTCTGGAGGGGAGTTACATATGAGGGATGACATCCTCAGGGGCTCCATTACCCCCCCCAAGATCTCTTCAAGGATAATATGAGAAAGAAACTCCCATCACCACCACTTTTCTGCCAAGAGGGCTCCCCAGGGAAGAACAGAGGGCCCAACGTTCCCCTTCCTGTCACTGTCACTTACCCCAGGGCAAAGGAAGGGAACAGCAGGGCCCAGATCTCCTCCACATTGCTGCCCCAGTAGCCCCTCCAACCCCTTGATACACATAAACAATGAAGCCCAAAAGAGTGGACAGATGGGCAGCTCCCTTAAAAAATGTCAGAACCTCCCCCCCAGGTCAATAAAAACACTTCCTCCCTACCCCCACCTCAACCCCCGTGTGTCCACATCAGGGCTAGGTGATCATTTTGCAAAGGGTGCGAGAAGAGGGCTCTACTGGAACCCCAGAAAAGAAAATGTCCACCAAGATCATCCCCTGCTACTCTCCCCTTTTATGTTCTCTCCAATGATAAACTCCACCCCCTCTTCCCTCTGTTACTTAAAAAAAAAACAAACAACAAACCCAAACAACACAAATAAAATATTTTCCTGTAATCACTGCTCCATCTCCCTCTCAGGATAGTCCTGATGATTCTTATTTCTAGAACTCTCTCCCTCAGACTAACAGAATCAATAAATCCCTCCTCCTGTGTCTCTCACCCAATCATTTGGCTCCCCTCTCACAACCTACGTTAAGTCCCATTAACCAACATCCCACGGGACAGCTACTCTGCGAGTGTGATACTGACTGGCCTTGCATTTTACAAGAACACTACACAGTTTAGGTATATTGAGGGAGAGGCTCTCCACGGGCTGGCTTGGGGCTGGGTTTACATTCCATGCCATTAAACAAAGCTTCAGGGAACACAGCATGTTGCTGTCTGGACAAAACTTCTAAATAAGAACTCCTTCTCCCTCCTCAACCTGGCTGGGTGGGTGAGGGATGACAACAGTGGCCCAGCAGTATGGGTCTCAGAGTGTGTTAGAGTCCCCGCTAGGACGATTAGTGACCATGCGGTTCAACAAAGTCCACGATGAAGAGATTGAGGCCCTTGGAGGTTAAGAACTTGGTCTACGGTGACATAGCTTGGGCAAAGCCAGGTTAAAAATTCTCTTGTCCTGGCTCTGAGGCCACAGGGGACTATCTCCTCTGGGTATATCTGAGTTTCCAAACTCAGTTTGAAGACCAAAGACATGATTTATTGAGTCCTTGATGGAATCAAAGCTTCCAGGTGGCAATGTTAGCAGAAGCCCTTCTCTCCTCCCCAAACTGTCAGCAGCCCTTGTGCCATCATCTCTCTCTTTCTAATAGCTGACCCTCTGGCAGGTTTCCAAGATCGCATGAGAGGAGATTGTTCTTCTGTCTCCCGCAGAGCAGTTGCTGGGTCTGACCCACCAGGGAACCACAGCCTTTGTGTTAGCATGGCAACTCTCTATCGACTACACCACCAGAGTGACCCAGAAAAACAAATAAGATGGGGAAAAGCAGAGGCAGAAAACAAAAAAAAAAACCCCAACTCCACCAAACACGAGATGTGAAGGGAAGTAAAAGAGAAAAAGGAAATAGTAAAGAAAAAATTAGAAAAAGAAAGGGAAAGAGAAATTTTTAAAAAGAGAAAGAAAACTGAGTGAAGGGTGGAGGCAGGACACCCAGGTGACGCTCCTGCAGGCTAAGAAAGTGGCAAGGAGTAAGAAGTTGGTCTTAGAGGTGCCTTCTGGCCCACAAAGTGTCTGGAGCAGGGCACCTGGTCTCAGAAGGAGGTGGGCACAAGGTGCATGGACCCTCTAGACAGAGTTTCTACCAGGCCTGACGCTGGCTGGAATCAGGTCTTCTGGTCCCCCTGGAAGAAGCGCCCACCAGTCCAGAAAGCAGACAGAGGACAGGGTGCTTTGACCCAGGACTATCCTCCTGGCCCAGAAAGTGGCTGAGATGGGTCACTCAGCCTGACACTCTGTGCTCCACGAAAAGCCTGCGACTCCAAACCCCATCATCAAACTCATTGCTGAGGTGTCAGAACTGACTTCCAGGAGGTTTTCAGAAGCTGTAAATTGCAAAGAAGAGATCCCATCTTTATCTTACGGGTGGTTTTGAACTGCCAGAGAGGCACCTTCTTTGGGTAAGCAGTTTGACTCCAGTGAATTATGCCACCAGAGCGCCCCACAAACCCTGGACCAGCCCCAAAGCCACAGACTCCGTGCTCCAGGCTCTGAGGATGATGGGTCCCAGAGATACAGAGCTCAGCTCTCAGCTTTCACCTGCACCTACAGGCAACCTCACCAGCTGTCTGTAGGCCCCGGAAAATAGAGGCTGGAGGTTAAGGGATGATCCCAGCCACTTACAACTTACAACGGGACAAGTTACCAGCCTGAGGGCCACACTGCACCCCACTCATTTAAAGACTTGGAACTCCAGATCTCTCACTTTTTCACTTTAGGGAGACTATTTCCAAGGGGTGTTTCTGCCTCTCACTTAGATCAGGTTGCTGGAAGCGGCAGGGGTTTTCAGGTCACAATAGAAGGAAATGCTTGTCAATGAATCCCATCCCTTCTTCTCCTGTCACATTCCATATCTGAGGGGTCTGAGGACGGAGCAAGCAGAGTTCATGTCTGGGGGGAGGAGGACGTGCATGGGATGGACAAGACAGGTCAGGGCTCCGGGCTAAGCTGAAGCGCCCCCAATCTCTCTCCACGGTGTGACTACTTCTCCCCCTGGCCTAGCACGATGCCCTCATCCTGACTCCTTCATTGTAAAGTGTCTGGGCGAAGTCACAGGCAGCCCATCCTCCTCCAGTGCACTGTGGGAGATGTAGTTCAAGCGGCTCGTGGACCCGGCTCCAGGAAGAGGGGCTACACTCCTCCCCCACCCCCATTCCTACAGCCTCGCCTCTACTCCTTCACTTTAGAGTTGGACTCGATCGCGCGAGCTGGAGTCACCGGCGCAAAGGCTGGACATGCTGGGGACCTGCCCACCTTCACCCCTACTCCCATCCGCACCTCACACACCTGAAATTGGTGCCCTTGAGGCCGACAGCTTCTCGGAGCTGCGAGAAGAAGTTACAGAGAGCAGAGACTCCGGAGAGGCGGAGACAAAGAGACGGCAGCGGCACAAAGCGCTCCGCAGACGAGAGCGATGTGGACAGGAACAGAGGCGGAACAGACAAAGGCGCACAGAGACGCGGGCCAGAGGGGCTGAGGGGGCGGGCGGAGGCACCGACACCCAGTCACAGACACCAGCACCTCGTGACTCTGGGCCCAGCAGATGCCAGAAAAATCCTAGCACGCACCCCCTCCCCAGGGGGACCAGAAATAGACTGCTGCGTGACACACCCCCTTGTTCCCCTGCGCATGGTGGGGGGAGGGACCGGGCGAGGAGACACCCAGAAAAGAGGCTGGAAGAGGACAGACACCTCGGGCACAGAGACGGGGAGAGAGGATGAAGTGAGGTGCGCTGGCGCAATAAGTGTGGGCGAGAGAGAGATGCTCCCCGAGCGCAATGGAGAGGTCCCCGAGGGGGTCACAACCCTGAGGGAAGGGTCTGCCCCAGTTAGGGTCTCCCCTCTGGCCCTTCCCTGGAGAGGGGAGAGGCAGCAGGTGGGACCGAAACTCCAGAGGAAGCTGTGCACTTGGAGGGGGCAGGTGGGAGTGAAATGGCGGCGGGGGTGGAGGAGGGATGGCGGAGAGGCGCGCATCGACACCTGCGGCTAAGTCTTCTGTTATCTAGGTCACCCGCCTGGAAAGGTTCGGGTCATAGCGGCGCAGCCGCTTTACTGTCCTGCGGGGCGACAGTTTGGGTGCGCGCCTGGCCCCCAACCCCTAAGCCGGCGGCCCCTACCTTTCCCGAGCCAGGGCAGGCCGCGAACGGTGCTAAGCAGGGTTCCCCTCGGGGCCCCAGAGTCCCCGAGCGGGCCGTGCCGTCCCGGGCGCACGCGGAGCCGGAGCGGCAGGTGGGCACCACTCACTCGGCTCCACGCCCCGCGGAACATTCGCCTCTCGGGATGGGCCGGGCGGCACCAAGGGACGCAGACCCTGGTGCTGCTGGAGGAAACCCGGGGCGGATCTACAGCGGACAGGGGCCTACTTGGGGAGGGGGTGGCCTAGGACCGGGCTAGGGGCGCGGGTGAAGGGTGGCCTTCAAGTGGTGGCGACCAGACTCTGTCCCCCTCCTGGCCTGTAGAGCGCGACACGGGTCTCAGTGGCTGGCCTAGTTTGCGCCCCTACTCTCAGAACCCCAGTTCTGTGTCTCAGAATCTTTGTTGTCTCCTCGTCCAGGGACTGCCCTTTTTATTCAACACAAACCAGGCCACCAAAGTAGTTGGTATCTGGAAAAGGGCATTGGAGCCAACGTCCCTCGGTGACCCGGTCAGAGAAGCAAACGAAACCGATTGGAAATCGAAATCCGGGAAGCAAAAACACCCAGAGAGCTGCATCGAGGCTGAAAGCAACAGAGAGAGAAAGCAAGCAAGGGACAGCGCAGTCTCCACCGCCATTCCTGGGGGTCAGAGCAGCCTCGCCAACCTCCACGCGGGGCACAGTGCGCCTCTGCTCGTCCGCACCCCTCTCAAAGCTAGCCGGAGGGCAGGCAGCGAGGATCCCTTGGGCATCATCCATGTGCAAGCGAGCGCACGCCAACAGGACCTCTGTGCACACCGCTTGTCCAGGGAGCTGCGCACACGCGGCTGGACACGTGCCACAAGCCCTGGGGGGTGGGGACAAGGGGGAGCGGAAGTAGGATCCTGGGGCTTGAATTCGGCGGGGAGCGCGCTACCCCAGACCTGACCGACTGAGGATCCAGACTCGGAAGGCCAGAGAATTCTCACCTAAAAAAGTCAGATAGTCTAGAGAGAGTGGCGCTCCTAACTCAAATCCACTTCGAATCCACTGGCGGGAATAGAATGGGCAGTTTCTTCCTGTGCAATTTCTAGCCTTGGAAATTCATTAGTGGGTGGGTTATGAGTCGGTTTCGATTTCGCGGCAATGGGAAAGAAATGCTGAGCTGTAGGAGTCAGGCGCTTTTGTATCTGTCAAGTGTTCCTGAGATGCAGGGGATTTTCAAGTTAGCTGAGGGCAAGACCCTGTCTCCATTCTCCGTCAAGCAGGTCCAGCTTTCAGGCTCTCCCTCATCGCCTCCCATAAAATGCCATCAACACCTTTTACTGTTGAGCCTCTCAGGGTGAGGCTACCACAACCTAGTAACCTGATCGACCTGGAGGATGTGCTGATAAAACAGGAAGGAGCTCACATCCCCGGTGTCTCACCCACATAGCAACACCAGGATCATGGAACAAGAGTCCAGAGATTAAATTCTCCACCCAAGTAGGCCAAGAAGCCACTCAGCCTTACTTAGGTAAGTATCGCTGTCTTTCCTAACAATCTCTGACAGGCCCAAGGCCACTGCTGCAGCCACTGTGTCTATCTATCTGGTTGAAGATCTTCCTCTCTTTCGATGTCCCTCCACCTTTCCAAACATGATGACCCTCCCTAAGGAATAGCCTCTCCTAGAAACACATCCAGAGTATGTGAAACAAAGCTTTGTGATTTTTGTTTCCAGGGGGCACTGCCTGCGTTCTCCAAGACATACCTGTTTGTTCTGTTGGCAGACCATAGGATATTCAGTCTTCTTCGACACCACAGTTCAAAGGCATCACTTCTTCTGTCATCTTTATTCTTTGTCTGGCTCTTAGATGCATAGCAAGTGATTGAAAAGACCATGGCTTGAATACAGTACACCTTAGTCCTCCAACTGGCATCATTGCTCTTCAGTTCATTTCTCTTCATGATTCCCTTTTGGCTATTGTTAATTTGACAAATGGTCCTGAGTGTTTGGCTTCTTTACCTTCTGGGGCTGCCTTGTTCCTCTGAACCTTTGGATCTGCAGGCTGGTGGGGTGGCTCCCTATCATTTCTGTTTGGCCTGCCATATCCTCCCCATCCCTTCTTCTCATTGGACCACCTTGTTCTAGACCTTACGGACACCTCTGTATCCTGGAACCAACTCCTGAACTCCTTCCTCCAGCATTTGGGTTTGAGTCTTCTCTCTCCCTTGGGCCTCCCACTATAAGACCTGGGACTAGGTTCCCAGCCCATCCTCCCCCCCCCTTATCTGCACTTCCTCACCCAAAGGTTCTTCTAGCTACACAATTACCTAATCTGTGAGCCAAGTCTTGATCATCCATACTGTCTTCAGTATCTATGGAACATCTGCACTTGGACGAAAGCCATGAAATAAAAGATGTAAATGCTTTACAGAAACTGAGCTTGACACTTTATAAGCTTGATGTCAATGCCATCTTCGCCACTATTCCATTTTACAGGGGGCTAAGCAACTGATCCAAATGTCTTCCAGCCAATGAGTGTCAAAAATCATTTCAAGGAATTATACAGATCATCCTAGAAGGAAGGATATTACATTTACCACAAACAGGTGACTCACTGAGCCATGGTTTCCTCTTGTATCACAATCCTTAACTTCTAATTAGGATTTAGAAAGACGACAAAGGAAGTGGCATCCACTTCCTAAACAACATGCCTCTGGAAACCCTATGAACTTTGATAAATGTCAATGGTTGTACAGGGGCTTCAGGCCTTTTGTTCATAGGGTCGCTATGAGTCGTGCTCAACTTGAAGGCCATCATCAACAACAACAACAACAGACAAAGTGCTAATTGCAGCACCAGTTCTCAAATGAGGCAAATTATAGCCTGTAAACTGGCATTCAGGCATAACTTGAAACTTCTCTTTACTTTGAAGCCAAGACTGTCAAACTCTAAGAAAACCCATAGAAGCTTCCTGAATCTCAACATGTAGCATCGGATATAGAAAGTTAGAAACCCATAAACAGTCTTCCAAACATCCTGAAAAATCTACAACCAGGAGAGGATAAAATAGATGAATAGGACCTTCTAAGAATAAAATCCCTATGTACATCCACAAACTGCTCCAACAGGGTAAAAAGGCAAGCCACAGACTGGAAAAAAAATTGGTAATGACATGTCAGATGTTGTTGTTGTTCTGTGCCGTCGAGTCATTTGCGACTCATAGCGACCCTATGTACAACAGCCCTAAACCCTGCTCTATCCTGTGCCAGTTGCACTGCCTCTGACACACCCATCCCGATTACCCCAGTCACTGAATCAGTCCATCTCATAGAGGGTCTTCCCCTCCTGCGCTGTCCCTCTATTCTCCCCAGCATGATGTCCCTCTCCAAGGACCTGTCTCTCGTTACAACATGTCCAAAGTATGTCAGACGAAGCCCCAGAATCCTTGCCTCCAAGGAGTAGCCTGGTTTAACCCTCTCTAGGATGAAACTGTTTGTTTTCTTGGCAGTCCATGGTACATTCAATACTCTTCTCCAGCACCACAGCTCAAAGGCGTCAATTCTCCTTCTATCCTCCCTAGTCATTGTCCAGCTCTCTGATGCATAACAGCAGGAACTTAAATCTAGAGTTTATTAAGTACTTGAGCACCACAACTTAATAAAGGTAAACAACCCAACTGAAAAATGGGCACAGGATATGAATAGACACTTCACCAAAGAAGACATTCAGATGGCCAACAAACACATGAAGAAATGTTCAAAATCCCTAGCTCTAAGAGAGATGCAAATCAAAACAACTATGCGGTATCATCTCACCCCAGTAAGAATAGCAAGATTTAACAGAACAGCAAGCAACAAATGCTGTCGAGGCTCTGGAGAAACTGGAACCTTTATTCACGGTTGGTGGGAGTGTAAAATGGTGCAACCCCTGTGGAAAGCAGTATGGCGCTTTCTCAAAAAGTTGGAAATAAAAATACCATTTGACCCAGCAATCTCACTACTGGGAATATACCCCAAAGAAACTGTAACTGCCACCCAAGCAGATAAGTGCACACCCATGTTTATTGTGGCTTTGCTCACAATAGCAAGGAGTTGGAAAAAACCCAAGTGTCCATCAACAAACGAATGGATAGAGAAACTGGTACATTCACACAATGGAATACTTTGCTGCATTGAAAAACAAGGAACTCATGAAATATTATACAAAATGGGTGACCCTGGAGGACATTGTTGTTGTTGTTATGTGCCGTCGAGTCATTTGAGACTCATAGCGACCCTATGTAAAACAGCCCTAAACCCTGCTCTATCCTGTGCCAGTGGCACTGCCTCTGACACACTCATCCCGATTACCCCAGTCACTGAATCAATCCACCTCATAGAGGGTCTTCCCCTCTTGCACCATCCCCCACCCTCCCAAGCATAATGTCCCTCTCCAAGGACCTGTCCCTCCTTGCAACATGCCCAACGTATGTCAGGCGAAGCCCCAGAATCCTTGCCTTCAAGGAGTAGACTGGTTTAACCCTCTCCAGGATGAATCTGTTTGTTTTCTTGACAGTCCATGATACATTCAATACTCTTCTCCAGCACCACAGCTCAAAGGCATCAATTCTCCTTCTATCCTCCCTAGTCATTGTCCAACCCTCTGATGCATAACAAGTGATTGCAAAGACGATGGCCTGTATCAGGTGCACCTTAGTCTCCAGAGACACACCGTTGCTCTCGAGTACTTTAGAGAGGTCCCTAACAGCAGACTTTCCCATCACAATACGTTTTTTTAATTTTCTGACTACTGGTGCCAAGAGTGTTGACCGTGGGGCCAAGCAAACTGATTGTTGTTGTTGTT
>NW_006399830.1:13832890-13844150 GCF_000299155.1 Elephantulus edwardii | reverse complement strand
GTGGATCATAACACACTGTGGCTGACTCTGAGAAGAATGGGAATCCCAGAACATTTAATCATGTTAATGAGAAACCTATACTTGGACCAAGAGGCAGTCGTCAGAACAGAGCAGGGTAACACTGCATGGTTCAAAATTGGGAAGGGTGTACCCCAGGGATGCGTCCTGTCTCCATACCTTTTCAACATGTATGCAGAGCAGATTATCCGGGAGGCTGGACTCTATGAGTAGAATGGTGGCACCAGGATTGGTGGAGGACATTATGCTAAGTGAAATATCTCAGTCATAAAAAGACAAATACTGCATAATGCCACTGTTATAAAACAGGACTGACATGGGGGTTGGGGGAAGCTAAGAAAAAAGAGGGAATAAATAAAACAGACGAGGGAGAGAACTGTTTAACAGAAATATATAATTAGGTATTATTGGCATGACAAGAGTCGAGAATAAGAGCTGCATAGTAAAGTGGTCTTGGGGGGAGGGTGGTCTTTGGGGGAGGGGACTGTATAACAGTGAAAGAACTTTTCCCAAAGGGAAAAAGCGATCTGGGGCTGGGGCACAGGGAGGAAAATGTGCAACAATGAACGATTGGAAAACCAAGTTCTTTATAAACTTTCATAAAAATCTCAATTTTTTTAAAAGAAAGTTAGAAACCATTGAGCTTGCCTATGCACTTTTAAGCAAGAGTGATTTTGTAGTTACCTCTGGCTCAATAAGTGTATTCTGCATGAATGACTTGACATTTTTTCCTGCAATGGGGGAAAATGAGACGAGATTGCTCACTTACCTAACTAAATCACTGGGTTGGTTAGAGGCAAAACACAGCCTTGACGCTAAGGACCCCAAACCCAGGTTGATATGCAGCACAGCTCTCCGTCACATTTCTAAAGGAAGGGTCTGGCTACTGTGTTTGAACATGTCTGGAATTTCTCATTTTCTCTCCAACCAACAGAATTCTCCATCCAGTCTACATAAAACCATCACTCCTTATAGTGCCCATCTGTCAATTTAGCAAACATCTGTCAGTATGATTGATTCTACTTCTTAAGAAATTCAATTTAACTAGCCATTAAAACAAAAACTATACTCTTATTCTGGACATAATTCATCTCCACTCATCATTGGTCTAAAAAAATGTATATCTACTAGTGACTAATACTGTTTCCTCTTTTCTAAAACTGTTTCTCATTACTCCAAACATTGTGAATGGAATTCCAGACATCACATTTCCTTGAGAAGTATTTCTGTATGTATCTATAAAAGTTAAGCACTCTGAGGGGAACTCTGGTGGCCTAGTGGTAAGGAGCTGCAACTACAATCCCAGAGGCGCATGGTTCGAATCCACCAAGATGCTCTGCTGGGGAAGGAGGGACAATCTCCTCCTGCACCGGTCAGATCTGATTTGACAGTACACTCACACAAAAATAATAAAATAAATTAAAAAAATTTAAAAGTTAAGCACTCTGACAAAACAAACATGACTGTATTATTATAACACCTGGAAAAACTGGTAATGATGCCTTAATATTATCAAATAGATGGTAAAATATATAATTGTTTCATAAATGGCCTGTTGAGAAAAAAAAAATCATTGCTTTTCTCTTTGAATCAGCCTCCAAGTGAGTCTAAACATTGTGACTGGTTGCCCTCAATGATGCTGCCTCCAATATGTGCTGCCACGCTAGTCTACTCCCCGCCATAGTGACCAGAGTTGATCTATCTGATCGATAACATAGGATAGAAATGATGATATTGTGATTCCAAGATGAGGCCATTAAAACCCCTGAGCTTTTATCTTGGACTGGCTCGCACTCTCTTTCGGTCTCTGTCATGGCATATCAGCCACTCTAGAGAAACCAGCTACCTTGCATTGAGGACATTCAGACAACTCTGTGGTGATAATGGATACACTTGACAATGGATTCCAGTCAAGACTGCAAATGTAAAAGACTCTGGGTAAGAAACCCTTAGCTAAGAATGTCCTGATTTCTGGACCAAAGAAACTAAGGTAATGGTTATTGTTTTAAGCTGCTGGGCTTCAGAGTCATCCGCTACACAGTTAAAAGTAACTAATACAGTTGATATGTATATTAAGTTTCTTTTAATCTTTCTTCTGTCTTTTGACAGTTCATTTGTTGAATAAATGAGAATATGCATCCTAGAAATTATCCCACCATCTGGATTTTTTTGCTAATTACATCCCTGTGATGCTGTTTAACATATTCTTCTCTCTGGGTATTTCCTGTAGATTGAGAATTAGCTCGAGCTCCCCTGTTAGATAGGGTAGCCATTTAGCCACATGTAGCTACTAAGATTTGAAATGTGTCGGGTGCAAATAAGAAATGGAATTTTTTCATTGAATTTAATTTAATCTTCCTTTAGATTTTAAATTGGATACTCAATCCAGTTGCTAGAAAACTCTTAAGCATGTTCAGGACAATTTGGATACATACATCTGCTTCTTCAGTTACGAGTTTTACAAATCTAAGTTCAGATCAAGTATTTCTTTTTAAACAATGTCTTTTGTGGAAATGCATGTTCTCTAGAAACTTTCATTAAAATTTCAATTAATAAGAAAAAAAGGGTCTAGTGTTAGTGGGAAAATATACATCAAGTGAACAGTTTCCTCATTTACAGCTCAGGGTCATTGATTCCATTCTTTGAGTTATACACGCTCATCCTCCTCTTTTTAGTTGTTCCTTCACGGTTAACATCACCGTTGCTCCCTAAGGTCCCTATCTAATCTTTGAGTTACTATTATCAATTTGCTATCCTGTAGATTTTTCTCACAAGAATGTACTGCTCCAGTGGGGCAGAGGGTGGGGAGGGGAGGAAACAGTAAGATAGCAGAGTTCGTGAGCAGAGGAGGGGGGACTGTTGAAGGCATTAGGAAAGATTCAGTGGGGATCTGAAAAGACAGAGTAATGGTACACATTGATCAATGGTGATTAATTTTACAAAACACAATGTATGGAAATGATTGTCTGAAACACAAATGTGAAGGAAGGACAGTATGAAACACAAGGTATATGGATTTTGTATATAAAACAATATAAAATAAAAATTAAAAGTAAAAACTCCACAAGTACATGAGTGATCATTTGAAATACAATGTGAATATAGGAATGTGTGAAATGCAGTGTAGATAAATGGTACACACTGTATTTAACTTTGTATGCAAACCAATATAAAATAAAAATAGAGAGAAAAAAAATATTGTACTGCTCAAGAGAGCCATGTCTTATTAGCTTAATGATAAAACAGTGTTTAGTTTTAAGAAGGCTCTAGGGGATGTTTTTTTTCCCCTTAAAAAGTTTTACAAGGGAATAGGAAAGGTCTGTCATGAAAAACAATGTATTTGAACTTTATAAATAAACTGGTATAAAAAAACTTTTAAAAAATAAAACAGACTGGCAAGCTCTGGTGGCCCAGTGGCAAGAAGCTGCATTGCAATCCCAGAGGTGCACAGTTCAACTCATAGTGACCCTATGAACAAAAGGCCTGAAGCCTTTCTAGAACTATTGACTTTTATGCAAGTTCATAGCATTTCCGGAGGCATGTCATAGCATATTTCATTAGCATCTTTGACCCAGCAGGCACAGATGCATGGACAAACGCCAAAGGGTTGCTAGTTCGAGGAGCAGGGAGTCATGAGAAGCCTCATCTTCAAAGTGGGGACTGAAACTGAGTGAAGAAACCAGTTGGTCTGGTCACAGCAAGTAGCATGGACTCCTGAGCTTGCAGCTGATGCCCATCTGAATCTAGTAACAGATGACTGGAGAAGAGTTGACCAGAACTCAAGTAGATGAAGCGAAGATGTTTCATGCTGTGAACTAGTGTTGATTGTTGCGGCCTAATGGCCTGTTCTTAGCTGGACTTAGCTTAAGAATGCAGATGCTAAATGTTCTAACTGGAACAGAAGAGTCTTCAGAGAAAGGAACATTGTTTTTTGACAGCACTGGTTGGATAGGAATGAGCAAATCAGAAACTGGCTATCTAAAATGTGGGAAATTAAGGTATGAGGCTGAGATTGTAAGGGGAAATTTGATTCTTCAAGGGTGAGGGTGATGGCTGAAAAGCCAAGGGGTGGTCTCTGGGTGTCTAAGGTTTATAATTCAAAATGTCTTTTCTAGCCAATGACTGTTTTCTTTTGCTGAAACATTTATTGTATTAAGGAGAGAGGATTAGGATGGGATACAAACCCCACCCTACTAGAGGCCTACATAAGCCTCAGTGCTAGCTTTTTCATCTTGGGATGCCTGTCTTTTAGTCTTAATAAAAGAATAATAAGAAAAAAGAATAATCCAACAGAATGTAGAAATGATCCAACAGTATCATTAATATCCAAGGAGGATAGAAGGAGAATTGATGCCTTTGAGCTGTGGTGCTGGAGAAGAGTATTGAGAATACCATGGACTGCTAGGAAAACAGATTCGTCCTGGAAAGGGTTAAACCGGGTGGCTCCTTGGGGGCAAGGATTCTGAGGCTCCATCTAACATACTTTGGACATGTTATGAGGAGAAACTGGTCCTTGGAGAAGGACATCATGCTTGGGAGGGTGGAGGGACAGCGCAGGAGGGGAAGGCGGTGGATTGATTCAGTGACTGGGATAATAGGGATGGGAGTGTCAGAGACAGTGCAATTGGCAGACAGAGTAGAGTTTAGGGCTGCTGTACACAGGGTCGCTATGAGTTGCAAGCGACTCGACGGCACATAACAACAACAACATCATTAATATCACACTCAAGTAAAATCTTGCTGAAGATTATGAAAAGGTTACTAAACTTGTAAGTAGGAACTTCCAGAAATTCAAGACACTTTTAAAAGAGGTCATAGAATGCTGATGGTAAAAGGATCTGGCTGAAAGCAAGGAATACCAGAAAAAAATGTTTTCTTGTGCTTGATTGACTGTGCAGAGGCATTTGACTGTGTGGATCATAATATTATAGATGTTGTTGTTGTTATGGATTGCGTCAAGTTGAGTGCAACTCATAGCGACTCTATGAACGAAAGACCTAATGCCTTTCTATAACTGTTGTCATTTCTCCAAGTTCTTAGAGTTTCCGGAGGC
Organism: Elephantulus edwardii; assembly: GCF_000299155.1. NCBI lineage: Eukaryota > Metazoa > Chordata > Mammalia > Macroscelidea > Macroscelididae > Elephantulus > Elephantulus edwardii. Next base: position 13,839,079 of record NW_006399830.1, on the reverse strand, counting down.
ATGTGGTTTAGGAAGCGGATGCCACTCCTGCTTCCAAACCTGTTTTACAGCAGGGAGCAACACCAAACACTGTCCATATTGGGAAGCCAATCTGGTATTTGAATCTGATACCCCAGTGGTACAAAGTTCAGCATCACAGCAACCCAGGTTACTTCATACTGCGTATAGTATTGAGAAAAATGCAAATTTCAGAACACTTAATTGTGCTCTTGCAGAACTTGTATACTAACTAGGCATTAGATGTTCCAATAGAATAAGGAGATATTGCACAGGTTAAAATGAAGAAAGGTGTGTTTCAGGGTTGTTTCTTTTCAACAAATCTACTCAGTCTGTATGCTGAGCAAATCATTCAAGAAGGTGGACGATACGACGCAGAACATGGCATTGAGATTGGAGGAAGACTCATCAGCAATCGCTGTTATGCAGATGACACAGCTTGCTTGCGGAAAGTGAAGAAGACTAGAAGCACTTATTGCAGAAGATCAAAGACTGCAGCCTACAGCGTGGATTACATCTCAACATTAAGGGAAAAAAAATTCTTACCACGGAACCAATAGGCAGCATCATGAAAGATGGAGAAAAGATTTGAGTTATCGATATGGCAGTTAAGAAATCAAAAGACATTGGGGGGGAAATCTGCTGTAAAGGACATCTCCACAGTGTTAAAGAGCAACATTTAATGACTAAAGTGTGCTTGATTCAAGCCATGGTATTTATCAATTGCTTCCTATGCCTCTAAGAGTTTGACAATTAATAAGGAAGACCAAAGAATTGATGCCTTTGAATTGTGATATTGGCAAAGAGCGTTGACTATTCCATAGACTGCTAAAAGATCCAACAGACCTGTCCTGGACGAAAAGCAAGCAACCAGAGTGCTCAAGGATGGTGGCATTTTATCTCATATACTTTGGGCCTGTTGTCAGGAGGTGTCAATGGTGCTTGGAAAAAAATGACATCAGATAAAAAGAGGAAGATTCTCAACGAGAGGGAGGGACTGACACAGTGATTTGAGCATGTGGGAGATCCCGAGGATGGTACAGGATAGGACAAGGGTCAGATCTGCTGGTCACAGGAGACTGGTAGTCACGTCAACAGTACATCACAATAACAACAACAGCAGCAGCAACAACAACTATCCAGAACCTAACCAGAATAACTCCCAGTGGTTTCCAGTCCAGGCCAGTACCATCCTGACTGATGCTCAGCTTACCCCATCTTGGATAAGATGGTTGAATGCAATATAAAAGATCATGCTAGATCTTTAGGAAGACCTGTGGGAATTGAAGGAGGGACTCTGGGCCAGCTGAGCTGGTTGGCAGGTCTGGGAGGGTGCCTTGTAAGTGGGATTCGAACAGTCTTGAAGGATTCCTTTCTGTTTATGTGAAGGGAAAGGATCTCCCAGGCAGAGGCAGCAACAGCTCGAGCAAAGTGCAGTGCTCAGAAACACCTGCTCGGCATGAGGAAGCAGCCTTGGGTTATGATTGGGGGGTGGGGGGTGGGGGCTATGCGTTTTACTGACCCTAGAGTCAGGGGAAGGTTTTAAGCAGAATGACAGACTTGCCCTGTGGGTCAAGAGAGCTCTCTTGTGGCTACACAGAGGTTAGCAGGGAGGACACAGTCCTGAGGAGACAAGCAGAGCTCCCAAAGTTTCTTTGGCTCGCCTGTTTGTAAGTTATAGTCTTGCAGTTGCAAGGAGAGTGTTGACACAGAAGCTGAGTTTCAGGACCAAACAACATGACTCAGGAAACATTTCTGGGTCTCGGGGGTGTCCAGGATGACAAAGCAGTAGGATGAGGAAAAGAGAGCTGTCTCAAGTTCTTGGCACATGGGACTGGGACTTACTACCCAGCTACATGGGAGGAGAGGTGAGTCAGGGGAACCTCAGACATAGCTATACTCTAGGGTCCAAACTTATTGAAAGTACAACAGACACAGAATGTCCTTAGGAGTCAGTCTGAACTCCAGTGACTCACCCAGCTGCTCGTGCTCCTGAAATTCTTACTTCCCCAAGAAGGTGGCTCATGGGAATGTTTGCGACCGCCCCACACCCCAAATCCAGCTTTTCTTTTCTAATTTGCACAAAGACCCCCTCTGGATAGATACAGCTCTCCGGCTCACACCCTGGACAAGCAGATAATCCCTTTGCCAGCGCTGGACAAAGGCGCCTTTCTTCCCTCTGTCAATCAAGATTCCACAGAGAGCCGAAATAGTCAGTGATAGAACTGTAAGTCTTTAAAACGAAGAAAGAAAGGATAAGTTATGATGAAAGACCGTTTTGCAGAACGGGGAAGTGAAGCCCAAGACAAAGTGCTCTCCGGAGCTACAGAGATACAGAGGTCAATAAACATAAATTGAGAGGGTACCTGGCGCCGTGTTCCGATTGGACAATAGTTCCCCAGAGCTGTAGGCGGCAGAATCTTGGCTGACCACTTTTGCGGGAGTTGACTTTCTTTGTAAAGATGGCCTAGAAAAGATTTTAAATATAGACACAGGTGCTGTAAAGGGAGGTCTTAGGGGCATCTTCTGAGGACCGCCTGGCCTCCGGGCACGTGTTTCCTGGCACGTTAGATCACCTCGACACTTGTAACCTAGTTTCCGAAGTTAGCAAAGCAGAAATGGTTTCTGGGAATGGCCAAGGGACAATGAGTTAGATCTGCCTCGTACCGGTGGACCCTACACACTAGGCAAAGAGTTGGCTGAAAGAAGAAACAATCAAGCGAGCTCTGGTGGCCTAGTGGCAAGAAGCTGCACTGCAATCCCAGAGGTAAGCGGTTTGAATCCATCAGATGCTCTGCTGCAGAAGGAGGGACAATCTCCTGTACCAGTCAGATCCCATTTGACAGTACACACACACAAATAACAAAATAAAATTTTAAAAAAAGAGAAACACTAAAAATAAAGAAACCATTACAGGTAAAAGAGGTAAGTATTCTTGTGCCTCACTCAAGGGAGAGAAAAAAAATTTCATACAGGAAAGTCATAAACATGTCTCTGTTTAAGGTTAGGTAGCCGTGGAGGCTGGTGGTTGTTGTGTATCATGGAGTTGACCCATAGGTGACCCAGCAGAGCAGCTGGTGGATTTGAACTTCGTGCCTTCAGGATTGCAGTGCAGTTTCTTGCCACTAGGTCACAAGAGCTCAGTGATGAGGAATTGTGCCCAAAAAGTACAGGGTTCAAATCCACCAGTGGCTTGTAGGAGAAAGATGGGCAATCTCCTCCTGTGCAATATACTGCCTCTGAAAGCCCACTGGAAGGTCAGCCATCAGTAGGTTCCAATTCATTGGTACTAACAACAGTTTAACAGTAGTTTACTCAAACCATAAGAGAGCTCTGATAGCAGCGCACAGTGAGATGTGCTTCTAAACCAAAGATTGTGAATCTTTGGTTCAAAACCACCAGCAGCTTCCAGGAAAGATGGGTCATCTCTTCCCACCTTGACTGACAGCCTCAGACACCTATGGAGGGTCTCTGTGGGTGGACACCGACCCTTGGGCAGAGAGTCAAGAGCTATAACTTAACTTTCCTGAAGTTTGACCATAATTTGTAAGGTAAATAAGACGGCGTTTTCCACTGAATTGTTCTTAACTGGGTCAAAGGCACAACGGGGATGTTTATAGAAGGGGCAAGCTGTGTTATTTGACAGAAAAGCACACCATGGAGTCACTTAAGACAAGGACACTGTCATGGATTGAACTGTAACCTCCCTATCAGGTGTAGGTAATGATGTAATGTACAAGTTGTAAGAAGACAGTCTAACAAAACTATAATCTGATAAAGCAAATTTCTATGAGAAGATTGAGAGTAGAGTTGTTGTTGTTGATTGCCATCGAGTCAAGCACGACTCATAGCGACCCTATGAACAAAAGACCTGAAGGTTTCCTGTAACTGTAGCCGTTTCTCAAAGTTCACAGAGTTTCCAGAGGCATGTTGTTTAGGAAGTGGCTGCCACTCCTGCTGCAAAGCCCTTCGTCACATCATAGCTTTAATATGATGAGAGACATTTCCCTGGGCTGTGGCATGTCTCACGGCAACAGGGGAAGAGAAGAAGCCGGACGGCCTGCGGTGATTAACAAGCTACTAGGCCTGGGTTCATAGCAATGTGATTCACAATAGCAAGAAAATGGGAACAGCCCAAATGCCCATCAACAAACAGACGGACTGAGAAATGTGATTCCTTCACAAGGTGGAATATCATGCAACTTTGTAAAATTCTGTATCACTTGGGAGAGACTAGCCAGCATTTTGCTGAGTGAAAGATCTAAATTACGTAAGGCTAGATCTTGCATAAGAAGAACAGATATTGCGTAAAGGCCACTATTGTGAAAATAGGAAGATAACTGAGTAAGATAATGTATCAACGTTCAGGAGAGAAAGGTGAGAAGCGGGGGCAGAGAATGGGGAAGGGAGGAAAGTCACTGGCATGGCAGAGGTTAAAGGGGTGGAGGTGACTGGGAAAGGTTCATTGGGGCCTTGAGAAGATGAGGTGATAATAGGCAGAGAGTGATAATTAACCATATAAAATAGAATGCATATGAATGGTTGTATAAAACATAAAAAAACCCTGTATATGTATACAAATGACTGCATGTAAACAAATAAAAAAATAACCACCAAAAAAAAATAATAAAATCTCCCTGGGGGGAATAAAAAGTAAGAGAACTGAGAGTGGAGCACAGTTTTGGACCTAGGTTTTTGTGTTTGGAAGAAAGCAAGCAAACCTTACCCTGGAACCAGGAATGTGAATGTGGATTTCTTTGTTTGTTTGTTTTGGTTTTTAATTTTTTTTTAATTCTTTTTGTGTGTGTGTGTCGTCAAATCAGATCCAACCGTACAGGAGGAAACTGCCCCTCCTTGTCCAGCAGAGCATCTGGTGAATTCAAACTGCATGCCTCTGAGATTACAATGCATGTTCTTACCACTAGGCCACCAGAGCTCCCTTGAACGTGGATTTCTAGCCTCTGAAACTGTGAGAGAATAAACAGCTGATAGCTACCGGCAGCCATGAGGGAGCTTTGCTGGCTTCTGTGGTTGTAAGGTATCATTGAGCTGAATATGACTCATAAGACCCTGTGAACAATAGGTCTAAACCCTGTCCTATCCTGTGTCAACTCGCCGTCTCTGACATGCTCGAGTCCATTGCTGCAGTCACTGTGTCAATCCCTGTCAGTGAGGGTCTTCCTCTCTCGCGCTGGTAAGGAGTTGTGCTGCCAAGATGAAGGTACATGGTTTCCATCCACCAGCTGCTCCGTGGGAGATGTCATTTACTGCATCTGACAACCTGTTGGAGGGCCAGCGATGGGGTCAGTGCTGACTAAACAATGCTCAACAGCAACAAAGTCTACTGATGTGATATCTCTGTAATAGAAGCACTAGATCACCACGGTTTTAGTCAGATTCTTAGTTTTAGTTTTTAGAAAGCTCTTTCTCAGAGCCAACGGGAGAGTATCATCTCTCTATCCATTGAGGAAGACCAGTGATGAGATGGATGGGCACAGTGGCGACAACAATGGACTTGAGCATGAACGAGAGAGATGTGAGGCTGGTGCAAGACAGAGCAAGGTTCAGCTCTGGTGTTCACAGGATTACTGTGGGCCTAGTGTGAACTCCTTAGAAAAAGCGACCATTCACGATCAATGGGGCAGTATTTGCCCAAGGCCAAAATTTAGAAGGAAACCCTGGTGGCCAATAGGTAAGGAATCGCTCTGCTGATTCAACAGCACATGGTTCGAATCCACTGCTTCTCCCAGGGAGAAAGATGCCCAATCTCCTCCTGTGAGAGTTACTACCTCTGAAGACCCCCTGGAGTGTTGAAAGTCAGTTTTGATTCAACAGTATACAACAACAACAACAACAACAACAACAAAATTCAGAAGGCTACAAAGAAAGAGGAATGGGGAAGATGGCGGAGGTGGAGAGCACAGTGTGAAGAGCCGGAGGGATAGCACGCTGCGTAGAGGACACCAGAGAGTACTTTACGCTCCACAGAGACTGACTGTCACAGCGTGACGCCAATAGTAGGATTTTGAATCAGAACTTTTGCTAATACATTATTTTAGAAGCTTTAAAAGCCAGAGCCCTGCCTGGCTGCCCCGCCGCGGTCCCATCGCGGACCCAGCAAAAGCTGGAATCCACTAGCTGAGCTGAGCTGCATTGAGACTCACCTGAAAGGAAAAAGGAGGGGGAGTGAGC
>NW_006399830.1:13824957-13832710 GCF_000299155.1 Elephantulus edwardii | reverse complement strand
TCAAATCAGATCTGACTGGTACAGGAGGAGATTGTCCCTCCTTCCCCAGCAGAGCATCTGGTGGGTTCGAACCGTGCGCCTCTGGGATTGTAGTTGCAGTTCCTTGCCACTAGGCCACCAGAGCTCCCCTAATAATTTTTTTAAAAAAACAAAAAAAAAAAAAGAAAGAGGAATGGAAATGGAAACACCGAAGAAGTGAGAGGAGTGGTGTTCCACTGTAGGGATTATAATCAATGTTACAAAACAAGATGTTTTGCTTAATTCAAACCTTTGCTTAATTCATAGTAAAAGGTTTAAAAAGAAAGTTGGGTGCCTCCAGGCAGTTGGAGGAATTACTGGTCACCTTTGGACTGAGGCTTACTGGCTGGAGCACGGTGCCTCTGGACACTTACATCAGCAGAGCTAGAAAAGCTTTGTAAGGCCTGCCTGCACAGGACAGAAGCCATGGGACAGAGAGGTCGAGGGTCAAAGAGTGCTGTGTCTGTGGGTCCTGTGAAAGAGTCAGTCCTGGTAGAACTCAGTCATTTCTGGTCCTAAATTTTAACCTGTAACTTCCCTACTAAATTCCACCATTGTGCATATTGTCTGTGAGTTCTGCGTGGCCACTGCGATGAATAACTGAAACCAGCAGAGAAGCTGAGAATGCTGCGAGCAAGACCGTGAGGAAGCTGGTGTCTGAATTGAAAATAATGACAAAACGAGTTTGGAGAGTGGAGGCACGTCTGACCTCACAGAAACCAGTTTTGATAGTCCTTCCTTCTTGTGAAGTTAGAAGTCAGGTGTTTTTTGTTGTTGGGCTTTTTTTGTTTGTTTGTTTTTGTTTTCTTCAGGGGAAAGCGTGAACGCAGCCCCCCCATTACCACAAATCACGCAGCTGAGTTTCCCACAGATGGCGATCTCACAGGGATCTTCACGTCTGAAGTAGAATGGACAAGCTTCACCCTGGGAAAATCACCTTCATGATCACGGTATCTCCCCTGCCAGGTGAATATTATATATTGTTTTAAAGAAACTCACTTGATAGGTGAATGTTTTCCATGCTAGAGCAGTGTCTGTATTACCAATATTTTTGAATGCTTGCTATGTAAGTATTATTATAAATTATTATACATGCAATAATTTCATAATAATAATTTGATACATGGAATTACACATGTATCAAATATATGCAAGGCCGCATGTTTGTATATCCCAAATAGACTTTAAAGATATTATTGTTTATCAAATCTAGGACAGAACTCTGTATTGTAAATGCCATATCTCTGTATGGACATGTGATATTGTTTAAATTGATTGAATTAGCGCAGTTGTCACCTTATTCCAGTTCTCTCACTTCTGCGTGTCATCTGGGACACAGAGTTCGTATTGGTCGTCTACCAGGACTTGCACAAGAGCACACCCTCGTGTGTGTATGACGGCAGAGAAGCTCTGCTGACTGATGTGGTTGTTATCAGCACACGTGGTGTACAGGACGGTTCTCCTAAAATGTACCAGGGATGTGTTAGTCATGCATATAATTTATCCTTGCTCAACAACTCGTATGGGATCTTGTTGTAGATTCAGTTAATGTATCAAGAGGCCACTTCTACCTCTCGCTTACTGGAAAGGAGACCCAACAAAACAAGCTTCAATTACCTGGGAGGGGAGCACAGGAGACAGATGTCAAGGAAGGTGTTGAAGTGATGGAAGTCCCTATTTTGTTGATAGCCTAAGCATATAGTTATCTTTCTTATTGTGTAATTGGTTACTGTATCTATTTATTCATTTGTCTTAGCTGTTTTAAAAGAATTGGCTCATGTGATTGTGAGGTTGACAAGTGCGGAATTCATAGGGCAGAACAGCAGGTTGGAGATTCAGGAAAGACTTGACATTTCAGTCCCAAGTCTTGGTGAAACGAATTCTTTTTTTGTGGCCTTTTGCTTTGGTTCTTTGGAAAAATCTCTTAATTCCCCTCCCTAAATTCCAAGGGGTCCCTTTGACCTAGTTTTCTACCCTAACGAGATTACTTTTGATTGGGTTTATATTTCTTGTTTTGTTTTGTTTTATTATTTTTTTTAATTTATTTTATTATTTTTGTGTGTGCGTGTACCGTCAAATCAGATCTGACTGGTACAGGAGGAGATTGTCCCTCCTTCCCTGGCAGAGCATCTGGTGGATTCGAACCATGCACTTCTGGGATTGTAGTTGCAGCTCCTTACCACTAGGCCACCAGAGTTCCCCTGTTTTGTTTTATTTTTAAAAAATAAAATTTATATCATATACCGGTTTACTTACAAAATTCATAAGACTTAACATTTCTTGAGTAAATGATGGCTTTATAGTTTTCGCCTGGTCCTGGGCGGCATCCTGCCCTGTGAGTGAAATGTTTCTTACAGAGATTGGTCTCTAAATAGTCTATGCAACAGGGAGCTCTGGTGAACCAGTGGCAAGAAGTTGCACTGCAATCCTGAAAGAACACAGTTTGAATCCACCAGGTGCTCTGCTGGAGAAGGAGGGGCAATCTCCTCCTGTGCCAGCTGGATCCAATTCGATGATATGTAACAAGGGGGAAAAAAGGAAAAAATTGAAAAAAAAAAATAGTCTGTGCAATGAAGTGATTATGGACTAAGCAAACAAGGCGTCTATTGCCTGCTCTGTCCATGATGTGTCTGTGATCTGCTCTAAGTGGGTTTGTGGCCCTGGCAGGAAAGTTAAACCTTGAAATTGATGGGAAGATTTATGCAGCTAATCCTGGAAAGGTTTTTCAGACAGTAAAAAAGCAGGACTACAAGAAAGAGGAGGAAAAAGAAGAAAAGGAGATTTAGTCAGGATTTCCACATTACAGAAGAGGCCGAATGCCATCTCTGGAAAATCTTAGTTTTTGCTCTTAAATTCTTCAGCTGATTGGATTAGTCCTCCCCCTTACAAATGATAACATCTAAAGATCTTACAGGGAGCTTTGGTTAAGCTACCAACCCAACCCAAGGGCAGGTGATTTGAATCCACCAGCTGCTCCACAGAGAAAGATGGGTAATCTCCTCCCAGGGCAATTTACAGCCTCTGAAAACCCTGCTCGACAGTCAATTCTGAGCTGCTTTTGACGCGAGGGCATGTAAAGACAGAGGTATTACAGATACTCTCTTTTACATCTACAAAATGTCTTCACAGTCACACCTTGACTATAAGGTTCTAAGTAAAAGGTATTTGGCGGAGTCTCAGATGGAAAGATCTCACTCAGAAGCCCCGGTGGCACAATGGGTTAAGCATTGGCCGGCTAAGTGAAAGTTCCATGGAATTTGATCCATGGGCTTCTCTGTGGGAGAGAGAGGGAGCCGTCTGCGTCTGTAAAGATGTAAGATGTACAGACTTGGAAATGCTCTGGGTAGTCCCAGTGCGTCCCGCAGGGTCACTGTGGAGCGACAGTGACAAGGATGAGCTATTTCCTCCCATGCGATTTGTTGTTGTTGATCGCCTTCAGGTCGAGCACGACTCATCTCGCAACCCTGTGAACAGAAGGCCTGAAGCCCCTTTACAACTATCGACATCAAAGTTGATCGAGTTTCCGGACGGATGTTATTTAGGAAGTGGACGCTGCTCCTGCTGCCTCTGAAAACCCGCCGGAGGGCTCTGAGTCAGCTAGGAGTCAGCTCTGACTCACAGCACACAATAGCAACAACAATGGGCCCCTATGAGTTGGAATTGACTCAGCAGAGTGGGCTTTTTTTTTTTCTAAAATGGAACATTAGCGTTTTCTAAGAAGGACAATGTAAATGGGAGCTTAGTTTCTTAAAGCAGAAGGAAAAAGAGCAGACCGCAACTTCTTTTCTCCAGGTGGTTATTAGAACTCCAGATTCCTTTTAGAATGTTCAATTGATCGTGCTTTTGAGCAGGAGCTTTAAATGGGCTGCTAGTCCCGCCATTGCTGTCTGAGGCACGTTGATGTTGCTTCACAGCTCCTGATGGGACAAGAGCAGAACAGCCCCACAGGGCTTCCAAGGCTGAACTCCCTGCGGAAGGAGATTGCCCCATCTTTCTCCCGTGGGGCAGCTGGGGGGCTCCAAGCGTTCAGCTGGTAGCAGAGTGCTTAATCAAGCAGGGCACCTCCGTGTGCTGGCGGTGGTTAAGTGCTGAAGAGCTCACTCCGACTCATAGTGACCCTTTGTCCAACAAAATTATACCCAGCCTGTCCCTATGCCACCCTCACAGTAGTGTGTGAGCTGATCACGACGGCTACTGCATCAAGGCATCTTTTTAAAAATTTTATTATTTTTGTGCATGAAGTAGGAGCGGCATCCACTTCCATAATGGCTTGCCTCCGGAAACCCTATGAGCCTGGAGAAAGAATGAAAGTCATGCAAGTGTCAAGGACTTTCACTCATAGAGTCACTATGAGTCCCCTATGACGCGACGGCACTTAACAACAACCATCAAATCGTATCTGACTGGTACAGGAGGAGATTACCCCTCTTTCTCCAGCAGAGCATCTGGTGGGTTCGAACTGCGTACCTCTGGGTGCATCAAGCCACCTTGTTGAGAGTTTTCTTCTTTTTCACTGACACTCCACCAAGCATGATGTTTTCCCCTCTGACTGGATCCTCCTCATAAGATGAGGAGAACATACATACGATGAAGTCTGACTATCTTCATCTCCAAGGAGAATCTGGCTGAATTTCTTCCAAGACAGATTGACTTGTTCTTTCAGCTGTCCTTGGTATGTTCAATATTTATCATCAACACCGTAATTCAAAGGCCTCCAAGCTTTGGTTTTCCTTATTCATTGTTCAACTATCGCATGACATGGAAAATGCTGTAGTTTAAGGCAGGTGCAACTTAGTCCTTCAAGTGACATCTTTGCTCTTTAGCGCTTGAAAGAAATCCTTTTTAATTGATTTTCCCAATCCATCACTTGGTTTCTTGATTTCATGGATGTTGATCTAAGTAAAATGAAATCCTTGACAACAGCAATCTTCTCTCCATTTATCGTGTTTATTGGTCTGGTAAAGATTTAGTAAGCTTTCACAAAGAGAAGAAATTCTTTCTTTTCCCACATCATTGTTGTTGTTGAGTGCCTTCGAGTGGAGCAAGACTCATAGGGACCCTGTGAACAAAAGGCCCGAAGCCCCTCTGCAACTATCGACATTTATCAAAGTTCATAGAGTTTCCTGAGGCAAGTTCTTTAGGAAGTGGCTGCCACTCCTGCTTCCAATTCTTTTTCCATATTCAAATAAAAAGGTATTTTGACTGTCTCTGTTATGCAGTCAGGTGACATCATAGTATTTATATTTGATCAGTTTTAGAAGTCTCATAGTTTCAAAATTGCCCTAATGAACAAATTCATGAAAGTTAGGAAACTGATGTCTTAAGTTCTTATTTTTGGGGGCTAGAGAGGAATCCCAAACCACTATTCATAGAATGCACTACGCTTCCATGTGCTTCAAGAACACCTTCACCAAAAGCTGTCATCATGACCACTGATTGAACAAACCGTGATGCACGCTACTCACTCACTCATTGCTGTGGAATCAGAGCTGACTCATAGCTTATCTTCCAGTGGGGTTTGGAGGCTGTAAATCGCATGAGGAGATTTCCCATCTTTCCCCCTCAGAGTTATTGATGGATTCGAACCTTCGGGTTGGTAGTGTAACTCCCTACAGACGATATGGCTCCAAAGCTCCAGTGCATGCTCATCAGTAATTTTGAAACTGTCCCTGGTATGGAACTAAAAATGATCCATGGTCTCCTTGGAAGTCACCCGAGTTCATGAAGATCAATGGGGTTCAGTGAGCTCACCCCATCGCCTTTGAGGTTTCTGAATGTTATCACAGAGACAGAGACCAAGCAAGACGTCATAAAGGAGTGCTGCCTGGGGGTTTCCACAGCCAAACTGCATGAATAAGAGACTTTGAGATACCTTGGCAGCACTAGCGTCATGTTTCCATCACAAAGAGATAGAAAATTCTAGAAGAAAACCAAAACGGAGAAAATAAACAAAAATCCCAACCAATTTTGATGTAAGGAAGCAAAGACTCAACTTTGAGATGTTATTGACTTAAGAGGGAGCTCTGGTGGCCTAGTGGTAAGAAGCTGTGCTGCAATCTCAAAGGCAGGTGATTGGAATCCATCAGCTGCTCCAAGGGAGAAGGACAGGCAGTCTCTTCTTGTGCCATTTACTACTTCTGAAGACCTGCTCGAGGGTCAGCTACGGGATGGTTCTAACTCATCGGGACATAACAACAATGTTGAGAGGAAGGGAAGATTGTCGCCTGCATGTCAACAGCTATGGGTTATGGAAGATGAAGTCCTACAGTTTGCACACCAAATATGTCATGTGTTATTGGGTCCTGTCAAGTTGGAAGCAAGTCATAGCTGACCCTCCAGCCGGTTTTCAGAGGCAATGAATTGCACAGGAGGACAGTGCCCATCCTTTGCTTCCGGGGGGAGGCTGGTGAATGCCAACAACATGCCCTTACACTGGCAGCACAATTCCTCACCACTCAGCCACCAGCGCTCCTTAAATATGTCATGGGGGTGGGAGAGAAAGCTTACATTTTTTTTACACTAAATATTGTTGTTGTTGTTGTGTACCATCCAGTCAGAACTGACCCATAGTTGACCCCCCGGCCGGTTTTTAGAGACTGTCAATTGCATGGAAGGAGACTACCCATCCTTCTCCCATGGAGGAGCTGGTGGCCTCGAACCACATGCCTTTGGGATTGCAGCACCACTTCTTGTCTGCCACTAGGCTACCCGAGCTCCTTATACTAAATATATCAGAATGAAAACCAACTAGAACTCTCTGTAAGGAGAACAGTGACTGTTTTTTTGGTTGCATCTGCAACAACCCAAGTTAGGATAATTGTTGTTGTTGTTATGTGCCGTCTAGTCGCTGGCGACTCATAGCGACCCTATGTACAACAGCCCTAAACTCTGTTCTGTCCTGTGCCAATCGCACTGTTTCTGACACTCCCATCCCAATTACCCCAGTCACTGAATCAATCCACCTCATAGAGGGCCTTCCCCTCCTGTGCTGTCCCTCCACTCTCCCAAGCATGATGTTCCTCTCCAAGTACCGGTCCCTCCTTACAACATGTCCAAAGTATGTTAGACGAAGCCTTAGAATCCTTGCCTCCAGGAGCAGCCTGGTTTGACTAAATATTAGGGCACACTAAAGTTAAGTGTAAAAGGGGGAAATTTTGTGAGACAAATATTATCTCCGCCTATTGCCTCTAGAGGTCGCTGATAATCCACTGATCTAAGACAAGCAGAATCCACTGATCCAAGATAAGCAGCTTCTAGAGTTAAGGGAAGGACAGTGAGCCAGGGAGAGAATAAGGCAAGAGTGAGCAGAGAGAGCTACAAAAGGACAGAATAAAGAGAACAATTGCCCTCCCTTTATGAGAAAAATCATTGACCATTGATTCTCTGAGTTGTTGCTGTTAATTGTTGTTACATGCCATCGAGTCAGGACCTACTTACAATTGACTTTCCAGCAGGTTTTCAGAGGCTGTAAATCACACAGGGGAGATTGACCATCTTTCTCCTGCAGAGCAGCTGGTGGACTGGAATCTCATGCCTCTGACTGGTAGTATAATTTCAAATCCCTAGGTCAACTGAGTTGTTGGGTCTCAGTATTTCTAAAAGTGTTTTGTTTGCTCTACACAAGACAAATATTGTTAGAGTTTGAACTATGTGTACATTGTTAGAGATAGAACTATCTGTAGGTTTCACAATACCAGCCACTGCAGGAATAGCTGTATAGAACAAGCCATTTGCT
>NW_006399830.1:13755914-13824857 GCF_000299155.1 Elephantulus edwardii | reverse complement strand
CAGTCCATGGTATTCTCAATACTCTTCTCCAGCACCACAGCTCAAAGGCATCAATTCTCCTTCTATCCTCCTTGGTCATTGTCCAACTTTCTGATGCATAACAAGTGATTGTGAAGACCATGGCCTGTATCAAATGCACCTTAGTCTCCAGAGAGACACCATTGCTCTTCAGTACTTTGGAGAGTGCTTTGGTAAAATATTGAGCGCTCCAAAGTCCAAAAAGGGAAGAGAGAGGGCTGAGGGCTACACATGAATTAAATAGGAGTCGTAAGTCATTCTTTCATGCTGTGGCTATTGCTACGTGCCATAGAGACGGCATAGGCCCATAGAGACCTATATGCGTAACAGAACAGAACGCAAACAGGCCTTGTGCCGTCCGCCCACACTCCTCTGCGCTTCAGCCCGTTGTTGCAGTCCTGTGTCAATCCATCTCGTTGAGGGGTTTCCTCTCTCTGGCTGATTCTTGCCTGCCACTTCCATCACAGGCTTTCTGGGCAAGCAGGCTATGTGCCCAGACATCCTTTTTTTAGGGGCACATTCTCATCATTCCCTTTTTGGAACATCCTTATCATTTATTTAAGCATAAGCTCTAACTTTCTCATACATCAGTTCCAAGCATTCTTTCAGGGAACAAAAGATTTTGATCACAGTCTTAAGGAAGCGTGAGTCACCCAAGGACGTGTGTGCACGTCTCGGAGAGCAGCAGAGGAAAGAACCAAAACGCAAAAGATGTTCCAGCTCAGACCTGCATCAGTCACTTAGTCATGCCGGCTACCTCGGTTTCAGTGCTCTTTTACAAATAAAAAGAAGTAAGTAAGAACCTAACATCAAGTGCTGTGTTAGGTGTCACTGAATGAAGTACAGCTCGTATATGACTCTCAGAACAACAATTAAAACTTAGTCCTGTTCTATGCCAAAGGCCAAAGTGAACAATTGCCTGGCTGACTGACTGGAAGAGATTGTATTTGTTGCCATTCCCAAGAAAGGTGATACAACAGAACACCTTTTGGAAATTATCAAACAGTATCTTTAATACCACATGTAAGTAAAATACTGCTGAAGATCATCCCAAAACAGCTAGAACAGTACGTAGATAAGGAACGTCCAGAAGTTCAAGCAGAATTTAGAAGAGGCCGTGACACCAGCGGTGTCACTACTGATGTCAAATGGATTGTGGTTGAAAGCTAAGAACGCCAGACAACTGTCTATTTGTGCTTTATTGACTATGAAAAGGTATTCAGTGACTGTGTGGATCATAACAAATTATAGCTAACATTGAGAAGAATGGGAATCTCACAACACTTAGCATAATAGCAATTTAGTGCTAAGCATTTGTGGTGGTGGTGGTGTTACATGCCATCGAGTTTCAAATGGTTTCAAAGGGCAGCTCGGGAGGACAAAGCAAAGTATTCTAGTGGAATGTGCAGAGAGCTGGAATTGGTGAATAAAAAGGGAAGAACTCGCTCTGCATGTCTCAAGCTGAAAGAACTAAAAAACAAATTTAGGCCTTGTGTTGCAACATTGAAAGATGCTATGGGCGATGTATTGAATGACCCAGAAAACATCAAAAGAAGATGGAGGGAATACATAGAGTCACTGTACCAGAAAGAATTGATTGACACTGAAAAATTTCAGGAAGTACCATCTGAACAGGAGCCAATGGTAATGAAAGAGGAAGTGGAAGCTGCATTGAAGGCATTGGGGGGGGAAAATAAAAAATAAGGCCTAAGGAATCGATGGAATACCCAACTGACTTGTTTCAATTAACAGATGCAGCCTTGGATGCACTCGCCAGTCTATGCCAGGAAATTTGGAGGACAGTGTCTGGCCAATGGATTGGAAGTCAGACTGACTCTAGAGGAATCAAAGACTGGGTTTCTATACAGAGACTGAGCATGGGGGTTATACAAAGTTCATTGAGGTGGGCAGTTGAGATTTTGTCACATTCGGGAGTTGTTATTGTTTCTGACTTCTCAGGGGGGTCCAGGCCCCAGATTAGGTACGGCATGTAGTCAGGGAGTGGTAACCAACCTGCATCAGCATGTACTGGGAAACATAAAACTTAGCAACACGTATTATTGTCAAAATTATTAAGGCATACATTTCTTAAAATGACTGTCAGAACAAAACACATTCTCTAATGCTTAGCATTCCACATTCAGTTGGATCACCCTTCTTGGGAATAGGAAGAAATATAGACCTCTTCCAATCCATTTAGGGGTGAGGAGGAAGCTGCTTGTGACCTGTCTCAGTGGTAGAATGGATGCTGAATTCTCATGATTAGAGGAATATTCATCTTAATGTTAAAGAGGGATACATTATGCTTGTCTGGGGTGTCATTCCCAGTTCCTTCTGCCCCTGTAGGGTCATTTCCCAGCAGAATTAGAACACCTAAAGAGGGACAGTGAATGATCCCTGAAATATGAATTAGACCTTGACCTCTCTGTACCTTTTAGGCCCATGACATGGTATTCACACACACACACACACTAGTGTTTGCCTGTGAGGTATCAGGCCACTTTCCTGGTAAACTTGCACAACTGGCCTCTCAGGTGCTTGGAACACTTTCCCCTTTAGTGTGTATCTCTGCTTCCAGGGCCAACAGTTTTCTCAGCTGTGCTATCTTGGTTTCTCGAATATTCCTCTTCTCAGATATTTCTGTCCTCTAATATCACTCTCCTCCAATATTCCATTTAGGCTTGGCTAAATCCCAACTCATCCCCCTTCCTTAGTCTTGGATTTCAGATATGGGCTTGATAGGGAATGAAGCTCCCTCCGCTCTTCCTGGCACTACCACACACAAAGGCCCCATTCATTATCCTCCTTTCCCCTGAAGAGAGGCACCACTATCACCACCACCCCCAGAGACAGGAAAATAGGCAAGAGGCTGGGAGCAAAGCCCCAGAGCTCCCCCAGTCCACCAGTCCAGTCCTCACCTTAAGCTGATGCTTTGACTCCCAGGTGAAGAAGCCAGGAAAAACAGGCATGACACTTACATTGAAGTTTGTGTCACCTACCAAGATAATAGAAATAGGTCCTGTATTGAAATAGCATGGACTGCTAGGAGAACAAACAGTTTCATCCTGGAGAGGGTGAAACCAGGCTGCTTCTTGAAGGCAAGGATTCTGAAACTCCATCTGACATATTTTGGCCATGTTGCAACAGGGACCAGACCTCAAAGATGGACATGTTTGGGAGGGTGGTGAGACAGTGCAAGAGAGGAAGACCCTTGATGAGATGGACATACTCAGTGACTGGGGCAATGGAGGTGGGCGTGTCGGAGTTGATGAAATTGGCTCAGGATAAAGCAGGGTTCAGAGCTGTTGTACATAGGATCGTTATGAGTCACAAGAGACTAGATGGCACTTAAGACAACACCTCTGTCAAAATGGCATGATGGTATCTGACCTCTTCTTACTTCACAAGAAAGGAAGAAAATCAAGATGAAGAGCCCAAGGCTGATTCATCTGGGGCGGAGATCAGATAGGCCTCCTTTCTCCAGTCTATTAACCAATTGGGACACCAAGTTGTCCCTGTATGTATCTGCTGTGGTGAAAGTTGTTGTTGTGTGCTATTGAGTCACCACTGACCTCTAGCTGACCCTTCTGCAGGTTTTCAGAGGCAGTAAATCATACAAGATTACTCATCCTGCCGCAGTGCACCTGGTGGATTCGAACTGTGCATCTTTGGGATTGCACTAGCCCATCAGAGCTCCCTATGATGGAAGTTGTTGTTGTTGTGTGTTGTCAAGTCAGAACCAACCCATAGCTGACCCTCTGACGGGTCTTCCACTTGCACCACAGGCTTTTTCACAGGTGCCATGGCAGCAGCAAAGTCAGAAAGAAATCACATATCGCTTTTAATCATTTCTCTCCCTCATCTGTTTCAATGCCTTATACGTCATTTATCCCATCTTTCTCAGTCTCCCCCAACCCCAATGTCAGTCCTGTGTTGCAACAGTGGCGCTATACAATACAACCTTTGATTTCTTGAGTGATGCTACCGTGCACACTGATTGTGGATGCAAGAGAATGAATTAATTAGCAACTTCAGTGACTGAATATTGTCGAATTGGGAACAACTGATAGCTCCAGTGGGTTCTCAGAGGCAGTAAATTGCATGGGAGGCTACTGCCCATTCTTCTCCTTCAGAGCGGCTGAATAGATTCAAAGCACATGCATTCAGGTTAGCAGTGTAACTCCTTACCTCTGAGACAAGACTGTGAAAACCTGAGGGGTCTGCGGCCCATGTAGGGAAGAGAAAGGTCAACCAGCCTGACTCCATCTTGGAAGCGGAATGCCTTCAGGAGAACATGATATTTTACCGGAGGCATCATAGGCAAAGCTATCAACTCCAGGAAGATGTACCCAAAAAGCTTATTGGTTAAGAGCAGGGAACTGTTCTCCTCCCTAAGGAATCTGGCCAATTCCCTGGGGCAGAGCACATATAGAGAAGAAGGGAGCTTTCTTTACCTCGGGAACCTGGCCAGTTCTCAAGAGAAACGTTCCATCTTCTGTACGGCTCCCATTGTGCACTCACAGAACAGACAGATAAGGCTCTTCACATTACCCTCTAAAGCACGACCAATGTGTCTCGCAGGAAGTGCAGCCAGGCTGATCCTTAGAGCCAAAGGTGGTGAACCTTTGTCTCATAGACTGTGGGCATGTGTCAAGAGGGGCCAGTCCTTGGAAAAAGATAGCATGCGTGGCAAGGTGGAGAGTCAGTGAGAGAGAGGTTGACTTTCAACAAGATGGACTGACAGATTGACTGTAACAACAGGTTCAAGTGTGTCAGAGATGATGAGAGCACAGGATAGGCAGGGTTCAGCTCTGTTCACAGGACCACAGTGAATCACAGTCGATCTGACAGCACCTTTACAACATAAAGCACAAGAGGTTCCTTTAGAGGTTCCCTTGAGCCCCACCCACCAAGTGGATGCAGTCTGGGGTTCTCCCACGGACACTCTGGTTCATTATTTCAAGGACTTCCCAGCACCTGGACCAGATGAGGTGTTTTCTTGGTTGGTGACGCTCTATAAAATTTTCTGAGCTTGTCACTTTATCTCAATTTATCTTTTTGTCTAAATATTCATAATTAATTGTAGAAATAGTTTGAAAAAAAGACATAATTTGTAGAAACTTTGTAAAGTTACTCTATATTCCTCTGAAACAGTGCTTCCCTTTCAGCATTTGTGGTGCCTCGCCAATTTCTGATTGTTGTGTCTGACTTTCTGGGTATGCACCACCCCCGCCAATGGGACTGGACAGCTTGCTAATAATGTCAACAGGGGAAACGACACCCTTCAGGTGGGACCGTGCAAGGAATATGTGCAGAATGCCAAAGCGGGGATTGTTCCGTTTTATCCTTCCGTAAGAATTAAACAACATGGTAAAGGCTGCAAAAGCAGATCTTGCTAGCAACAAGAAAGAAGATCCAGAAAGTGTAAGGTATCCTTTGGACCAGAGATCTGTGTGAACCAGAGATGGAGAGTTTTAACACTGGAGGTGTAGTTGTAACCAAGTTTCTCCTTGGAGGCAAGGACTTTGAAGCTCTGTCTCACATTCTTTGGGAATGTGGCCAGGAGGGATCAGTCCTTGGAGAAGGAATCATGCTTGGAAGGGTGGAAGGACAGCGCAGGCAAGGAAGGCTCTGGATGAGATGGGTTGTCATGGTAACTGGGATTATGGAATTAGGTGTGTGGGAGTCAGTGAGACTGGCACAGGATAGGGCTGTGTTCAGAGCTACTGTACACAGGGTCATTATGAGTTGCAGGCAACTCCATGGCACATAACAACAACAACAACACTGGAGAGGCAATGTAAGGCCAAGAGATGGTGAGATAGCACGAAACGAGACAGAGGCAGCAGAGGCGGCAGAGGCTGGCCCACACAGCAAGAAAGCTGAGGGCGCCCCAGTGGAAGAGTGCCTTGGGGAGTTTGTCAAGAAGCTAGTTTTGTTAACCCAGACTAAGAGGTGTGTGTCTTCAGGTCTAGGTTCAATGCCAGAATATGTTGCTGGGAACATAATTGGCAAAGAGCTAAAAACTGTAACACTTGACCAAGCAGGGCAGAGGCTGAGGGCTGGGAGAGACAGACTTGCCTTTTGGTGTGGCTGAAAAGAGGCCGTCTGATCTCAAGAACTGCATCCTAAGTGTTCCTGATCCTGTATTGTAAACTCATTCTTCCCTAATCAACCCCACACTTGTAAGCACTGTGAGTTCCGTGTGGCCATGGCAACGAATTCTTAGACCAAGTAAAGAAGTGGTAAGAGCCAGGGAGGGATGGTTGGTGTTAGAATTCTTGGAAAAGATTTAGAAGATAGAGCATGGGAGCATGACTGACCTCATGGGAATGGGCTATGACGCTCTTGGTAGGGATTCTTCCCTCTTGTGAAGTTTGAAATCAGTTGCCGTTGCCCCCACTCATGCCATTTTCCCAGGCCTCTCATCCATGATAGAGATGGGAACTTGGAGGTGAAGGAAAAGGAATATATGAAAACTTTTTTAGAGTCTGTGAACCCTACCCACAAAGTGTGGGCTTACTTTGAGCTCAGTGACAAAGGTTTAGTATTCAAAGGGCCAGATGTACTCACCTGAGAAATCTAGCATCCAGGCTGTGATTGGGCAGATGCTCCCCTGGCAGGGAAGAAGGGTGCAGGGCTGTACTGAGGCCAGTCTGCGCCCTAGGGTATCAAAACCAAGGGTACCCAAGACAGGAATTAGGACTCCCACAGAGAAAATCTGGGTCTAGTGAAGGGGCCCAGCGAAAGAGGATGAGGAAGATGAGTGGTAATGAGTTGCATGGTCAACACAAAGGGACATGGTTCGAATTCACCCAGCTCAAAGGGACATGGTTCGAATCCACCCAGCTGCTGCTCAGGAAAAAGATGGACAATCTCCTCCTGTGTGATTTACTGCCTCTGAAAACCTGCCGGCGGGTCAGTTCAGACTTGACGGTACATACAACACTCCAGTGGGATCTTACAAAGAAACCTCAAAAAAAAAAAAGAAAGAAACCTCCAAAGGGTTCATAGAAGTGGGAAGAATGGGTTTTCTTTACTGTTTTAATGAAACATTTATCAGAGTAGAGTGTGCCTTGAATCAATCTCTTGAAGCTGAAATGAGTCATTAGAGCGAGTGAAGAAGCAAGCAGCGGCGAGGCACAGAGATGCTATGTTACCGAGAAGCTGATGAGCAGAAGTTGAGAAGATCCAAGGACCTTCTCCCGAAGGGGACAGAGAAAGCCTGCTCCTAGAGCCAGCGCCCTCTGTTTGGACTCTGACCTCTGAAATCTGTGAGCCTGTTATCAGGAGAGATGAGTCCCAGGGAACGGACATCACACTTGGAAAAGTAGCGGGTCAGTGAAAGAGAGGAAGACCCTCTGTAAGAAGAACCGACAGAAAGAGGAGGGACACCTGCTATATGTTCTCTCGGTCCTTTAGGAAACATGGGATTGTGCCTTTGGCCACTTATATGTGAATCTACAAGAAAGGAGATATTGTAGACATCAAGGGAATGGGCACGGTTCAAAACTGAATGCCTCACAAGTGTTACCATGGCAAAACCGGAAGAGTGTCTGTACAATGTTACCCAGCATGCTGTTGGCATCATTGTAAACAAACAAGTTGAGGGTAAAATTCTTGCCAAGAGAATGAACGTGCACATGGAGCATACTAAGCACTCTAAAAGCAGAGACAGCTTCCCGAAATGAGTGAAGGAAAATGATCAGGAAGAGAAGGAAGCCAAGGAGAAAGGCACTTGGGTCCAGCTGAAAGGCCAGCCCGCTCCCCTCTGGAGAGGCGCACTTTGTGAGAACAAATGGAAAGGAGCCTGAGCTGCTAGAACCTATCCCCTAGGAATCCATGGTGAAATAAAGGTGTCTATCTGGTAAAAAAAAGTAAAAATTAAAAAAAAACAAAACCAGATGAACCGACACAGTAACGCAATACTGGTCTTCATTCAGCATTGATGAATGGCAGAGATGCGGAGAGTGGCTCAGGAGAGGGCAGGGTCTGTTTGGTGGTGTTTAGGATCACAATCAGTTGGCACCAACTTGATGGCACCTACCATGCAACTCGGAAAAGACATTTCTGCCATTCACGCCGCCCATTCGATGGTGATAATCCTGTCACGGCAGCCCCGAAGAATCAAGGCAGATCATGGGAGCGTCTTAACCCCTCATTTCACAACAGAGTGCTTGCGAGGAGGATGTAGCAAACACGCTGACCCTTGTTTGGTGCCAAGCTCTCTCCATTAATCACTTTATCTTTACAAATGTGCAAATGAGTTCATGTTTAGTCTATTACTGGGCCTAAGTTTAGCTCACCAAAGAAACCTCTGCTCACCTCATCTGGCCTTGGAAATATAGAGGAGGGGGTCACAAGGGCAAGTCCTCTGGAAACTTTTCTCCCATCATGTTGGGGACCCCATGTCCAAGTTCAACTTCTGCTCACAGTTATCTCTCCACCGTAACTTCCCTGTCCACCTAAATCTTGCTCACCCTTCAAAGTTTACTCCCCCATCTGGTGATCTTCCTTCCCACTCTGTCCAAGGGTCCTATTACTCTTAGCAAGCAGATGCCTTTATTACAGGAGAAGGGACCAGGCAGAGAAAGGAGGGCTTGCTTCTCCACAGTTGCACAAGAGTGAAGTCTCTCTGGGAGGAGAATCTAGCACCTGGCTTCCCAAGTCAAGACAGCAACTTGGAAGGAGGATAGATTATACCTGAGCTGCTTTGCTTGGAATAGGGGACACGCCAGATCTGAGTAATGCACCCAACTCTCTGCAGGTGTGGTGAAAGCGAGCAAGCTTTTATTCTGGGGGCGGTATCCATGCACTGGGTAGGAGAGAGAAGGCCAGGCCGGGGCTAAGAGAAGATGAGGTGAGAAGAGGCAGGAACACCGTAGTTTTCCTTGTGCTCCTCAAACAGTTCCTCCAGAGCCTTCATGTAGAGCATATGGTAATAGTCAACTTGTTCCACAGTTGGGGAGCAACACTGGGGCACGTGGATAGGGCGGCCCACTGCAGGACGAGGGAGACAGAGGGTAAGGGACAGGCCTCTGTCATTCAAACGGCCTCTGGCAGCCTGGCTCCCCCCGCCAGCCCCCTAGACTCACCCACACTGGTGATGGGCACAGCATAGGGCAGCAGCCCCCAGGAGTTAGGCGAGAAGAACCCTCGGCCTGAGAAGATGCAAGGAGAAAAGTTCAACAGCTTCTTGAAGGCCACCTGTGCCAGGTACTGCCACGAGTCAGTAGCAAAAGTCTTGCAATGGAAGACATCATTCTCCCCAAAGGAGTAGACAGGTACCAGGGAGGCCCTGGGAAAGGGGACAAGAGAGAAAGGTGGGTGGTCAGGCTAACGGAGCCTCAAGATGGACTCACAGGCTGTGTGACCCTCAGTCCTCGCCTCCAACTGCCTCAGGGCCTTTAGAGCTAATCAAAGCTACAGATTATCCGAGAGGCTGGGCTTTATGAGGAGAAGTGTGGCATCAGGATTGGTGGAAGATCTATTAACAATCTGCGTTATGCAGATGACACAACCCTGCTTGCTGAAACTGAGGAGGACCTGAAGCGCTTGCTGCAGAGGATCTAGGACTGCAGCCTTCAGTATGGATTGAGGCTCAATATCAAGAAGACAAAGATTCTCACCACTGGACCAACTGGCAGCATCAGGATGGATGGTGAAGAGATTGAGATTGTTAACAACTTTAGTCTGCTTGGCTCCACATTGGCACCAGTAGCCAGGAAATTAAAAGACGTATCTATCTCCAGGGTACTGAAGAGCAACGGTGTCACTCTGGAGACTAAGGTGCATTTGATACAGGCTATGGTCTTTGCAATCACTTGTTATGCATCAGAGAGTTGGACAGTAACTAGGGAGGATAGAAGGAGAATTGATGCCTTTGAGCTGTGGTGCTGGAGAAGAGTATTGAATATACAATGGACTGCCAAGAAAACAAACAGATTCATCCTGGAGAGGGTTAACCCTGGCTGCTCCTTGGAGGCAAGGATTCTGAGGCTCCATCTAACATACTTTGGACATGTTGTAAGGAGGGACCAGTCCTTGGAAAGGGACATTATGCTTGGTAGGGAGAAGGAACAGCGCAGGAGGGGAAGACCCTCTATGAGGTGGATTGATTCAGTGACTGGGGTAATTGGGATGGATGTGCCAGAGGCGGTATGATTGGCACAGGACAGAGCAGGGTTTAGGGCTGTTGTACACAGGGTCGCTATGAGTCGCCAGCCACTCGATGGCGCATAACAACAACAACAGCCAGAGCTGGCTGAGGAGGGCTCCAGGCACCGAGGTGCAGTCGGCTTTGCTGGGAGCACTCACCCGTGGGAAAGCGCCAGACGTACGAAGCCTTTGCGGTTCTTGAGGGTCAGCTTGTGCTCTCCGGGCTTCACATACAGGCACTCCTGGGCACCACCAACCGTGATTAAGACGGCCTGGCCCTTCTTCTGCTGGTTCAGGATAAAGTCAATGCTGCTGCGACTGACAGGGCATATTCCTGCAGGGGCAGGAAGGAAAGGCACAGTCACCACCAGCTCCCTGGCTGCTGAGCCCCCTGGCTCTCGCTGGCTAGGAGAGGTGAGCCCCACATCCACTGGCTTCCACCCTCATCCCACGCAGAAGTCAGCATTCATGCGCGCTGGCCCAGATAAACACTGACATGCACTGAAAGCCAAGGCTCAGGCTCCAACCCTGAGGGAGAGGTGAGGGTGGTCCTCTGACCAGCGAGAAGCTCACCCAAGAACATGATGTATTCACGGTAGAAGGCCATCCGAAAGAGCCCTGCCAGCACCAACATGGAGATCCGAAGCCCAGGGAAGCACTGGGAGATGCCAGTGCTCTCAGTGGCAAAGTTGCAGTAGGACCCGAAGCACATGATTCCATGGGGGTGTGACCCCAAGATGTAGTTCCTGTCAGGGGGCAGCTCTGCCGTTTTCACCAGCTTGGGAGTGAGGGTTGGGCATGGGGTGGGGAAGAAAGGCTCATCAGGCGGTGGACTTCAGAGCTGAGAGAGTCCTGGGAGGGGATGGCGGGAAGGGGAACCCACACTGAACCTCCCTGCAACCCCACCCGATAGCCTGCACGGAGGCAGCCCAGGCGCTGGCTCCAGAATAAGGGGTGAGGGGGCGCCCTGTCACCTTGATAGGAAAATAATCCCGTAGGTGTTTCCAAATTCCAATGTTCCTGAACCACTCAGAACGTCTTCCACCTGCAACAAGAGTTTCAGATGGGCGAGCCCCGGAAGACACCCTCCGTTCTCCCCGGGGCCCCTGTCCCACACTCACCTCGGGTGGGCGTGTCCCAGTCTGTGTAGAGCCAGATGAAGTAGAGGACAGACAGTGGCCAGAGGCAGGTGAAGAGAAGATAGATGAGGAGAATGGAGGAGAACATGCCTGACAGGAGAAAAAGAAGTCACTTTTTGTAAAGCTCAGTCACTGCGTCTGACTTTCCTGGATTGAATTGGTAAACTGGGTCGCTCTCCTTTGCTTTGCCCCCAGGAGCTTAGGCTGGGGTGGGGGACGCATCGCTCTCCCTCCAGCTGGGGGGGGGCGCATCATTCCCCCTCCAGCCCGAGCCCCCCACTTCTTTCCCCTCCTCTCAGCGAGAGGGCGCATCATTCCCCCTCCAGCCGAGCTCCCTACTCCTCCCCGGTCCTCTCACCCAGAAAGAGGAAAATGCACACTTGGTAGAAGGCGGCCAAGGCCTCTAACCACCACTTCTTCTGAGTCTTTGGGGTTGGTGAAGGCAGAGGGGCCGCAGAATCCTCCATTCCAGCAGCTCCGCTTGGCTGGCGGGGTTCCAGGCCCCAGAGGGCGGACAGCCAGGAGTTCGAAGCCTGTGTGGGACAGTTTTCTCCGCTGGGGATTTGGCGGGGGTCTCAGCTAGGCTTCTGAGAGCGCAGGTGGGCGGGTGAGCGGCATGGAGGTCCAGGATCCGTGCAGCCGTCCTGCTGTCGTCACGGTCTCCTTGCTGGACTGATCTTTGAACGTCCTATATCAGTGATTCTCAGTTGCAGCCACTGGGCGGGGCTGGGGGATGAGGCCTGTGCTAGAAGGGGCGGCCCGGGAGTGCTAGAGGATTCGCGGGCGGAGGTGGCGAGGCTGGCCACCGTGCGCCCCACAGCCCCTGCCCCCTGGACAGCTTGACCTCTGCTGTGACTTGGAATCCAGGTCGATCTAGATGTGGAGCGCCTCCACTTTCCCACGTCCTGTGCGCACACACATCCAACCGCCTACACATACAGGCGCGCGTACACACTCTCCACCTTCCATCCCATTCACTCTCTGACCTAGACCTGTGACAGGCACACAATAGGGGCGCCTAAGTGGCGCGACGTGTGCAATGTGCTCGTGGCAGAATTGCCTGGGCCTGGCTGGGTGTCAGCTGCTGCACGGGGATGGTGGGTGGCCCTTGCTTCAGGCAGGATGAGAGGCAGGAGCTGACGGTCACTCCCAGCAGAAGTCAAGACCAGCTGCGGAGCACAGGGTGCAGACGGAACAGACCTCACCCACCATGTGGAGCAGCAGCGAGCCCGGCTCAGGTTAGCCAGCCTGGGTCAGGGATCCTCTGAAAGCTGGCACTGGGAGGAGCTCCAGGGGCTGAGTCTGAGCTCCTGTGCCGCAGGACTTCCTCACCCCACATTTCAGTCCCAATGCCCAGCCTGGTACCCCAGGGCTTCCTCACCCGTGTTCCAATCTGAGTGCCCACCCCGTGCCCCGGGGCTTCCTCACCTGTGTTCCAGTGCCAACAGGATGAAAACACACTTTGATTCTGAATCCACAACCTCTGTGCTGTAACTTTTGTCTCCTGTACATCCAGGGTTCCCACCTCATTTGACTCTTGAGGACCCTAACTTAACCACTCCCAGGCCTGGACACTGGATAGGAGGTGCTTTCCTTGTCCAAGGAGAAGGGGGGCAGAATATGGGAAACTTGATTCCCAGGTCTTCCTGGTGTTGTTGTTGTTAGGTGCCATCGAGTTGCTTGCGACTCATAGCGATCCTATGTACAAGAGGCCTAAGCCCTGTTCTATCTTGTGCCAACCTTATTGTCTCTGACACACCTACCTCCATTACCCCAATGATTGAATCAAACCATCTCAAGGGTCTTCCTCTCCTGCGCTGTCCCTCCACTCTCCCAAGCATGGTATCCCTCTCCAAGGAGCAGTCCCTCCTTGTAACATGTCCAAAGTAGGTCAGACAAAGCTTCAGAATCCTTGCCTCCAAGGAGCAGCCTGGTTTTACCCTCCCTAGGATGAACCTATGAACCTGGAGAAAGGATGAAAGTCACGCACAGAAGCGTCGAGGACTTTCGTTCATAGGGTCGCTATAAGTCACCTACGATTCAACGGCACTTAACAACAACAACAGGACGAACCTGTTTGTTCTCCAGCTGTCCATGGTATATTCAGTACTCTTCTCCAGCACCACAGCTCAAAGGTATCCATTCTCTATCATCCTTACTCACTGTCCAGCTTTCTGACGCATAGCAAACAATTGCAAAAACTATGGACTGTGTCAGGCTCACCTCAGTCTTCAGACTCACGTTATTGCTATTCAGTGCTCTGGAGAGTTCCCTGACAGCCCACTTGCCTAAGGCAATTTGTCTCTTCATTTCCTGGCTGCTGGTACCAAGAGTGTTGATTGTGGAGCCAAGCAAATAAATGAAAACTGTTAACAATCTCAATCTCTTCACCATCCATCCATAATGAAGCTGCCAATTGGCCCAGTGGCGAGAATCTTTGTTTTCTTGATGTTGAGCTTCAATGAGGAAGTGGTTATCAAGAAGCAAGGGGGGCAGGATCCCCACCAGGGAGGAAGGCCTAGGCAACAGGCAGGGGATGGGCGTCCTGAGAGTCGTACACACCCCTCCTGATCACCACTCACCATAAGATGTGGTCTTGGAAGACCAGGAGGTGGATAGAACAGAGCGTCATGAAGACAAGTGTGAGAGGTCAGGGAAGCGGTGAGAGGGAAGATGCAGGTCTCAGGGCAGAAGTCCTCAAGGGGGAAGGATGACCAGGCGCCCGTGGGGGTGGAAACTGAAGTGGTAGTTGCACCAGGCACCCGACTCCGCAGTGTGCTGATGAGCTAGCGGACACAGGCAGGGCCAGACTAAAGCACGGGAGGGTCCTACATACGGACACTCTGTGGTGCCCCCTCCTCTGTTTACTCACATTGTTGCTAGGCGCCATCAAGTCACCTATGACTCAGAGCAGCCCTATGAACAGCAGATATGAACTTTGCTTGCCCCGTCTTGTGCCATTCAATATCCTCGAGCCCATTGCCTTCTGTCTTGTTGAGGGTCTCCCTCTCTTGCGTTGACCCTCCACCTTTCCAAACAGGCTTTTTCCAAGGACTCCCCGCCACCCAACACCATTCTCAAAGGATCTGAGATGAAATTGCCCTGTCCTTGCCTCTAAGGAGCACCCTGGTTGCACTTTCTCCAACACAGATTTATTCTTTCGGCAGTCCGTGGACTAGTCAGTATTCTTCTCCAATACCACAACCCAAAGGCATTGATTCTGCCATCTTTATTCATTGTCAGACTTCCAGTTGCATCAGCTGTAATTGCAAAGACTGTGGCTTGGATCAGGTGCACCTTAGTTTTGAAACAGCATCGTTGCTTCTGAGCACCTTCGAGAGGCCCTTGATGGTAAATTTTCCCATTGCAACATGTCCTTTATTTTTCCTCCTTTTCTCTTTTCCCTTTACCTTTTTTCCCTCTTGACTGCTGGTGCAAAAGGTATTATTGATTGTAGATCCAAACAAGAGGAAATCATTGGCAATTTTAATCTTTTCTCTACTCACAGATTAGAATGGGATGTGTTAATGTTTTATATTGTAACATCTTTTTAAATTCAATTACATTGTTTCAGTCAATAATATATAACAATATTAATTGTACTATTAGCAATAGAATGAGATGGACTAGAGTAATAACATTTTTAGCTTCTGTTTTTGACAGCTGGTATTCTGTTGCTGCCCTGAGCATATGCTTACTTTGCTTATGGGCTAATCTATCTCTGGACAGGGAGTAGGCTGTTATTGATCAGTGAGCCTATTCTGAAGTCTCTTGAAACCCTTGCCCAGGTGCCGTTGTCAAGATAGGGAAGTAGAGGGGAGCCCTGGTGGCCTACTGACAAGAAGCTGTGCTGAAATCCCAAAGACACACGGTTCGAATCCACCAGATGCTCTGCAGAGGAGGGGCAATCTCCTCCTGTGCCAGTTGGATCTGATTCAACAGTACATCCCCGGCCCCCTTCCAAAAAAATACAGGGAAGTAGAGTTGGACAGTGATTTAAGGAGGATAGAAGGAGAATTGATGCCTTTGAGCTGTGGGACTGAAGAAGAGTATTGAGGGTACCGTGGACTGCTAGGAAAATAAACAGATTCGTCCTGGAAAGGGTCAATCCAGGAAGCTCCTTGGAGGCAGGGATTCTGAGGCTCCATCTAACATACTTTGGACATGTTGTGAGGAGAGACCGGTCCTTGGAGAGGGACATGATGCTTGGTAGGGTGGAGGGACAGCGCAGGAGGGGAAGGCCCTCTATGAGGTGGATTGATTCAGTGACTGGGATAATTGGGATGGGAGTGTCAGAGACAGTGTGATTGGCACAGGACAGAGCAGAGTTCAGGGCTGTTGTACATAGGGTCGCTATGAGTCGCAAGCGACTCGCCGGCACATAACAACAATAACAACAACAGTAAGGAACATGTCTCCAGACTCAGACCCCGGCGGAATAGTGGTCCCTGGTTCACAAGTGTCTCTGCCTCTATAGACAGACCAGCTGGAACAGCGTCTTATCTCTCCAGACAGACTTGCTAGGATCCAGGCAGGGTCTGCAAGTGCTAAGATGACCACAGTCAGAGCGCATCTGGGCTGGGGCTGCCTAGTGGCAAGAAGCTACGCTGTAATTCTGAAGACACGTGGTTCAAATCCACCAGATCTTCTGGAGAAGGAGGGATAATCTCCTCCTGTGCCAGTCGAATCTGACTCGATGGTATACAACAAGGAAAAAAAAAGACCCAAGCATTTGAACCTGAGGACATTTCCCTGTTTCTTTCTCGGTCGAGACTTTCTGGCCCATCTGCTTCCACAGACTTCCTCATATACCAGCTGGATCCCTGCACTGCCTCTCTCCACTGATGGGAAAGCAGACAGAGTAACATGCTGACGGGCTGTACAACTTCACCAAGTCCTGAGAAAGGAGGCAGAGCCCATAGGAGGCCCTGGCTGAAGAGGAAGGAGGCAGCTTGCATGCTGTGAGGGAGGGACAGGAGCATCCACAGTTGCCCCCACCATCTGCCACAACACCTTGGTCTTGACCCATTGCACCTCATTGCCCACTCACCCTTGTGAGTCCCAGAGAGGGTTATTCACTATATGAGATCACAAGGTGTCATGAAAAGAACCTTTCTCTGTGGTCTCTCAGAGGAGGTGGGCTGGCAGCCAGCCCCCTGGGGTGTTGTCCACTATGAATGTCTGGACTCCTTGCTGGGATGAGAACAGCCCAGACACCTGCGTCACTGGATGTGTTCCCGAGAGTCAAAGGACTGCTGTTGTTATGTGTTGTCGGGTGGGAACTGCCTTATAGCTGACCCTCAGGGTTTCAGAGGCAGGAAGTCACAGGAGGGGAGACTTCCTGTCCTCCTGGAGAGTGGTTGGTGGATTCAAACCACGTGGCTTTGAATTAGCAGCACACCTCCTCCTTACACTGGCCAGCCAACAGAGCTCCCTGGCGGGACTGCAGAAGGGTTTATTCTCTAAGAAGCGGTTTAGGCCTCGTAGGAGGAGAACCGAAGAAAGGAAAGTTTTGTGGAAAAGGCTTAGGACTGGTGGGGTGCACTGCCACCACTGTTCTCTGTCTCAGACACTGAACAGAGGTCTGTGGGGGCCAGCATCTTCCCCAGACCTGAGACTGTCACACACACTGCCATCAGGGGCCTCACCATAAACTCTCCTTACACAAAATGTTTTCCCTTCATCAGCTCATCATGGTTATTCTCTGACTACTGTGTTGCTTCACACATAAAAATATAACAAGAGGACAAGAGACAAGTATCCTTGTCATCAGAGCAGCCCTGTGATTACAACTGTTTTAAGAAATGTGAAAGGGAGTCCTTTGAACAGAGAGCTAGCAATGGTAAACAGCGAAGATTAGGACACATGGCGATGTCAGCCAGAAATCAATGCAGATCTCAAAACCTCAGAAGGGAAAACCTTAAAGGCTGAAAATAGGAAAGTAGAAACACCAGCCCGTAAGTAATGTCAACTATAAAGCAAATGGAGGGAAACAAGATGTAGTGACAGAACTTCCAAATGAGACAATAACACAACTGAATGAACTGTTTTTACACTTGTTTGTCATTGTTTTGTGGTTGAGTCAGAACCAACCCATAGATGACCGTCTAGTGGGTTTTCAGAGGCAGCAAACAGGAGAAAATTGCTCATTTTTCTCCCACAGAGCAGGTGGTGGATTCGAACAGTGTGCCTTTGGAATTGTAGCGAAGCTTCTTACCACTAGGCCACCAGAGCAACACTTGAGGACATGAAAATCAATTACAATCTAACTTCAAAGAACATGAATAAATCTTCTAACTAAAATAAAAAGAAAAATGATACTTAGTAAACACAAAAGCAAAAACAACAAAGAAAATCTTGTTAACAAAATGAACTCACCATAGAAAAAGATAAGAAATCATCACCACCACAGAACACATAAAAGAAATGACAACAGTCAATTTATACTTATTTTTATTTGCACTGAATATAAATGTATTACATTCATCTGTCAAGAGAAAGTGTCAGAATGGATAAGAAAAGAAGATCAAAGCCTGCATGAGACTCATCTTAGACACAAGGAGGAAGTATGTAAAAAATCAAAGGGCTTTTTATTGGCCAAGGTGCAACTAATGGTCTAAATAATGAAGAATGAAGAAAATCAAAGATACTTAGAAACAATCTGTCCAAATACTGCGTAACACCACTGTTGTAAAGCAGGACTGACATGGGAGGTTGAGAGACCAGGAAAAGAGGGGAGAGATAATGAACACTGCATTGGAATAGATAAAAGAGCTGTTTAAAAGGAATTATATGTATGACAAGAGTCCCGAATAAGAGGTGCATTGAAAAGTGGACTAGGGGAGGGAAAGGGAGAAAATCATGCAACAATGAATGAATATTTTTCTTAAAAAAAGTAAACTGGTGGAGGAGGAAGAGAGAGGAAAATGTGCACAGTGAATAAACGAAAATCCATCTTTAAAGTCACAATTAATATAAAAATTCATTGGGAAAAAAGAAGAAATGATTTGTCCAAAAGATTAATGGAGACATAACCTCACCAGGAAAACCTGATGTGCCTGGTCCCACTGCTGGTGACTTGAAAAGGAATTACAGTAAAGGGGCCTGGTCAAAGGGGGAGAAGAGTGAGGAACCAAACTCCAAACTAGAAAAATGGCCTGGTTTGCTGATCTGAGAGAAACTGGTGGAATCCCTGTGAGTCTGGGACTAAATTCACCTTTGTGGTTCAACTTTTAGCTAAACAGCACCCAGGTTTGTGATGTAAACAATAACAAGAGGATGTACTCATTCCTAAGAACCGTCAACTGTAAGTTTAAAAGGGCAGCGTTTGCCCAGAGGTAAAGATCAGAACGTAGGAAAGGATAGGAGGGTGAGAGGAAACAGGAATCACAAGGAGGACGCAGGAAGAGTGCTGCCACCATGTAGTGACTGTAAAATTAGTGTCTTGAACAAAACGTGAATAGCATCTAACAACAATCATCAATCCAAATTCTAGATCTATGCCAAAAGAGTTAAAAATATTCAAATACATACTTGTACACCAATGTTCACATTCAGAACAGCTACAAAGAGCCAAATAGTGCAGGATTTTCACTTATGTGAAGTTTCTGGAACAAGCACATTCATAGGAACAGAAAGTAGTTTAGTTTCCAGGGCTAGGGGAGGGGAAAATGAATTATTGTCCAATGGGTATAAAGTATGTGCTTGGGATGATGAAAAAGTTCTGGAAATAGGTACTACACAGTATAGGTACTATACTGATGCCTCTGAATTTAAATATGTATTTCCATCTTTTACACAAGGAAAAAGTGAGATGAAATGATTGGTGAGTCATGGAGAAGAGTTTGGGAGCAGGGCCTGGGGCCGGGGTTTCTGGGAACTGACAAGGGAGTCCTTTTCATTCTGGCCCTTCTGGGATTTTCCCAGCTCACATGACGCAGAGGAGAGAGAAAACGACGTGACAGCAGGTTCCCTTGTGGGTCTCGCGTTCTGCTCCTCCCCTTTCTTCTCTGCTCGTTCTTTGTGGAGTAGATGGGGTCTCCCCTCTACTCTGCGGGCAGGAAGAGATACAAGGTCCATAGGTTTAGTGAAGAAAAGCGCTGGACTCAAGAGTTACAAATCCTCCTTTATTGGTAGAGGAAGGAGGCTGAGAAAATGTAATAATTTATCAAACTGGGGACCCTCAGAAGCCCTCTCCTAAGACCTGTTGGGAGTTGAAGAGAGGGAATGGGGGATCCAGGAGCTTCCTGAGAGGGCCGCATGTTGGGGAACGAAGTGACACATTCAGTTCCAGGCACACAGAACGTACACACAAGAAGTGAGGAGACAGACAGAGCCCCCCTCTCCAAGGACGGGGGCCACACCCAGGCCCCTCAAGAAGGCACAGTGGTGGGAAGGTTTGGCAGAGTGGTTGAATGTCAGGGGTCGACAAAGGACACCATGATGTAGCGTGTGCCCTGAGTGGTGGGCAGCCCCTCGTGGTAATGGGTGAGGCGGCCGGGGTGCAGGAGACCCCAGCCCTTCCGTGGAGATGAGATCACACAGTCATAGCGCAGAAAGCGGCAGCCGCCTCCCTGCAGGAGAAGGAAACAGAAGGGGAGAGTAAACGGACATGGTGACTGAGGCATTGGAAGTGCATGGGCGTCTGGGCCAGGGGGTGGAGTGATGAGAGGCTGACCAGAGGGCCAAGGGCAAGAAGAGACCGGGGGGGGGGCCCTCGGGGGATGGCAGAGGCTGGTAGGGGGGAGGCCTGGGAGGGATGGCAGGCAGCCAAGCAGAAGGGAATCAGGAGTTGATTCTGGCCCCGTAGTAACTGAGAAAGGTGAACAGGTCAGGCAAGAGGCTGGGAGGGGAGTTGGGGAGTGTGCGTAGGCTCTCCCCTGACGTGCGAGTGGGGCAGGGGCTAACCTCATAATCCAGACCCTTGTGGTTGAGAGCAACATTGAGGGTGAAGGTGGAGGAGTCGTGGTGCGGCCGCAGGGAAGGCTGCTCATCTGGCCGGTAGCGAACCACGAAGTTCATCACTGCCCGGGTCTGTGGGGACAGGAAAGAGGAGGCTGAGTGGCTGTGAGGTGCAGGGAGCTTCCCGCCTCTGTCTAGAGACAGCGCAGGCCCCCCAGGCCCTTGCCCTGCAGAGGTCTCACTGTGATGGTGCCAGAGCTGAGCCCTGCTAAGCCCTCCGTTTCACCGGCAGTGTCCCTCCCAGGGCTCCTTCCTGCAATCTCTCCTTCTTAGGCCATGGAAGGACCGAAGGGGCTTCCAGCCTGGTGTGGAAGGACGAAGGGGGCCATGACCCACCTTGGTGTGGTAGCCAGGGAATAAGGTCTCTGTCATTGGCCCCACGTACGTCCTCAGCAACTGCAGCCACTGGTCCTCATAGCCCACCTGCTTCATGTGGATGTCCACTGTGGGCACGTTCTCGTAGCCTCCGGCCAGCCTGGAATCCTGTGGGCAGTGGGCACTGAGTGACCCCCACATCCTCTGGGCTGGGCTCCCTCAGGGCAGCTCTAGGTTTCTCCTTCCTCTCACTCCAGGCCCTAAAACTTATGCTTAGGAACAGTCTCCTCAACTACCTCTCGGCCTGACTCACTTCTGGTGGCGCTCTAAGTCACCACTTCTTTTTGGCTCCCTCAGCCTGGGCCCAGGGCCCCCTTGCGGCTCCCACTGCCTCCGAGTTGGTGCTGCTGCTACTGTTTCATCTCCCCCACCCACATGGCACATCCTGGAAGGGCAGGACCCAGCCTGCACTAATGCCCATTATGCCTGCACTGTCTCGTTCAGGACCAGGGCATGTCCAAAGAACACGTGCTGAGTGGATGGAGGGATGGTGGGTGGACGGTACACCCCATGGGGTCCTTCTGCTTGGCACTCCTTTATGCTTCTACTCTCCAGATCCCCCCAGTGTCTCCTCCAGGGGCTACCCCATGCTGCCCCCTCACCTCATGTCGGCCTCCTGACCACTGGCCATAGTGTTCCATCTCTTCCACCAGCTCGTCACACATCTGGTCTGAGAGCAGTGGGAACCAGTACACATCTGGGCATGGCTGTGAACAGGGCAACGGGGCTGGGGTGATGTCCGAAGCGGGGAAGGGGTCAGACAGCAAACGGAGGCGAGGCAGCGAGGAAGCTGGAAGAGGACAGAAGCTGGGGGGCAGAGGGAGACTGTGCTTGGGAATGGGCGAGGGCTGGGGGAGGGGAGTTGGAGAGGCGGTAGTGGAGAACCAGGAAGTGCTGAGAAGGGTCAGGCAAAGCACAAGTGGATAGGCAAGAGGGGTCTGGGACCGCTGAGTCTAGAGCAGTGGTTTAAAGACTTCTGTACAACAGCACATTTCTTTCTTTCTTTCTTTTTTTTAAAATCTATTTTATTTCATTATTTTTTGTGTGTACCGTCAAATCAGATCTGACTGGTACAGGAGGAGATTGTTCCTCCTTCTCCAGCAGAGCATCTGGTGGATTTGAACCATGCACCTCTGAGACTGTAGTTGCAGTTTCTTTCCACTAGGCCACCAGAGCTCGCCCATTTCTTTCTTTAAAAACCCAATTTTATCCAAACTACCATCATGTCCAAAAAGATTTAAAAAAGGAGCTACTGTGATGAACGTGGAGGAGGGAGTATGGTGGAGCACGGGCTGAAGTCTTAGTTGCTCTGTCTTCATCTTCCCAGAGCAGAAAACCTGGGGTATCAGGGTGTAAGGGGTCTGGAGAGGGCCTCACCTGCTCAACTATTCCTTCCCCTTCAAGGGCCCGGGTGTAGTTCTCATGAATATACTGTTCCTTCCAGTCCTAGGGAGAGGTTTAGGGTGTCAGGAGTTCACCTTAGTACCCTGTGTGATCTCTGTACCCCACCCCAGAAGCCCTGCCTGACCAGCCCCTCCCTGGCAGCATCAGGCCCTGCACAGGGGGTGCTCCTCGGTTGCGGGATGGCCCCTACTGAGGGCTGGGCACGCGCACCCCGACTCACCACAGGATTGTCAAAGATCTGCCAGAGGTCGGGGTGCAGGTGATCTATGTCGTACCGGGAAGTGGCCAGCAGCCGACCAAACTCGTGCCGATTGCTGAGGTGCAGGAAGATGGCCTGGAATGGGGTGAGGGGGTGGTGAAGGAGACCCTCGATGGCAGCGTCCCAGCATCAGGCCCCGGCTCTGCACTCCAGGCCCCGTCCCGCTCACCTTGTCCCGCAGGCTCTTACAGAAGGCCATGTCCGGGTCAGTGTCGCTGCTGGCGAACACCTCCCTCTGGGTCAGCTCTGTCCGCAGGGTCTCTCCACGGATCAAATATGCCTGGGAGATGTAGGGCACATTCCACACGCCCCTGGAGGGGCCCACACGATGGTCAGAACAGTCAGAGGAACCCTTACTCTGTGACTGGTCCATCCCAGCACCCCTTCTCCTGGGTCACCCTACTCCTTGAGCCCTACTGCTTCCTCTGTCAAGCACGGCTGATCGCAATCATCTCTTCTCCCAATCAACCCAGTGGGTCCCCACTGCCCCAGCACTGCACCTCTAACTGTTAACAAGGCAGGAGACTGAAGAGGAGGTTTTACACAGGCCTGGGCCGAGGTGGGGGTGTGCTGGGGTCTACACAGGCCTAGGTGGAGATGGGGACCTTTCTGGGGTCTGCACAGGCCTGAGCAGAGATGGGAACCATGCTGGGGTCTACACAGGCCTGGGCCGAGGTGGGGGCGTGCTGGGGTCTACACAGGTCAGGGCGGAGATGGGGACAGAGCTGGGTTCTACACAGGCCTGGGATGAGGGGGTGCTGACTCACACTCGCTTGCGCTGCACCAGCTCCACGTAGTCCTCAGAGCGGGCATAGTACTCGTCAGGGCTGAGGGCGCCCCAGAAGTTGGACCACAGCTTCCCGTGGCGGGAAAGCATGGGAGCGATCACCTTCCTATGGACAAAGCTGAGGTGAAGGCGAGGCAGAGTGGGGAGGCCAAAGGGCGCCTCAGGCCAGCTGCAGGGGGATTCCCTGAGGACCAGCTGGGGGCCCCTGGCTGAGCCGGACAAGTCACCTGTTCTCCTCAACGAGGATGCGCAGGGTCTGTGGGTTGGTGAGGACAGCATCTGCATCCAGGCTGAAGTAGAAGTCACACTCAGGGTCTTGTCGACAGTGGTCCCTAGAGGCGAGAGAACCACAGATGATCTAAAAACGGGGGGCAAGTGGGGAAGCCCTCCTTACACACTTTTTGATTGTAAGAAGAAGGTGGGCTGAAACCTGGCAAAAAAGACCAGAGGCAAAAGAGAATGGGGGCACAGGGGATGCCAGTGCCTTTCTCTCGGGGGCCTCTAGTGCACACCTGTCTGTGAGCTATAGGGAAGGGCAGGAGGGTGGAGGCTGGATGGAGGGTGGCACTAGCACCAGGTGGAGGAATGGTGACTGGGGCTGTGGAGTGGACAGAGGAAGGTGAGTACTCACATGGCCATGTCTCTGGCCTCGCCTGGGGTCAGGGCCTCCTCAGGCCCCACCAGCTTCACGGCCAGGAAATGGTCCTGGAGCTGTGGCCAGGAGTCTGCAATGTGGGGCTCGTGGTACACCTCCTGGATAAGAGATGGGGCACTGAGTGGCAGAAGAGATGGGGCGCTGGGGGTGAAAGGAGAGGTGTAGGAAGGCGTCTGTCAAGGAGGCAGGCTCCCCTTGGGTGGAGGGGTTCTGCTTAGGGCTGGGGAAGGGTCCCTTGGAGGAAGCACAGGGAGGGGCCTGTTAGGGGGTCTCACGTTGTTGTGCAGGAAAAGGGTGACCCTGTCAGGGGGATAGTCCAGGAGCAGCAGCCGCTGCAGGAAGCGGGGCAGGAACGGGGTGGGCTGCTCCACAAACACGGCTAGTAGCACCCGGGGGGGAGGCTGGAACACACAACACACCAGGGTCAGGCGAGGCCCAGCACCATGCTCCCCGCTCGCCCAGGTGGGAGGCACCTGGGGGTCTGGGTCCACGCCCTCCACTGCATCCCTGCTTCGATGCTGTCACCCCTCCTTACCTGCCCCCCCGGGAGTGACCTCTGGTCCAGGTCACAGAACCCACAGCCTCCCTCTGGAGTCCAGCCATTGGGGACATAGTTTCCCAGGTAATTCAGCTGGAGCTGTTGGGGAGATGTTAGGAATGGCTGAGGAGGGAGAGGAGTCCAGGAGTGGGGATGAGGGAGGTCAGGCAGACAGGCAGGAGAATGAGAGGCATGCCTCATATCCTTCCCAGATGCCCTGCTGAGGGTTGAGGGCAGAGGGCCGGATGGGGACGGGGCTTCTGAGGGCACAAGCCACCGGGGTACCTTCGTGGGACCATTGCCATGGATGACGACAGGGAGTGTGTCATAGGCCACGTTTCGGATACGCACACGATTCCGATCAAACTTTAAAACTACCTCATCTGTGGAAGAGAGATCAGGTGTCGGATCCCTCTGTCCCCCCATTCTTTGCCAAGCAACATCTTCTCCATTTCTTTACAGCAGAAAGAGGATCCTGAGCCAAAGAGCCTCTGCAATGTGGCCCCTTCACTCCCTATCACCTCGGGGAGCTCCCCTACTTACTACCCTGCAACCTTGAGCAAGTTACAAACCCACAGAGCCAGTCTCTCCTCTTCACAGCCGGATAGGGCAGTAAGTATTCAGATGCCAGTTGTGACAACATCTCATGAAGTTAACATAAAGATGAGTTGTAGACCCCCCCCCCATTTACACTGGGAGTGCCTCCCAAATACAGGAGCCCCAGCTGCAGAAGCTGTTCTCATTGCCCACCCCTGACTTCTGACCACCTTTCCTCCTCACCTAGAGCTCCATTGAGGTTCTGAAAGATCCGGGACTTGTGATCCAGGCTAAGGCTGAGTTTCTCCTGGGTGGGATGAGAGAGGAGAGTTAACTAGAGGAGAGGGAAGCAGTGGAAGCATCTTTTCCTATTCATTTCTCTTTTCAATGTCCCCAAACTCCCCACATCTTTTTCCATTCAGCCTGAGGCCTCTCATCCTCGCCTGAGTGGCAAACCACCATCCACTCTGCCCTCCCTACCCTCAGGCCTGGGTCCAGGTAGAGCTGAGTGTAGAACAGCTGGTCGTCGCTATCATCCTTGTACTTCCACTGGCGGACGATTTGGTGGATGGTGGGGGCAAAGCCGATGAATCCTGAAGGAAGGGGAGGCGTTGACCCTAAGGCTGCCAGGGTCCCATAGGTCAGTCCCCACTCCTTCTCCAGTCCTCAAGTATCTGGAACGCTCCATGTCCCACCTTTCTGGGCCCCTCCCTCTCAGGCACTCTGCCACTCACCACCAGAGTTGAGGAAGCGCTTGCCCGTGCCCACCTCAGGGTACTGCTCGGCTAGTGCCCACTCGGGCCAGCAGAAGCTCTCTGCAGAGAAGAGCAGGCGACTGCCAGTCTGCATGAACTTCTTCAGCAGCTCTGAGGGGCTGCCAGCCAGAATCACATCGTAGCTGGAACCAGGAAGAGGAGGAGGAGCAGCTGGACCAGCGGGAAGGCGGCCTTGGAACCCTCTCCCCATCACCCTCTCGGCGCCCAGCTCCCTTTACCTGTCCACAAACATGATGACCATATCCTCCCGGTCTGCGTACTTCTCCATTTCCTTCTTTAACCATCGCACCTTCTGTCCACCACCCACTGTTCTGGCCACATCACCTCCTCGCCACTCCTGGCCCAGGCCCAGGGTCTGTGAAGATGACCCATCGTGTCAGCGTGGCTCGGTTGGCTAAGGGGGTACTACTCCTGGGTTCACTGTTAGGGTCACGTATTCCCCTCCGCCCACTCCCCAGGGGCTAGGGAACCGGCCTGTCCTCACCCGCACAGTATAGTTGAAGAACTCTGCTGACCGCAGGAAGCGCCGGTATCCCTCCGTCTGGGCAGTGGCCACGGTGATCACTAGCAGCTTGTCTGCCACCAGCAGAATTGGCACTCAAGACCCACGACCCCAGCTTCATGTCCTCCCTGCCCACGCTTCTACTAGCTCTCCCCGCTGACCAGACTGCTGCGCCCTCTTCCCTATCCCCTCCAAACTTTCCCCAGCCAGTTAAAATCTGATCCCAGTGCAAGCAGGGTAGGACCGACGCCCAGGAGGAATCTGGTCAGTTCGCGTGGGAACTGGGGCCACCTCAGGATGAGAGTGGGCAGTGGCCAGCAGACACGTCCGCCCAACGTCCACTCTCCTGGCCAGGCCCTCACCTGGGTTGACGCGGTCGGCCCCCCGGGGGCGATCGGAGGCCGAGGCCGCAGGGGGCGGCGGCAGCAGCAGCAGCAACAGTAGCAGCAGGAGGAGGCAGAGTCGCGGGCCCGAGGAGACCATGGCGGGGTGCGGGGACAGGGGCACACAGGGCCACGCGGGGCTGCGCTACGTGCTGGAATCCCGACCCAGCCACGGAGAGGGTACTCTGGGAAAGGGAGAGGGGCCCGGGCAGCCTGGTGGCCCCGGAGCGAGGCGGAGCAAGGCTGCAGCTCCGCCCTGGAAAAAAGGCGTAACCGGAGGCTACAGAAACCTCTAGACGCCCGCACTCCAGACAAGGAGAGGATTATGCCTGGGCGCGGGCGCGCGGGCGGCGGGAGCGCGCAGGACGAGGCCCCAGGGCCCAGCGCTGTGTCGGAGCCGGCGGGCTCAACCCCGCTTGACAGATGAGGAAACAGGAGCCCCGGGAGGGGAAGTCATCACCCGCGGAGGGTCCGGCGGGAGGCGGGCCTATGCAAGCGCGGCGGCGCCGTAGAGCCGGGCAGCGGGGCCGGCCCGGGAGGGAGGGGGTCGAGGGGTCTTCAGCGAGACGGTGGCCCGAGGGAGCAGGAGGATGAGTGAGATTTCTCAAGAGGGTCACTCGACACCTCTCGGATGTCCCATCCAGACCGCCCCATGGTCTTTGGAAGCCCTGCCCACCACCCCCTCTCCCCAGGGAGGGACTTCAGCGCCTCCTTTTGTGATGACGGCACCAACTGAAAGAGCGAAGAAAGAAAGATCACCAGCGCCAACTCTTTAAAATAAGCCATTTCAGAGATTCCACTAGTTCTACTGTTGTCACTGCGAGGCCGGAAGTAGTCTTGCCCCTAGGAAATATGGCTGAAGGCGTCCTTGTCTCCATGACAACATCACGTCGTGACGCCGAGTCTCGGTCACGCCACCGGAAGTGGAGCTTCCGCCCCTGACGCGGATCCCTTAGCGCATGCGCAGCAGGTTCCTCCAGCAGCTGGGTGGTGGAAATGGTGGAGAAGAAAACATCAGGTAGGTGGTCACGCTGCGGTTCGCCCCTTCTTCTTCCAAATCAGAATTTCTTTTAGCGTTTTCTCAGCTGGTTATTCATCCCGTCTCTTCCCAGGCCTTGGATCTGCCGTCGGGATAGTCAAGCTGTGCTTTCTATTTTGTTGCTACCTGGTCCTAGTATGGTGCTGGGGCTGGGAAGAGGAACACGATTTCTCTGTGCCAGGACATAGCTTTCTAGATCTACTAGTAAAGATCTGCTGCTGCTGTTTAGGATGATCTGTGGGAGGGAATCCTCGGACCTGATTGCTGGCAGGAGTGGCGGTGGCCCCCCAACCCAGCATCAAGGAAGGATTGGCAGGAAAGAAAACACTTGAATTCAACATTTGACATTATTCTTGGTGAATGTCGATACAGCCGTTTAGATTCTCATTCAGCAATCTCGACGCAAATCGTCCAGACATTGGTTCTTAAATGATGCGTGAATGAACGTTCTCATTAACGGACACCTCCCGGTTTACTGCGTCTCACCTTGTGCCTTGCAGATATATTTTACAGATTGAAGATTTGTGGCAACCCTCCTGCGCCCAAATCTGTCCTTGACCTTTACCCAACAGTATGTGCTCACTTTTTGTCTCTGTCACATTTTGGTGGTTTCCACAATGCTTTTGCAGACTCGAAAGCACGATGTAAACATAGCTTCATCTACACTGGGAAATCAGGATAAGTCGTGGGACACACTTTGTTATGATACTTTATTTGTGTCTGTAACCGAGGCTACATTATGTCCGAGGTATGTGTGTATTTTCATTCTGGCTGTTCGGTTTCTATGAAACTATTTCTCCTGGCTCCTAACTTTTCACCTTTGTTTAAAAATATTGACTGTATACTCATATGTTGTTGTTTTGTGCTGTCAAGTCGCTTGCAACTCATAGCGACCTTATGTAAATTAGTCCTGAAACCTGTTCTATCCTGTGCTGGACTTAACCTTTATTG
The DNA here is from genome assembly GCF_000299155.1 of Elephantulus edwardii. Taxonomy (NCBI): domain Eukaryota; kingdom Metazoa; phylum Chordata; class Mammalia; order Macroscelidea; family Macroscelididae; genus Elephantulus; species Elephantulus edwardii. The sequence continues at coordinate 13,796,375 of NW_006399830.1, read as the reverse complement.
TCGCTAACACATCTACTCCCATTACCCCAGTCACTGAATGAATCCATCTTATTGAGGGTCATCTTCTCCTGCGCTGTCCCTCCACCCTTCCAAGCATGATGTCCCTCTCCAAGGACTGGTCCCTCCTTGGGCAAAATGCCCAAAGTATGTCAGATGAAGTCTCGGAATCCTTTGCTCCAAGGAGCAACCTGGTTTAACCCTTCTAGGATGAACCTGTTTTTTTCTCCTGGCAGTCCATGGTATACTCAACGCTCCTCTTTAGCCCCACAGCTCAAAGACATCAGTTCTTTTTTGTTGTTGTTGTTGTGTGCTGTCAAATCTGATACACTGGCACAGAAGAAGATTGCCCCTCCTTCTCCAGCATATAGTGGATTCGAACCGCATGCCTCTGGGATTGCAGTGTATCAATTTTCTTTCTATCATCCCTAGTCATTGTCCAGCTCTCTGATGCATAGCAAGCAATTGCAAAGACCATGACCTGGATCAGGTGCATCTTAGTCTCCAGACTGATGTTGTTGCTCTTCAGTACTCTGGAGATGTCCGTGACCGCAGACTTTCCCAGTGTAATCCATCTTTTGATTTCCTGGCTGCTGGTACCAAAAGTGTTGATTGTGGAGCCAAGCAAACTAAAACTGATAACAGTGTCAGTCTCTTCACCATCTATCATAATGCTGCTAATCGGCCCAGTGGTGAGAATCATATAGGTGATTATTTAAAGGATTAGAGTATTTACAGCTGAAAGTATTTTGTAAACTAATCTATCATTAGCTGTCAGTGACATCCCGGCTTAGTTTAATTCAAGATTTGAAGAACAAAATCTTGAAGAACAAAAAAGTTCAAAATCATAAAGATGTATTTAAAATTGGCAAAAAAAAAAAGTTCAAAATCAGGAAAGGAGTGTGTTAGGGATGCGGGACAGATTATTCAAGAGGCTGGTCTTTATGAGGAGGAACGTGGCATCAGAATTGGAGGAAGACTCATCAACAGATTTATGCAGATACACAACCTTGCTCACTGAAACTGAGGAGGACCTGCAGCTTCTGCAACAGAAAGTCAAGAACTGCAATCTTCAATATGGATTGAAGCTGAACATCAGGAAAACAAAGGTTCTTACCACGGGCCAATTGGCAGCAGAATGATAGACAGGGAAGAGATTAAGATTGTTAACAGCTTTAGCTTGCTTGGCTCCACAATCAACACTCTTGGAACCAGCAGTTAGGAAGTTAAAAAAGTAATTAGATTAGAAAAGTCTGCTGTCAGGGACCTCTCCATAGTGCTGATGTGCAACGATATCAGTCTAGAGACTAAGGTGTGCCTGATCTAGGCCATGGCCTTTGCGATTACTTACTGTGCATCAGAGAGCTGGACAATGACTAATGATAGAAAAATAATGGATGCCTTTGAGTTGTGGTGCTGGAGAAGAGTATTGAACATACTGTGGACTGCCAAGAGAACACACCGGTCCTGGAGAAGGTGAAATCAAGTTGCTCTCTGGAGGAAAGGATTTTGAAGCTCTGTCTCACATACTTTGGGATTGTGTCCAGGAGGGACCAGTCCTTGGAGAAGGACATCATGCTTGGAAGGTTGAAGGGACAGCACAGGGGAGGAAGACCCTGGATGACATGGATTGACACTGTTTTGGGGGCTATAGGGGCAGGTGTGTCAGTGACATTGCAGTTGTCTCAGCATAGGGCAGGGTTCAGAGCTGTTGTACACAGGATACTCGACAGCACAGAACAACAGCAACAGTCTTGAGGGGTCTTAAACAGTACAGTAAATCTGTTCTTGTGAGTAATTTGAAGGTTCCACATTTTTCTCTTTGTTTTATCAGGATCCATCTATTGTGGTCCTGATTAGAATGGTCAGTAGTGGTCGTTGGGCACTTCTCGTGTCAGGTGCGGGTTATGTTGTGTGTAGACTGTATTATAGACAGGTGTCTGTTTTGAGTGTCTGGTTTTCTTTCCCTCCCTTCCACACAACCCCAACCCCACACAGACAAGTGGACGGCAGTAGTTATATCTTAGGTGGCCACTGGCACACTTACAACCTCAGACTTTACTTATCACATTAGGACTTAGACAAACATAATTTTGTTGTTGTTTGGTGCTGTTGAGTCGGATCTGACTGGCACAGAAGGGGACTGCCCATCCTTCTCCAGCAGAGTATCTGGTAGATTCGAACCGCGCATCTTTGAGATTGTGGCACAGCTTCTTATCACTTGGCCACCAAAGCTCTCTGCAAACTGAATTTTTATTTTATTTATTTTTTATTTTATTGTGGAAAAACATGTATGGGGATACAAAGGGGTGAGGGTTGGGAGCAGAAGAGTGAGGATGGGGAGGGATGACGTCACAGGGCTGCAGAATTTGATGGGTGGGGGGAGTAGGCGAAGGAAATGAGGAATCGCCAGTGGGGACCAGAAGAGACAGGAAACTTAATTTTATAAACTATATTATGCCAGGTGACCAAGATGTTCCATGAGATTCTGGTCCTGATCCTTCAAACTCAATAAACCCATCCTGGCTGGGTATTTGATTATGGCTAAGAAATATCCAGAACTCTGTTGTATATGTGGCTTATTATAAATATATGGGCCTTAAGTAAAAAAAAAATCCATATATACCCACTTTTGTCAATTCCTATGCATAGTGATTCTATAGGCCAGAGTGGGACAGCACCAGAGAGTTTCCAGTGCTGGACTGTTTTACTGATGGAACTGATGGCCACGTCTTTCTCTGGAGGAGTGCTTGGTGGATTTGACCCACTGATCTTTTGGTTAGCACTTACGCACCTTAACCACCACACTACGAGGAGTTCTTGGTGACATAGGACTTAGAGTTCTATGACATACAATTTTGAAACGGCAGCACCAACCAAAAAATACTGTATGTGGGTGGATACAAACATACGTGCATTTACCTTTGTCAATATGTACACTTCCCACGCATTCAGTGTTATCTTTCCCTCTATCTCACTCCGTCCCTCATCTCTGGTAACTACTAATGAATATTTCTTTCTGTATATTTACCTGTTTGTGTCATCTCATAAAATAAAAGCAGGTAGAATATTTGGATTTTGTGATTGGCCTGTTTCCCTCAACCTAATGCCCTCCAGGTTCATCCTGTTCTAAAATGTTTGAAGGACTTGTTTTTTTCCTTATCACTGAGCAGTGTTTCATTGTTTGTATGTACACATCTTGTTTATCCATTCATCTCTTGGTGGGCACTTGAGGGTTTTCCATCTTTTTGCTGTTGTCAATAGTGTTGAGATGAACACAGGTGTGCAAGTGTTTGTGCCACCCCCCACTTACCATCTTGAAAGTTAAGTTGTGGCTTTGCTCAATAGAGGCGCTTGGGGAAATGAGACTCTTGGAAATGAGAACTGAATATGCAAAGGCAGAGAAACAAGAAAAACCAACTTAGGAAACGACATTTGCCGTCCAGAGCTTGTAGAGGAACAACAAGGAAGCTTAGGGGGCTGGAGAAAGGCTACATTGGAGATTTCTGTGGTGGCCTAGCAGTAAGAAGCTGCACCGCAATCACAAAGGCATGCAGTTCGAATCCACCAGATACTCTTCAGGAGAAAGATGAGTTGTTTCCGACTCAGTGGCAAACAACAGCAACAACATTGAGTCAAGAACAGCTCACAACACCCCTGTGAAGACAAGATCTGAGTCTTGTGTCATCCTCACAATGTCCATCATGCGTGAGTTCATTGTTAAAGTGTAAAGACACTGTATAAACTGCCGAAAGAGCTTGACCTCTATGGAGAGGACAGTCAGTAGCCACCAAGGCTTCAGATGGAAGTGACTGAAGCAAATGTCTCTTTGAGACACAGCAGTTTTGGCTTCAGCCTTGAAGATAGACTGCAAGGATTTGAGCAGCATTGTCCTGTGGAAACTTCTAGGTTGATGGAAATGTTGTTAGTCTGCTCTGTTTAATATTACAGCCGCTAGGCAACATGGGTATTGAGGACTTGAAATTGTGACTCTCATCAGACTAAGAGTGGAACCTTACATTTAATGTCATTTGAATCTAAATGACTACATGTGACTGTTTTATTGGACTGCACAGATCTCGAGGCTGTGAGCTGGTAGTTAAGTCATGCAGATAAGAAGAGGTGAAGGTCTGAACACTGCTGGCCAGGTTGATTTTTCCAGTCCAATTACTGAGTCGTCAACATCCCTGCCATGAAATTGAAACTCCTTTAGATACTTTTTAATGGCCTGTTGCGGGTACTTTATATACCAGCCATACTGAACTTCTTTCAGTTCATGGAAGCACTTGGGTCTCTCATCAAAGCCTGACATGACCCCCACTTCTCCCCAGGCTAACTTCATCAGATGGGCTTCCGCTCAAACTTACCTTCCTCTGGGAAGTCTTTCCTGACCATGCCAGGATCGGGAGAGGGGTTCCTGTCACGTGCTGTGTATATATGTGTATATCTCACTTTGAACTTCTTCTCGAACATATCCTCTGCTGCCCTGTGCTTGTTTGTTGAATCATTTCTCTTCCCCCACTAGACCATAAAGCCCTTGTATTCCCAGAACATAGCTCATTACCTGGTAGGGGAGGCAGTTCATGGCTGGGCAGTTCTGGCTTTGAATTCTGCCCCGGCCGCTTACTTAACTCTGTGAACTCTGGGCAGGTTTCTTAACCTTTGAACCTGAAGAAACTGGGGATATGATAGTGATACAGATCTCAGAGAGTAGATGGGAGGATTAAATGATTGAATTGATTCTGAGGGCTTAGTATAATGCCTGGCACGTAAAGTGGTAGCTGCTAACACTGCTGCTGTCCTGATTACAGGCACGTAGTAAATATTTAATGAATATAGAGAAATGATGCTTAGTGTTATTGGAACCTGATGAACAACGAATATGGTTATGGGGGAAAAAAGTAAAAGGACTTGGGGGTTTCTGGCTTAGATGTCTGTGGAGATGGTGCTGTTCACAGGATCTAGACTGAGAAGCAGACTTGATGGCTATATTTTTGAGTCACCTTGTTGGTGGGCTCAGCCTGAAACCAGTTTTACAGCCCGTTCTAGAACAAAGGAAAAGGTTCTGTATCAAGAGAATCCACGTTAGAGACTTTGTGTGTGGATGATAGAGCCCTGTGTTTCCACTAGAAATTCCAGGAGGAATGTATAGATTGAGACGGACCAGCAGAAAAGCTTTTCCTTCGAGGCAGGGGAGGCCAGCCAACATGGGAGATGGAGAAGTCTTGCCAGAGAGAGGGGAGAATGATAAATCATGTTACGGAAGCAAAGGGTGAATATGTTTGGACTGGGAGGCGCCAGCAAAGTCACATTCAAGGGAATGGAAAGTTTGAGAAACGGACAAAGCCGATTGGGATCATGGCCATCAAATGGTGACTGCAGGTCACCCAGGTTTGAGTGCAGTGGATCCCACTGAGTGGTCAGGGGCAGGTTGGATTGCTGGACTTGAGAAGTGTGGGGGTGAGGAGATGAAACATGGGGCAGCATTGGTTCAAGAAGTGTGGGTGCAGAGCTGGGTAGCGGTGGTTGGGTGTGTCATGTCAGAACTGACCCATAGCTGACCCTCCAGCGGGTTTTCAGAGACAGTAAATGTCATGGGAGGAGACTGCCCATCTTTCTCCTGGTAGAGTCGGGTGGATGTGTGAAAGTTTAGCAGGTCATCAGACTGAAGGGAAGTACCAGTTGAAGAAGAAGGTTGAAGATGTGAGAGGAGAGAGACGGGCTCTGGAGGTTGAAGGTTGTTGAGTGGTGGGGCCCGAGGGCTGTGTCCACCTGGAGTGGGGAGGAGATGGGCACTCGGGCAGTTCTGCTCCAGGGAGGGCTGAGAGATGGGCATCTGTACGTGTGGGCAGGAAATGAAACTGCTGAGTGCAGAGGCCACAGTTCTTTAAGGGTGTGGTGGAACCCAGGCGCTTGGAGTGAGTAGTGGCTTCCACCAGCACCTTGTGATTTCTGCACTGAGGAGTCTTGTGGAAGCCTTTAGGTGGCTCCCTCTGAGACTGGGCCACAGAGCTACAGTCCTGAGTGGCTGAAATAACCGGGAAAGAAGTGGAGCCAGAGGGAGAAGAAATAGGCCCAAAGGGCTTGGTGACCAGGATGAGCTCAGAGGACAGTGGCTCCCTGCCTCTGACGTCCTGCCCAGCGCCTGGCCTGCCCAGGTGTCTCTTCTCCCAGGTGTCTTCTCTGTGTGCCGCCCCACCCCCGCTCTGTGAGCTTGACCCCTGGTTCCTCCCCTGCCCCCTCCAGTTCGCTCCCAGGACCCCGGACAGCGGCGGGTGCTGGACAGGGCAGCCCGGCAGCGCCGCATCAACAGGCAGCTCGAAGCTTTAGAGAATGACAACTTCCAGGACGACCCCCACGCGGGACTCCCCCAGCTCGGCAAGAGGCTGCCGCAGTTTGATGATGATGCCGACACTGGTGAGGCTGGTGGGGAGAGGAAGGAAGGACCACCGAACCGGGAGATAAGGCTGAAAGGAAGCGGGAAAGGTCAAGGCCAGGATTGTGGGAAGAGCATTATGCTCTGGGCTCTGCCTCCTTTCCTGTCATGTACCTAGAATAGATGGAGGTGACCAGCTTTGAGGTCCTTCCTGGCTCCATCCAGAAGCTGTGGTTTTGGGGATTATGAAAACAGCTTGGCTGGGATTTGAGAAGTTTGGGGGTGGGGGGCGGGTAAAGGAGAAAGGATGGTGGAGAGAGGCAGACTTAGAACCCAGGACGAGTGTGTGTCAGAGCAATGGGACAGAAGAGTGATGTCATTTGGGACATGTTAAACAGCTGATTGCTCTTGACCACTAGGAAAGAAAAAGAAGAAAACTCGAGGTGATCATTTTAAACTTCGCTTCCGAAAAAACTTTCAGGCCCTGTTGGAGGAGCAGGTGAGAGAAGAGCTGCCCTGGGGGGAGGACCCCATGGGGAACGAACGGGCCTGGGGCTCTGTGGACCCCACGGATATACAGGTGGGTGGAGTACTCATGGAGCCTGCCCCCCTTGCCTCTGCAGAACCTGAGTGTGGCCGAGGGCCCCAACTACCTGACAGCCTGTGCAGGACCCCCATCCCGCCCCCAGCGCCCCTTCTGTGCTGTTTGTGGCTTCCCCTCCCCATACACCTGCGTCAGCTGTGGTGCCCGGTACTGCACGGTGCGCTGTCTGGGAACCCACCAGGAGACCAGGTGAGCTTGGAGCCTTGTTGGGTTCCCCCCACCCCTCCCAGCCCTCCGCCCAGCAGACCTCTTCATGTCCTGAGCTGCTGCTTCTCTCTGCAGGTGTCTGAAGTGGACTGTCTAAGCCTGGATCCCCGGCCAGGAAGGCCCTTCACCCCGGGCTTCACCCCTTGCTCAGCTGGGGCATTGGGAAAAGGAAGGAGCCTCCCCTGGACCAAGGGAGGAGTCACCATTCATCAGCAGAACTTGCATCTCACTGACTGGGGGGATCAGCCTCGTTCCCTGTGGTGGGGAGGCGGCCTCGGCCCTCAGTTGCTTTAGTAGTAAAAGGTGTGTGAGGAGAGGGGCCTGCCGGTTTGCTCGGTGGTACTTGGGGGCAAGGGTGATGAGTCACCTGGCTCACCCCTTCACGGCTCTTGGCTTCCTCCCTGTCTTCCTCCACTGCCTGTCCCTGTCATCTGCCCCGTGTCCTACACCTGCAGAGATTTTGTCCCGTCCTGCCACTGCCATGTCTCTCCCTTTCTTGGCTGCTGCTTCATGTCCTTTTTTTAGGAGTGAGGGTAGTTAACTCATTTTGGTTTTGGTTTTAGTTCCTGTGAGGAGGATCTTTGAATGCAGGTAGAGTCAGTGCTGTGTAACAGGGAAGTAGAGAGAGAATGGGGAAGGAAGGGTGTAGAATGGTCCTGTAGGAGAAGCTGGCCTCTCTTTGAGCACCTGTTGTCTGGAACTTACTGGAGTGGGCCCTTGTCCTTGGTGCTGCCAGTCTAAGGTGGATTGCCCCTGGAGCTGTCAAGGGCTGCTGTGTGTGAGTGTTGTTGTGTGGGCCATTGAATCAGAACCGACCCACAGCTGACCCTTCAGTGGGTTTTCAGAGGCAATAAGCCACACAGGAGTTGTCCATCTTTCTCCAGAGGAGCAACTGGTGGATTCGAACCACGTACCTTTGCGTTGACAGCACAGTTCATTTCCACTAAGTCACCAGAGCTCCCTCTGAAATTATTGGCATAGTAAATACGAATGTCCAGGAACCACAGGGAATTCTGGTAGAGACTCCTGTGTAGAGCTTCTTACTCTCAGAACATTGTAAGCTGTAAGCATCTTGTAGTTTCTGTATTAAGCCTATTAAAAAAACAGGCTTAGTAAGTATTTGTTGGAACAAATGACCTTAATAAAGTGTTAATGAAACTCAGACAAGTTAGTCACAGGCATGTTCTTCCCTCTTTTGAGAACATTCTGGGGCTGGTGCAGATGTCTCTGAGGACAGTGTTTCCTAAGGACCCGTTTTCTCTTTGAAGACTCGGGGTCGGGCAAGTGGTACTGTGAGAGCTCTATGTGCAGCTGGGGTGAGGACAGGATCAAGAGATGTGGTTTCTAGAAGTGACTGTAAACTCTGTCTCTCCTTCCATGAAAAGGTAGAGTTCTTGTTCCCTTCCCTGGAACCTGAACAGCTTCAAGTAGAGGAGAAAGCAGAAGTCATGCTGTTGTTGTTATTGTTTTAGTTGTCGTCATTATTATTATTGTGTGCGGTCGAGTCGGAACTGACCCATAGCTGAACCTGCGGCGGATTCTCAGAGACACTTAATTGCACGAGAGGAGGTTGCCCATCCTTCTCCCGCCAAGCAAGCAGCTGGTGGAGTAGAAGTCCTGCCATGTCCTTTAAGGCTAGATCATCCAGCTGCTCGGACACTTGTTCTTGGTTCCCTGAGCCAGCCTGCGAGAAATCCAGCTATCCTGACGCTGCCACGCTGTGAAGAAGCCACATACGTAAACTGTTAGTGCTGACAACCCCCACTCAGGCGAGCCTTGAGCTCCCAGGACTGGCCCTAGTCATGTTAGCAAAGATGCCTCCAGAAGATTCCAGACCTCAGTTGTTGAGCAGCCCTCAGCTACACGCATTTTCTAATGGAATCCTCTGATGTCACAGATCAGAGACCGGCCATCTGTGGTGTGTCCTGTCTGAATTCCCGACCCACAGAATCTGTTGAATGTAATAAAGAGTCGTGTCGCTGAGTCTCGGGACAGCCGCGTATGCAGAGTGGACAGCGGTAGTGGTAACTGGCTTCAGTCCTCCTTCACGGTTGGGGGTGCAGGTCTCCCTGGGAGCTTCGGAGGCCTTGCAGAATTGTCAGACACTGGGTAAGGCGGGTAGGAGCACTGGTGGCACAGCCTAGTGAGTTGAGCCACGTGGCTCTGGTGGTTCGAGTCCACCAGTGACTCCTTGAGAGAAAGATGCAGCTGCCTCCTGTTGGAATTTGCAGGCCTGAAACGATGGAGGTGCTAGAAGGGTAGCGAGCGAGTGTCTGTCTCCTGTTTGGAGAGAAATCTGCTCGCGTTCTGACAGAGGATGGTACACGTACTCGTGGTACATTGTAAGACTGCTGTGTGTGGTCGAGTTGGTCCACAGCGGACCCTCCAGTGGGTTCTTAGAGGCAGCAAACCACATGGGAGGAGACTGCCCATCTTTCTCTTGCAAAGCACGTAGTGGATTCAAACTGCGTGCCTTTGGGCTTGCAGTGCAGCTTCTTACCACTAGGCTACCAGAACTCCCAGTTGCTAGACTAGACATCACATTGAGATGGCAGAGTCTACCATCCCTTCCATGTTGACTCTGGAGTTGGCCATGTGACTGGCTTGGGCTAATGGGACAAACTTCACAAAGGAAGAGTGCAGACGGGTAGGAGATGCACACCTCCCCAGACTGAAATGGCCATGGAACCCCTTACGCGGGAGCAGCTCCAAACACTCTGCTGCTCCTGGGTGGAGCACAGTAGGGGCCCTGGGTGAGTCTTGGAGGGATCCTAGCTTCCTTGCTGGGGATAAGGTGCCTGGTATGTGTGGACAGAAAGATGAGTTAGGACCCAGCAGTTGTGTTGTTGTGTGTTGTCAAGTCAGAACTGGCCCATAGCTGGCCCACCAGTTGGTTTTCAGAGGCTGTTAATCACATGGGAGGAGACTGCCCATCCTTGGTGGGTCTTCTTACCACTAGGCCATCAGAACTTCCCACGACCAAGCAATAGTCAGGTCTCTTGGACTCTTTTCTGAGACTGCAACTGCCAAAGGAGGAATGATTAGCTGGTGGAGGAGTTTGGAAGGGCGGGATGGACAGCCCCGTGAGGGTATTCTGTAACGGCCTCAAGGCAAGAACAGATGAGAGCCTGGCCCAGGACCAGCCCTGGAAAAGGTTGAACGTAGATGTAAAACACTCACCTAGAGAAGGATTATAGGATTTGGCAACTAACTGGGCAGAGCAGATGATGGAGGAGAGGTGAAGGGAAAGCCAGAGACGATGGACCCCTTCCTCCCCAACACTCGGCCAACTGTCTTAGAGCATCATCAGCCCTTGAGCTGTTCACAATATAAATTTATTTATGCATATATTTCTATAGAAAACAGACAACTGGGGACCTCCAGAGCCCAGATTCAGTTAGAGGTTCCACCTCCGGAGTTCACAGAAGTAGACTGCCAGCCTGGGGGGGGGACACTGGAGGGGTTCTCAGACAAGTCAGAACTGGGGATGGCATCTGGGTCACACTGGAGTGTGGCTGATGCCCGAAGTTACTTCCAGGAGAAGCAGCTGGAACCTGAGGTCCCAGGATCGCACCTTCCACTTGGGCCAGTGGGAAAGGAAATGGGGTCCGAAAAACTAGACCTACACATAAGCGTTCTTCCCATATTGGCCAAAGTTGCTGTCATTGTCTTTGGAGGCGTCCGAGGCCGTTGAGCGCAGATGGACAGTGAGGCCCGAGGATTTCTTGACAGTCTGAGAAGTCTTGGAGGGCAGCCAGATTCTGCTGGAGGGCAGACAGGGTCAGCGGTGAGGCTGTGGCTCTGCACCCCTACCCCGACACCCCCATCCACAGCGCCACCCTCAACCCTGCCACTTGCAGTTTGTTCGTCTCTGACCTGGGGGCCAGGTCATCTTCAGGAGGGCAGCAGCAGCTGGAGAAGAGACACACGCCCCCCAGGATGCTGAGCAGGGCGGCGCTCCAGCCCAGGTAGAGGGCCGGGCCCAGCTCATACCTGAGGACGAAGGGAGTGGAGAGGTGAGAAGCCAGGAGAGGCGGTAGCCCTGGGGACAGGGCCGGGTCCCACCCACTGGCCAAGGGTTGAGTTCCACACTCACTTGGTTCCAGGATACAAGGGGTCAAAGAAGTCCCGGGTGATGTTGAAGGCATACCAGGAGATGGCCACCATCCCACAGAAACCTGGGGAAGGCAGGGCAACCATACTAGCACCCCACTGTGGCCACAGAGGCAGAAGGGAACTTGGGGAAAGGGCCAGCCCAGAGAAGAGGATGTGGGCGTCTAAAAAGCAGCAATTTCTTTGAATTCCTTTTAACTCTTAGAAACCTTCCTGTGAACTTCTCAATCTAGTACTCAAGACCCCAACTCCAGTCCCCCTTTGTCTCACCTCTCATCACTCCAAACCTCATCCTGCCTGCTCTAGTGTCTTCATCGTAGTTTCTTCATTTGGAATCTGCCCCCTCCAAGCCCTTCCTGTCCCAGCTTGCTTTTCCTCTGGGTTCTCGTGAGCCTGCACAGCCTGTGACATAACCTCTGCCTCGCAGCTGTGAGCGGCAGCAGCCAGACTGCTTGGGTACAGCCTTGCCTCACTGCTCTCACACAAACATGCTGTGACCCAGTCAGGACCCTTCCCTTCCCGGGGTTTGCGAGGTGGCTTCTGTAGAGCCACTGGTCTAACTAGAGACCTCACTAAGGACCACATGACCAGAGTGCCCCTGCCACTTTCTGGGGTCCTTTATTTAGACATCTGACCTTCCTGAGGCTTGTTCCCCAACTGGAAAATAGGACTCGACCTCCCTAACCTCCACAAGCTTACGGTGAGAGCTGGACGGAAACATTCTGCAAACCGAACAGTGTCTAGTCAGCACTGTGCGCACTTGTGCCTGGCACCCACCCTGTTCTCCCATCTAGATGTTAGGTTCTAGGGAGCAAAGACTGCCTCTCTTCCTTGAAGCCTGTCCCACACCTGGCTCACAGAGGGAGCTGATGGCCCCACATGTAGGCAGCACAGGGAATGGGTACCTGTGGTGAGAATGGGCTGTGGGGGAAGCGCTGAGCATGAGGGGGGGTGTCAACACAAAAAGGAGGGTGAGGTATTTGCAACATGCCCAGAAATGAGGAGCTGGAGATGAAGACAGCCAGGGGTGGCCCCAACCCCCACTGCATTCCCAGGACCTTCCCCCAGTTACCGGTCAGTATGTGCAGGGCCCCCGCGGTGGCCGCCAGCTTGGCTTTCCTGGAGGTCGGCATGTTCCCAAGGTTTGTGCAGCGCATGCCCACCATGCCCAAGAGGAAGCCCAGGGAGCCCAGGAGGATGGCGGTGATCATGATGGCCCGGCAGGCTTGGATGTACCCTGGGGAGGGGGTACAGCTGTCAGCTCCCTCATCTAGCCCGGGGGATCCCGCCTCCTCTCCAGCCTGTGAAGGTTCCATTAGCCTCTTGGGCTCAGAGGAATCTCGCCTCCCTCCTTCCCGAGTCTGCCTGAAACCTCACCTGCCTCTTCCGCAGCCGGGCTTGATGCACGCTGCTTAGAGCTTTATTAAACAGCTTCTCAACCTTGGCCCTACTGACATTTGGGGCTGGGAAGGAGATTTTTTGAGAGGCTATCCTGTTCAATGCTGCATGCTCACCAGCAAACCCCAGCCTCTACCCACTAGATGCCAGGAGCAACCATCTCTCCCAGCTGTGACAAGTGTTTCCAGACATTGTCCAGTATCCCCTGAGGGACAGGTGCTGTCGCCGTTGGGAACCACTGCTCTGAAAGCACATGCTACCATCTGTTGTATATTCTGGAAACTGCCCAAGTGCCCACCGTCCACCAGACTGTCCTCATCCCAGTTCATGTCCAGCTCAATGCTGGGTCACTGGACTGAGATGCTTCCCGGAGTAACCAGGAGGGGGCAGAGGTGGCCTGTGACAGAAGGTAGAGGGCATTTCTATCCAGAGGGTGGGTGGGATGTGCTCAGAACCAGCCAATCCAAGTCCTTTTATTGGCACTAATTCTTTCAGTGCCTCAGTTTCCCCTTTCTTAAAGATCTTGGGATGTGCCGGCTCCCTTTAGCACTCCTTCCCTATTGTCTGTCCTTGACAGCTGCCAAGCACTCTCAAGGACCTTGCACCCCTTTCTCGGGTGGGGCAGTGTCATCATTGGCTCAAGGGGAAAGACTGGGTCCCTGCCAAGAGGATGTGTAATGGCCAGGAGTTGGGGAGTAGAGAGGAGGGACAAAGTTCTCTGGGAGCACCTTCCCACTGCCAGCCACTCCTAGAACCCCACCATCCCCTCCTACTCTCTTTCCTTCTTCGCTCATCCATCCATCCAGCGCCCTCCACCAGGGGTGGAGAGACCGACCGTGGCAGCCAAAGGAGAAGAGCACTGAAGGCCTGCAAAAGCATGGACTTGGGGGCTGGAACTGAGACTGCCCAGTGGGGTGGTGATTTTAAATAAGAGTGAGGCATCCACAGCCGAGGTCAGGCAGTAGACTCCCAGCGATGCCCCCGCCCCCACCTCTGTGACTCCAGAGGAGCCACTTCATTTTGCAAAGGTTTCCCACCTTTCCTCCAGCAGCAAGGTTGCTGTAACCGTGAACGGAAATAACCTGTGTGGGAGCCTGGAGCCCAGATCACTTTCATAATGGCCCCTACACGCCTTACACGTGTCCCGAGTCCTCCTTTGGGCCAGGAGTTCCAAGTAGCGCCTCTCTCAGGCGGATGGGATCACAGCAAAGTCCCCCCCCCCCCGCCGCCCCAGCTCCATAAGTCTGTCCCAAGCTTACTCTGGGATCCAGGGGTCGGGGGAGGTGGAATTGGGTGGCTGACGTGGTTGAACTGGCCACTTCTAACATCCCTTTGGGCCATTTAGCCCTGACCTTCTGGACTAGATCATACAGTGAAAGCTTTAGGGAGCATTACTATAGCAACAGGAAGATGACAGTAGCTGCCTTCATCAATTGTGGCATTAAAGGTGGTACAAGAGACCTACACAGATGCTTTAACTCTCCAGGAGAATTTGTGAAGCCCTGCTCCCCCTTGTTTCTAGCCTTCAGTTCCTCTTCCTCACCAACCCAGCACCTGAAGCATCATTCTACAGTATGGCACCTGGAAGAGTTAGACAGCTCCGGGGGGACCCACTGATAGGGGCGAGGAGTGGGCACACTTGCCTGGGAAAGTGCTGGGGAGGAGAAAGTTAGCCATATGGTACAACTGGGAAGCAGGAGGATGGTACAGCAACCACAAAGAACTGTGCTGGACCAAGAGCTACACACATTAGCCCCCCAAGAACCCCAGACACAGGATACACACACGCTGTCTCCCTCCACTCGATCTCAGACCCCCAAGACTCCATCCATCGCACCAGAATCAAGTCTTAAAGGGCCCCTCAGAATTCAGTGTAAGACTGTGAGACTGAGGGTCCTGGCCAGTGGAAACCTGGTGTAGCCATTAAGGCCTTGAGTGGATCAACGCCTACAATCCATGACAGGGCCTCCTCCTCACCCTCTAGCCCCAGTTACACCACCCTAAAGCGAAATGCTGGTCAAGTTTTGAGTGCATACGTATTCTAACATCATGCCAACATTCTGCATGTTTTAGCTCCCATAACTCACAACCACTGAAGAACTTGTACTGTATTATTCTAACTTTGTGGTGGTTGTTATGTGCTGCCGAGTCACCTGTGATTCATAGTGACCTGATGTACAACAGCTCTGAACCTGCCCTGTCTTGAGCCAGTCTCACCGACTCTGATACACCCCCACTGCCCCAGTCACTGTATCAATCCACCTCATCCGGGGTCTTCCTCTCCTGCGCTGTCCCTCCACCCTCCCGGCATGATGTTCTCCTCCCAGCGATCAGTCCCTCCTGACCACACGCCCAAAGTATGTGAGACAGAGCTTCAAAATCCTAGCCTCCAAGGAGAAACATGGACTCACTCTTTCTATGAAAGACCTTTTTGCTTTCTTGGCAGTCCAGTTCTAACTTTACGGATGGCCAAAATCAAGCTTGCTTTAAGTCCTGTCCACGACAGAGGGAGCAAATGGCAGAAAGGAATTAAACCTGGCCGTCCGACTCCAGTGCTCAGCGGTAACCTCTAAGATACAGTGCCACTCACTGGTGGCTGTTAGGATAAGAGCCGGGGGTCATGTGTGACAAAGTCTCCACTCCTCCCCAGCCCCAGCCCCCGAGGCAGTATCCTGGCCTGTATCCAACTGGCCCCATGGTCACTCAAGACCTGACAACTGGCAGTGCCCACCCTCCCCTGGGATCTCCCTTCAACCTCCCCTGGGATCTCCCTTCAACCTCCCCATATCCCTTTGCTCCCCGAAGTTCTCAACCCAGTACCAGAGAGGGCCAGCATAGACGGGAACTCCCAGCAGTTGTAGACTCCCAGGGAGTCGGTAGCACAGCTATGCCAGAGGTTCTCGAAGATGGTGTTGGTGGTGATGACGTTCCCGTGCACCGTAGACACCCGCCAGGAGCTGTGTCGAAGGGTCAAGCCCTGCATCAGTAGCCCCACAGCTGCCATTAAGAAGCCGAAGGTCTCTACAGCCACCGACATGTTGGGAGGCAGGGCCCCCAAGGGGTGCCTGGGGCTGGGGCCCCCCAGAAGGGGACGAGCTGAATCCTAGGGGAAATTGAGGGGGCTAGGGAAGGAGGGAGGGGCAGGAAAGGTCCGGCTGCAGCCGTAGCTTTGGCCGTGTCCTGTCCCCTCCTCTCTCGGTCTCTCCTTCCCAATAGATGAGAAGACTAAGCCACGGCTCGAACAGCAGCTGGCGACCAGGAGATGGAGGGAATAAACTAAACGGGCCAAAAGTCCACTCCCTCCCCCAGCTTCTCGGCTACCACAGGCTCCCCGCCCCAAAAGGGTGTGTGTGGGGGGGTGAGAACTTACCGGGGAGTGACTAACGGATACAGCCAAGGAGGGGCTCCCATGGGAGGCATTTGGAGCCAAGGAGAAGCTTGTTTGGCTCAACTTTCGTCTGGGTCCAGGGAAAAGAGCAAGAGGGACAAGGTGACAGGTGACTGAGACACAAGAGGCAAGAGACAAGTCCCCTCATCCCTGCTCTCACCGCTTCCCAAACTACAGCCTGCGGTGGGGAGCAAAGCCACCTCCTCTGGATGGGACGAACAATCCAGGAAGCTCAGGGGTCTGGGGGTGAGGGGTCTGCATCTCCCAGGCTCAACAAGGGACAAGGCGCAGAAAAGAAGAACCTCTCCCGTGTCCAGCAAGCAGGGTTCAGACTAGACTCCCTCACGGACAGGTGACTCGGGCGTCCCTTCACAGCCCTTTTAGCTTGTTTCTGCTTCTGTAAACCACAGCTTTTACTTATAGGTTGTCACAAGAAGGACCACAGATCAAAGCTCCCAGCACCTATCTATGACCTGATCCTTTGTGGCCCGGGACAAGGTGCTGCAGGCCCAGGGAGGCCACCAGGGGACTGCTTCTGAGCTCAGATTCTCCCTCCCACACTGGTTGATCTTTGATTCTCCGCAGAGCTTGATTGTGCTGCGAAGGGACTGGACGGGATAAATCACAGGCCTGGAACGTGACTTGCTGGGTACTCTTCCTAGGGAGCTCAGTTATCAGGAACTGTCACCGGCTCTATTAATTATGATGGATAGGAACCTCTCGGTCCCCGCCCCCAGCCAGGGTTTAGCACCTGTCCTGATATGACTGCCCCAAGGAACAGGGTGAGACCAGAGCTGGGTAGCTGGCAAGTGGGGCCAGAGCTCAGTTTCTAAAGGAAGGGCTGACTACACGGATGTCACTGAGCTGGAAGAGTCCTGGGTGAGTATGTGTCTCCACTCTCCTCTCCCTGGGAGGCGGCTCTGCTCCCTCAGGTGCCTCCCTCACTCCCCATCCTCCATCCAGGTTGGTTTGACGTGTGGAACGAAAGGTATGCAGTGAAGCAAAACAGACCCACGCTGAGCCTGGCACAGGGGCTGTAGAGCAAAGCAGGCTGGGTGGGGACTGGGACCTGGCCTTCCATCCCAGAGGTCAGAATTGGGTCCCTAGCCTCTCCTGGGGCTCCTGCCCACCCCATGGTGGCAGCTTCCTTCCTCTGCAGTGCCCACCCCGCCCACTTCCCCCAAGGACAGTGTAAGAGGAGGGGGAAGAGGCAAGGACAAAGGCTGGAGGAAACCGAGTGGGGAGGCTTCTGATGTGGAAAACTCCACGCGCTGAGAGGCCAGAGGATACAGGATGCATAAATCTCACCCTGGCCCGACTCCAGGCACTGCTCCCTCCCAGGATTCTGGGGCTGTGCAAAGACCACAGCCCTGTGGTGCTGACCACTACTCAAGAACGTGGCTTGGGGTTAGGGGGAGGGAGGAAGGGTGTGGGGTCTGAGTAGCTTGTTGGACAAAGGAGAAGCCAGTATCAGACTTGGAGAGTATGAACAGGAAAGCAGAGCTAAAGGTCCAAGTGTGATAGCCTTCACACCCTATGCTCAATATGACAGACGCAGTGGTTCCTAAAGCAAGGCTCAATTTTATTTACACTTATCCCAAAACGCATGATTTGGGGCCAAATGACAGGTCTTGGAGAAAGGAATCTGAGGACCACAGAATAAAGTGATGGGGTACAGGAGAACAGGGAATGAGGGGACCCAATCATGTGTCCCTTCACGTCAAGTCCCAAACATGGCAGGCTTTTCAAATCCTGTGAGCCCAGGTCAGGCCGTATCCTCTGGGCAGAAGAACTGTGCAGCAGCGTTCAGGATTTGGACTTGGATACAGCAAGTCCGATGAGGCCAGCTAGTCCTGCCACACCCAAGGCCATGCCTCCAACAATGGCCATGCCCACCAGTCCATCTAGGAGAATGCAAAAGGGAGATGGTGTCAGGAGGTTGTCTCTGCCCCTTTAGCACCTTTGGGATCATCTTCTGTCTAGGAGAAGATGGCCGTCCCTATCCTGGATCATGGGGTGAGAGACAGGTTTATGGTGAAGGCTGGAGATTTTTAAGAAGGAATTTTTTTGGTGTGTGGTCATTTAAATAGAGACCAGGAGGACCTAGGCATGGGGTTGGGAAAAGAGTTTAGAGCTGGGGGTAAGGAACAATGGGGTCAGGGAGAAGACAGAGGGAGAGAGGGAGGGAGGAAGGCTTCACCTTTCTTCATGGCCTTGTCAATGAGATGTTCCAGCTCCTTGGCCTGGTTGTTCTGGGGTTCTGTCTGCAGCAGCCCTCGCACATACCTTAGGGCCTTTTCATATTCCTGCCCTCAGGGAAAACACACACACACACACACACACACACACACACAGTGTCAGTACTCTGACATGCTCCCTCCCCATCTGAGGGCTTCTCCCTCCAACTCCAGCCCCTCCTTCATGCCACCTCCGCCCAATGGGGTAGAGTCCACAAACAACCTCAACTGTGTAGGGGTGATAAGCTAGGGGAGATAACATCCCAAGGCCTGGGCTGCACCCCAGCCTTGACGTCATTAATTCTCAACACCCTGATCTTCTCTCACCTCCCTCATAGTCTTGATACCACCTTGCACCTAAGAATACTTGAAACTACTCTTCCTTCCCGCCCTTCTTCAGAATCCTGCATGCTGAGAGGGCCTCTTCCAGGAGGGAACAGGAGCGTATCCTGGCCTCTCGCACAGCTTGGAGTGGGGAGGAGGAGGCTTTTCCTGCCTTACCCTAAGGTCTATCCATTAGTTCAGTCATGGCTGACAGAGCAGAACTGGGGTTGACCAGAGCTTGTAAAACATGGGCAAACCAGGAGGTTAACTGGAACAGGAAAAATCAGGAGCCGAAGCCCTGGAATGGGAGAGCTGTAACGAAGCCCTGCAAGACACGGCTGCAGGAGACCGGATTACAGCCAGGGTTGTGGAGAGACTCGCAAAGCAGCAAGGCCGGCCGCCATCTTGAGAGGGGCACCATTGTTTCCAACTCTGCCAGTCAAGAGACTAGGATGCTCTGCAACGTGGACACTGTTCTAGTTTTCTGGGGAGGAGAGTGATTTCTAGCACGGCCTCAACCCATTAATTTTTCCTCATTCATTCTGGGACATCAGTATGTTACACATTCAGGTTCGTTCCAGTTTTGCTTTGTCAGTCACGCCTGAAGTGGCCGGACGCTTTGCTTACCTTGAGCCGATAGTTCCCCACAGCCAGGTAGAAGACATAGTCCCGCTGTTCCTCTTTGCTCCCTTTGGGCAGCAGCTCTGAGGCAGAGGAAGAGGGAAATGATGAAAACGGTTTCTGTCTTTTCCTAGTTCTTCCTGGGAAAAATACTGAGCTCTCTGCTTCCCAGGGGAGCATGACCTGTGGCTGCCCTAACACTGTACTGTGAGAAACATCCTTGGGATCAAGAGAACACTGAGTTTACCGGAGTGAGCTTAAAGGAAAGCAGGCACTCAAGAGACCTTGTATTCTACTGTGCATTTTAACAACTGTCTGTGGTCCAGAGTGGTGTTAAAAATTGGTTTGTACTTTACCTCTATCATCACCTTTTAATATATATAAAATTTATTTTTATTATTGTTGTTGAGGAAATGCGTAGCAGAGCATACACTAATTCCACCATTTCTCCATTTATAATTCAATGACACTGGTTATCTTCTTTGCATTGTGTAATCAGTCTCACCCCCTTTCCCCTAGTTCTCTCCCTTAACATAAACTCACTGCTCCCTCAGTTTTCTTCCTAATTTTTGGAGCTGATGTTGTGAATCCCAGATCCTGAATCTCATATAAACAGATCCTGAAAGCGAACAATGCTCAGCAGAGACATTCTTTACTTGCTGAGCTAAACTACTGTCTTGTTTTAAGAATCCTTGGGGATATTTTTGGTTTAAGGTTTAAAGATTATCTCAGGAGACTAATATCAGGGGTTCGTCCTCTTTCCTCTTTTTTAAAATCAAATAAAAATTCACCTTTAATCAGTTTTCCCTGCATGACTTCATCCAACTTTGATATTACATGGTGTGTAGAGCCAACCCATACCTGATCCTCTTGTGGGTTTTTAGAGTCTGTGACCAGCATGGGAGGAGACAGCCCATCTTTCTCCAGTGAAGACACTGGTGGATTCAAACCGCCTGCCTTTGAGTTGGCAGTGCAACTCCTTACCATTGTTGTTCTTATATGCCTGCGACTCATAGCGACCCCATATACAGCAGCCCTAAGCCCTGCTCTATCCTGTGTCAATCTTACTGACACACCTACCCCCATTACCCCAGTCACTGAGTCAATCCATCTCGAGGCTCTTCCTCTCTTGCGCTGTCCCTCCACCTTTCCAAGAATGACATCTTTCTCCAAGGACTGGTCCCTCCTTATAAAATGTCCAAAGTAGGTCAGAGGAAGCTTCAGAATCCTTGCCTCCAAGAAACAGCCTGGTTTCACCCTCTCTAGGACGAACCTGTTTGTTTTCTTAGCAGTCCACAGTATATCAGACTACTAAATGTCCCTTAAGACTCCTTATGTACTTTTGGCTAGTCACCAAGGGGACTTTCATGATCTGGTAACCTAACTAGAGTGGTGGTCTAACTTGTCTCAGAAAGGGACTTGTCTGAGGTTCATGGCTAACTAATTGATGGCTGAGTTGGGACTGAAGTGCCTGGGTTCTGAGTCCTACTAGCCCTATGCTACTTACCCTCTATGTCTTGCTTATTTCACACGCCACCCCACTCCAGTACTTTCTAAAAAGGGGCTTCCCAGAGGCTTATGGATTCACTCAGACACCATATACTAGAATTTGCTGCCAATTAGTTTTGTGTCTTAAACCTTCCCATGGCGAGGATTGTCTCTTCAACTAGACTGATGTTTTCCACACTTCTTTTACTCCTTGCTGTTAAGTAAACCTGAGAAGCCTGCCTTATCAAAACAGGTAAAAGGAGAGTGAAATGATTTACATTAAAAGACTGTTATTTTTTATAGATTTACCACAAGTTTCCTTTGCTAGTACACGAACTGCTTGCATACAAATGACTACCAGGTAAAAGTGAAAACAGAGAAATATAACAATCAAAGATTATGGAATCTGACAAGTGCTGACCCATCTTAAATCAACAGGATTCTGGTCAAAAAAAAACAACAATGATCTACTCATAAGTTGTTTGAGGACAGTTTTCTGCACCTCTTCAGGGACACATCCATAAAAGACTTTCAAAAACTGTTAAATAAACAACACGATAGAGGGCAAAGAACATAGGGCTAGCAGAACTCACAGGACAGGCATTTCAATCCCAACCCGGCCATTAATTAATTAGCTGTGAACTTCTGACAAGTCCTTTTCTGAGACAAGTAAGACCACGGCCTGTGGTTAGGCTACTAGCTCAGGAAAGTCCCATGGCTCTCTGTGTGACGAAATAATTAAGAGTGGAAGTGGTGATTAGGGGTAGTGAGGCTGTATGGACCTTCCCTACAACGAATGTTCTAAAAAAATACCTCTGAAGTTATTGTTAAATGTTATTATTAAATGACTATGCTGTAAGGTCCCACGCTGGTAAGGGATCCCTGCCCTCGATGCAGAGGGTATGAATGAATGAGACCAGTGGTGATAGGGAGAGACGGGCTGAAGAGTGTCTTTCCACTAGATGCGGTGAGGAAAGCGAGACACACCGGGCAGCCTTACTTACTACCTTACCCTCCAGCAGTGAAATGCCTTTACGGATGTCATCATTGTATTTGCTTCGCACCAGACACCAGGCGTATTCAAACTGGGTGCTCTTGGATACTGAACCTGCTGCTTCCTCGGACTGAAATTTTTTTTCAAATTTCTGCCAGAGGAGAGGAGAATCATCATTTAGAAATGGGGGGAATGAGCCTTCACTGCCTGAACCCGAGTATTCACTTCTCAGCCACGATCCATCTCCCTCAGCCTCTGCCTGAATTCTCCCCGTGCGCCCTGGTTCCTGGTACCTGGGCTCTGCTCTCTCCATTCCTGGGACTCGGGCATTCAGCCTTTGGGCTGTCTTCTCTGGACACTTGTCCCTCCCTCCCCACCCCCCTGTGGTACTGGACGGAGATGCCACCTAGTGGCAGCTCCAGTCACCACTTCCTGGGCAGCTGATCCTGGCAATGAACAATAAACAAGCTGTCACAACTGCCCACAGCAGCCCACAGTCCCTCGCTGGAGACAGCTTTCTTTATCCTGCTCCCTCTCACAGCCCTGGGACTTTTTCCAACTGTATAGTGGAAATAAAAATAGTGGCTAACCAAAGCGAGCAAAAAAGACTGAGCTATTATCATATGCATCACACCTAACATAGTGCCACTCAGCAATATGTCAAGATTTATGGCGGTCGCCGTTTTCCTACAGCACTTGAAGGAGTATTCAACAGTTCTCTGCACCCGATGCTCCCAATTCCTGCATGAATCCAGACCCGGTCGGTTTTTTCCAACATGAGCCTACGGGTCCTTAGCCAGAAGTGTAGTGACTCAGGAAACCCCAACTCCCATCAGCCTCCGGGGCCACGCGGAATGTTTGGGTAAGGCCCGGCCGCCGCAAAGGCTACCGGGAGCTGTAGTTCGGCTTCGCCGGGCAAAGTTGATAGAGGAAAGAGGGTTTGGCCCTAAGCTACTCTCATCAGGACCCGCCTGTCCGACTCTTCCCTTTCCATCCCTCGGGGCCAGGCCTCACCAGCAGGTCGTCCACAGACACCAGCTCGTTCAGCACGGCCTCCATAGCCGCCGCCCCAGGAATTCTTACAACACAGACACTACAGCTCCACAGTCTCTCTCCATGGCCCACAAACAAGGGCGGAGACCCACTTCCGGCGTCCGGCGGAAGCTGGCCCTTCCCCTCCTCAGAACCAATCACCTCGGGTGGTTGGCGCTGGCCCCGCCCCGCGCCGGGCTGCTGAGGCCACGCCCCTCCTGCCCGGTGCCGCTGGCACCAGCGCAGGAAGCGGCCGTGTTAAAGCGCGAAAAGTGTGTGTGGATGTGCGGACATCGCAAAGTGCGACCCTCATCTTCCCATGTTCGTCCACTCCAGTGTCCTAATCTAAGGCTGCCTCAGGGGAGCGCAAGAGTCACGTCTTGTGCCTTGCTCTTGGGCTTGGATTAGAAGCACAACTCGATATGGACTACGGCCACCAGAGCACGCAGCTCTAGGGCTGGAAAACAGAAAAAAGAGGGCAGAAAGCCAACCAGGGATCACACCATTTTAGGAACTAGTCTTTTTCTCCCCACATGAGAAATCTAGGATCCTGACTGTGAATTTGCCTGCAACAAAATCAGAATAAACAGTATTAGGGGTTTTCTGGACCTCTATTGAGTCTTTGCATGCAAGGACTAGAGAACAGGGTTTGTTTACCATACATTCAGAGACTTTATATAGTCCAGTAAACATTCTTCTAGGTCATATAGCCCTGGTCTGTCCACTTGCTGTACAGAGAGGTAACTCGTGGTTACTGTGAAGCTGAACACTGTGACACTGATGTGTCAAACGTGAGAATGGTCACCCGTGGTGGACAGTGTTTGGTGGAGCTCCCCAATTAAAACAAGCTTGGGAGCAGGAGTGTCATCCACTTCCATAATAGCTTGTCTCTGGAAACCCTATGAACCTGGAGAAAGAACGAAAGTTATACAAGTGTCCAGGTCTTTCGTTCGTAGGGTCGCTAATGAGTCGCCTAGGACACTTAACAACACAATAGGGATTATTGGTGGTGGTGGGATTTATTTTGATCCGTTGAAAGATTATTACCGCCCACATAATTTTTTTAGGTTGTAATTTTTAGGAGAGCTCTGGTGGTTTAATGATAAGGAATTGAGTTTCCTATGCAAAGGTATACGGTTGGAATCCATCAGATACTCCTTGGGAGAAGGATGGGCAATCTACTCCTAGGCGATTAACTGCCTCTGAAAACCACTGGAGGGTTAATTACGGTTCGATTCCAGCTCTATGGCAAACAACAAAAAGAAGTCAAAGCTGGGAGCTCTGGTGTCCTGGTGGGTAAGCAGTAGTACTGCCAACCCAAAGTCCTACGGTTTGAATCCACTAGCCAGTTGTGAGGAAAAAACATCTCCTGTGTGATTTACCTTCTAGCTACATCTTGGATCCCACTCGATGGAACATAACAACAACAACAACGAACCAAATCACTAAACATCATTTGGCTTGAGCAGTTGAAATGACTAAAGAGTTTTGATATACAGGATACTTGACAGAATGAATTTATAATAGTTGTTGTGTTGGTGGTGGTGATTGTGTTCCTTAAAGTCAGAACCAACCCAGAGCTGACCCTCTGGTGGGTTTTCAGAGGCAGTTAATCGCTCAGGAGGATATTACCCATCTTTCTCCCACGGAGCAGCTGGTGGCCTCCAACTGCATGCTTTCAGGATTGCAGCACAGCTTCTTGTCAGTAGGCCACTAGAGCAATTTCAATTTTATAATTTAAAATTATATTTTAATACAATCATTAAACTTGGAGATAAACCTTGGATTGAGGAGCCGGCTCTCTTATGACTACTATCATAATAGTGAAGGAGCAAAAGCCATGGTCATTTAAATATGTATTGAGAGAAAAAAATGTATTGAGAAAAAGTATTGAACACCTAGTTGGGTTTGGGGGTAAGCACAGAGCGTAAAACACTGTACTGGAAGGAATACAAGCAAATGAAGGAGACATGCACAAACAAGAACAATATCATTAATACCACATGCAAACAAAATATTGCTGGAGATTACCCAAAAACTACTAGAAGAGTACATGACAGAGAACTGTCAGTTCAAGCTGGGTTTAGAAGAAGCTTTGGTACCAGGGACATCATTACTGATGTCAGATGGATCCTGGTTGAAAACAAAGATGATGTATAGCAAGTAATTGCGAAGACCATGGCCTGGATCAGGTGCACCTTAGTCTCTAGACTGACATCACTGCTTCTCACTATCATCATCTTAAGGATAAGTGTTAGAAATATACTCATCAAAGAAATTTAAAAACCTGCTTTCACTGAATCATATCATCATAGCCATCATATTATTTACTTGCAATCAGCAAGTGATTCTTTTACATTAGCAATAAAATATAATCTGTGCTGAAAATAAAGATCATTTGAAGTATGTACTCATGAAGATCAAAGACTATAACCTTCAGTTTGGATTATGCCTCAACATGAAGAAAACCTAACTCTTCTAGACTAATAAGCAATTGGATCAGTAAGCAACATCATGACAAATGGATAATCCATTGAAGTTGCTGAGGATTCTATTTTCATGGGCTCCATAATCAATGACCAGGAAGCAGCAGCCAAGAAATCGAATGATAGGTTGATTATAGATTATTAATCAAGAAAGTCACAAACCCAAAGGCTTCTTCTTTTTATACTTGTTTATTTACAAAATTCAAATGAAATGTTTTTCATACCAGATTCTTCCAATTTCCCTCACCCCTCCACCCATCAAATTGTACAATCCCATAATTAATTCTGGCCCCCCCCCACATCCTTCCCTCCCCCTGCCTTGAATCCTCATACTCATTCTATAATAATGGTTTTATACAATATTTGTCCTTGTTGGACTGAGTTAGTTCATGCAGCATAATGCTCTCCAGTCCCTCCCGAGCTAGGTAATAATTTACAGAATCATTGCTCCTGCATGTTGCATAGTATTCCATTCTCAATCTATTTGATTGTGGTTGGACATCTGGGATGTTTCCATGTTCTTGCTATGGTGAATAATGCTGCTATGAACATTGGTGTACAAGTCTCAGTTTGTGCCTCAGTTCTCATTTTCTCAGGTAATTTTCAAGTAGCGGAATAGCTGTTTCATATGGAATTTCTATGTTCAGCTTTTTGAGGAAGCATCAAACTGCCTTCCAGAATGGTTGTACCATTTTACAATCCCACCGACAATGTATAAGAGCTCCTATCTCATCACATGCTCTGCAACATTTATTACTTGCTTTCCTGTTAGACTTTGCCACTGTTACTGGAGTGAGATGATACCTTATTGTGGTTTTGTTTTGCATCTCTCTTATTGTCAGTAATTTAGAGCATTTCTGTTGGCCATTCAAATATCAAAGACTTCTTGAAAGTGCTAAAAAACAAAGATGTTGCCTTGAGAGCCTGTTCCAAGCCATAGTGTTTTCAATTGCCTCTGGAGGTACCAGTCCTTAGAGAAGGACATCATGCTTGGAAAGGTGGAGGGACCCCAGATGAGATGACTTGACATAGTAACTGAGGTAATGGGGGTAAGTGTGTTTGAGTCAGTGAGACTGGCTCAGGATAGGGCAGGCTTCAGAGCTGCTGTACATAGGATTGCTATGAGGCACAGGAGACTCAATGGCTCATAACACCACTACCACCATATGCATTTAGGTGGATTACTGAAGAAAACAACAATGAAAAACCAACAAGGATTTGCAAGCTGGGTAGTGTATTAGGAAGACTGAAGAAAGGTTGATGACTTTGAATTAGGGTGTTGGTGAAGAGTAACTTCACCATGCCACGGACTCACCCTGAATTTGGGCTTCCAGCCATCCACAGGGTAAGAGTCTGAGTTGCTGTTTGTGAAAGCCATCCACTTGTGGCCTCTGTTGATCAGCACTAGATAACTAAGACAGCATGTGATCCTGCGATGGCGCATGACTGGGCAGTGCTTTGCCCTGTTGCACATGATGAGGTCATCATGAATCAGAGGCTGACTCAACCGCTGCCAACTCCGTCACCACCACCACCAGTGTGGAGCATTTATACAGCAAAGAACAGATGAATAAAGAGGCATGATTCAAGAAGCTAGTTCTCTCGGTACTTTTGTACATTTTTAGCTCATATCCTTATGAGGCCTTCAAGTACCAAAATAGCTATTTTTAAAGGCAGGGGGGACAAAACCCCCCAACCCTCTAAAATCAACTGCAGCTATAAAATCAGTGGAATTTTCCTGAAAGTTTGCTACAGGGAAATTTACTAGAAGAAATAGAAAGCATTATGAT
Source organism: Elephantulus edwardii (assembly GCF_000299155.1). Taxonomy (NCBI): domain Eukaryota; kingdom Metazoa; phylum Chordata; class Mammalia; order Macroscelidea; family Macroscelididae; genus Elephantulus; species Elephantulus edwardii. Next base: position 13,769,320 of record NW_006399830.1, on the reverse strand, counting down.
TGAGTTTCCTCTGGCTAGCTTCTTTTAAAGAGACCTTGACTTTGCACATCATTTCCTCAATGTGCTCTGAACTTCCAAGAAGGTTAACGCAATTGCTAATGCTACGCTGGCTGTTGGTTTCTTAATTTGCCTTGGTCGCAGAATTCTTCTTAGAATGGCTGGAATGGCTTTGTGCCGTGTTTAGGTTTTACAGTACACTGAGGCCTGAAAGATAATCAGTCTTGAGTACTTTCATGTACTAGGGCTTGAAGCATTATTATCAAAGACCCTCACAATTTTTAATGTTTTTGCTTTTATGGCCTATTTATTAGAAACCGAATTTATTTGATGCTGAATTTCTGGACACGAGCAATTATGAGAGAAAAGGATAATGTTTTGACAAATGCTTCCAGGAAGCCACGGTGGCAGAAAAAGCACTTCTTATAATAAAGATACCGTTCAAACGTTCTTATTCCACTAATGGAACTTTGTGCACATCCTCCTGAGGTTACGGCCAACAGACTCTGTGATTATGTTAAAATTTTCCTGCAATCCCCCTTTCTAGCTGATCTAATTTCTTGGTCATTCAGTCAACCTAACACATTTAACATCTCTCAAGGACATTTTCAATCTTTGGAATATTGACTTTCACCAATTCCAATCAATTTGCCTCATTTTCACTATGGACATCTTTTAAAAAAAATGAGGGAATTAAACCCAGCCAGATATGAAAATAAGGTATAAAGTGAAGGTTTTGTTGTGTGCTATCGAGTCAGAACCAACTCATATCTGATCTCTGGCAGGTTTTCAGAAGTAGTTTAATCACACCAGAGGAGATTTCCATCTTTTTGCCACAGATCCGCTTGTGGATTCAAACCGTGTGCCTTCAAGATTGCAGCACAGCTTCTTACCACTAGGCCACCAAAGCTCCCTGTGAAAATAACTCGGAATGAAGATGGAACAGACATAAATGAGATAAAATAGAGACTTGAGGAAAAGACTCAAATTCAAATGTGAGTTTAACATATGACAAAAGACGCATTTCTAAATATCTGGGAGGAAAATGGACTCTTCACTAGATTAATTGAGACAACTGGTTAATCATGGTAGGAAAAGAAAAATTGGCTCTTTATCTTATTTCTCATGCCATTTTAAATTACGCTTGGATCTAAAATGTAAATATAGAAAATGAAATGGTAAAAGTGCTTTTAAACGGTAATGTTTCCACAATTCTGGAGTGGGATAAGTACTCAGAAGCAGTAAAATTAAAATGTAGTAGCCTTTGTTCAGTAAAAACAAACAAAAATAACTCTCCAAACTCAAAATACAAATCACAAATTTGGTAGGGTATTTGCAATACTTTTGACCTATAAAGACTAATGTATTCAATGACAACAGAGCTTTTGCAAATCAAGAAAGGGAAAGGCATGCAGAAAATAAGATTTACGTAGCCAAGACACGTAGGAAATGATGTCTAGCTTCACTCACAATTAGATGCAAATGAAAATGCGATGCCATTTTTAGACTTAAAAAAAAAACAAACCATCAAGCTATTAGTTCAGAACACAAACCCGGCAGGAATCAAGCCCTTTCCATTTTGTGGAGAGCTATATCCATACACTTTGGGTATGCTGCTGTTGTGTACCGTCAAGTCAGAGCCAATCCATAGCTGACCCTTCAGTGGGTTTTCAGAGGCAGTAAATCTGCCGGGAGGAGACTGCCCATCATTCTCCCATGAAACAGCTGGTGAATTCAAACCTTGAGCCTTTGGTATGGCAGTGCAGCTTCTTAACACTAGGCCACGAGAGCTCTCAAGAAATCACTTTCCGGGGAGCTCTGGTGGCCTAGTGGCAAGGAGCTGCAACTACAATCCCAGAGGCGCACGGTTCAAATCCACCACATGCTCTGCCGGGGAAGGAGGGACAATCTCCTCCTGTACCAGTGAGAACTGATTTGACGGTACACGCACACAAAAATAAAAATTAAAAAAAAAAAAGAAATCGCTTTCCACAAGCAACAAATGCTGGCGAGTTGTGGAGAAACCGGACCCTTATTCACTGTTGGTGGAAGTGTAAAATGGTGCAACCACTGTGGAAGGCAGTGTGGTGCTTTCTCAAAAAATTGCAAATAGAGATACCATTTGACCCAGCAATTCCACTACTGGGAATATATCCCAAAGAGACCATAACTGACATCCAAGTAGATATACACACAACCATGTTTATCGTGGCTTTCTTCACAATAGCAAGGAGTTGGAAACAACCTAGTGCCCATCAACAAAAGAAGGGATAGAGAAGCTGTGGTATATTCACACAATGGAATACTATGCTGCATTGAAAAACAAGGAACTCATGCAATGTTATTCAAAATGGGTGACTCTGGAAGACATTATGCTGAGTGAAGTATCTCAGTCACAAAAGGACAAATACTGCATGGTGCCACTGTTGTAAAACAGGACTGATCTTGGGGTTGGGGAGAGACTGAGAAAGATGAGTTCAATAATGTATACTGCATTGAAACAGATGAGGGAGAAAACTGTTTAAAAGGGATATGTGATTAGGTATTTCTGTCATGACAGCAGTTCAGAATGAAGCCTGCATAGTGGAGTGGATCTGGGGGAGGTTTATAAAACAATGAAAGAATTTTTCTTTTACTTTTCCAAGAGGGTAGTGTACTGGGAGGGGGGAGGGTTGGAAGGGGAGAAAAGTGCAACAATGACTGAATGGAAATCCAAAGTCTCTGTAAATTTTTACTGGAATTAATAATAAATTTAAAAGAAAGAAAGAAATTGCTTTCCAAGGAATAGGAAGGGCTATTCCTTAGAAAGAAACTTGGAAAGGTGGAGGGTCAGCAAACGAGAGGAAGATGCCCAGTAAGGTGACACAGTGACTGCAGCAGTGGGCTCAAGTCTGTCAGAGATGAGGACGGAACGGGACAGGATAGGGTTCAGATTTGTCGTTCATAGGCTTGCTACAAGTCATATTCACTCGATGGCACCTAACAACTACAACAACATATCCACATGATCCTTGGATAACTGTTGCTCCTTCAGGCGTCACCTCTAGGATCAAGTAAAGAAAAGGGTTGGACGTAAGGCAAAGGCAAAATGTTCAAAGGCAGAATCTTCTCCTTCAAAGAGTTGTCTTGGAAACCTTGTCCAGAAAATTCTGTTTACTTTTCTTATTTGCCAGAACTATGTCATGTGGTTGCCTGAAAGTATGGGGAAGCATCTGTTGTTGTTGTTTCAAAACTTTTTTACTGAAATCTAACATATGCATAGAAAAGTGTGCAAACCGTAAGTCTACGACTTGATGAATTTTCAGAGTCAACATTCATCTGACCAGTACCCAAATCTAGAAGCAGGAGTGTTCACAATTTTCCTGCAACTCCCCACACACTACTGCCTCCCAGGCATTAAGGTGAGTTTCTCACTGCAGAAAAAATGGTAATCTCTAAGAAAGAAAAGGAGAGTAAGTAACTGGTACTTGGTGCACCCATCATTGTATAGATTCTCCCCGAGTCACTCTTAACCCTTTAAAAATTTTTCATTCTTCATCTAAGAGGTTTTCTTGCCCCTCAAGAGGAAATGGCTGGTTATTTACAGGCGTGTGTTCCTTGAGATGAGGATGGAGAAACTTTGTTTCATATACTTTGGGCACATTGCCAGGAAGATCCAAAAGACATCCCGAGGAAGGTGGAGGTCAGAGAAAGAGAGGAAGAGTGCCATCAAGATGAACTGATGCACTGGCCGTGACAACACAGGGCCAAGTTCAGATCTGTTGCTCAGAGGATTGCTGTAAGTGGTGGTCAGCTAGAGGGCTCCTAACAATAACAATTCACAATATTGTGAGTCTGAGACCAAGAACAATGAACTGACCCCAAGGCAGCAGCTTTGTGTCCCAGCAGACACACCGATGGCTATCGACAAGATGTTGGCCAAGTCCTTCCGTTTGGAAAGGTCTGTGAATCTGAAAGCACTATACAGAACCATCAGGGACCTTACTTCATGAGAGGGATGCATACGGGGAAAGTGTCCCATTTCATCTACATGTCAACACTTTGGAGAAGAAAAATTGTTATTGTCGTTGTTGTTGTGTCCTGTCCAGTCAGAACCGACCCACAGCCAAAGCTCCCAACAGAATTCTGCATGCATTCGATATTATAGTATACCTATCAGAGAGAACAGAACTATTATGAATATGGGCAGCTTTCCTTGGGATTCTTAACCTACTGAACAACAGTATGGCACTCAACTTGGAGAAAATCCCTGTGGATGTGGGAGGCATCCGTCAGCATTCCAACATTACGGATCATCAGCTAATTCATATGCAATAGAAACTTTACAAATGCAATAAATGTGTGAGAGCTTTTAGGAAAGTACAAGCTCATTCATCTTCAGAGATTTCACACTGGAGAAAGACCATATGCACGGAACGGATGCAAAACGCTTTTAGATACCGCGCACAGCTCATTAGACATCTGGGATCTCAGCAGAGAGGAGTCCTGTGAGCATAAAAGATGAGGAAGAATCTATAATTGGAGTCCTATCCTTGGACAATATCAGCTAATTCACTTGGGACGTAAACTGGTCATATGTAATGAATGTGGAGAGCTATTTAGGGGAAATGGGGAACATATCATTCACTCTGGAGAGAAGGCTATGAGTAAAATCAACGCAGTACGTCATTTGAGGGTATCTTAGCCCTTTCTCATCACTGGAGAATTCACAGGAAAGACGCACTCTTCTGGAAAAACTGTGGGAGAGCTTGTTGTCAGCAATCAAGCTAATTCATGCCAGAGAAAAGCCTTGATTATGAAGAATGAGGAAAAGCCTTCATTTCTTGGTTCATTTTTTTATTTTTACTTTGGAGTTCAGAGAATCCTTCGTAATGTACAGGGAAACTTTCTGGGGGAAACTCAGAGTTTATTAAGTGTGACACTGAAGCATTAATCACATCCAAGTAAGGGTTTAAACTCTTTAAATCTGTCACCTCAATGAAGCCTTTCAATCCCTTTCTCTGGTAGAATTTTTGTCTCCAATGACTTATCTTCTTTATATTATCATCGCTTTGTTAAGCGTAAATTCTCAATCTACCAGGTATTCAGGACATTTGTGTTGAATGAATGAAGTTACAAAATAGGCAGACATCAAAGACGCACTGTCTTTGGGCTTCTGGGGGCAGAATGCCATAAAATCTTCAGGGCGCTGAGGACCGCACCTCGCACCAAGAAGCTAGGCCTGGTGGCTGAGTCTGACGGCTGCAAATTCCGTTTTAATTGCAGCACATCCACAGTTGGGTCCAATAGACCTAATGAGTTCTTCAGGGTCCTGCCTCCACTCTGCTGGAGATTATTTTGAGACAGGAAATTGTTGAGTGACTCTTCTTAAGTGCTCCATATAATGGAATCATCTGTATTTGTAGGTTGTGTGAGGAGGATGCTGGTGCAGTGAATTCCGTTTATCTTTCTTTTATATTTTAAAAATAGACTTTTAAAAAGGAAGAGTTATGGCTATTGAGTTCAGCTTCTTGTTTAGTAAGGAAAGGAAGGTGCAGGCACATTTTCTTTGTTACAGTGTGCGAGAGGACTGGATGCAACGTGAGGGTTGCTGAGTTGTTAGATACTGTCAAGTTCGACTGGACTCATAGCTGACCTTCCAGTGGGTTTTCAGAGGCTGTAAATCGCACAGGAGAGTGCTCCCCTTTCTTCCCCAGAATTCAAACCACATGACTTTGAGTTAGCAGCATAACTCCTTCCCACTAAGCCACCAGAGCTCCCTAATCATAAAATAGTATGTGAGAAAGAACATCTATAAATGGCTTAAATGTAGCAAATCTTCAATTACATGACTAATAACAAAACTTTTTTAAAATCTATCTATACTGATGCCTTTGAGCTGTGGTGCTGGAGAAGAGTACTGAATATACCATGGACTGCTAAGAGAACAAATGGGTTCATTCTGAGGCTTCGTCTGACATACTTTGGACATGTTGCAAATAGGGACCAATCCCTGAGAGGGACATCATGCTTCAGAAGGTGAAGGGACAGTACAAGAGAGGAAGAGCCTGGATGACATGAATTCACACAGTGACGGGGTAACGGAGGTAGGTGTGTCAGACAATAAAGTTGGCGCAGGGTTTAGAGCTGCTGTACCTAGGGTTGCTATGGGTCACAAGCAACTTGACGGCACATTACAACAACAACAATCTATACGGAATTACAACATTATTAGTTATAATAGTAACTGGGTGGAAGCCTTGTTTCTCCTTTCATTTTTATTACCACTTTGTTCTCAAAAAAGTTACTGATAAAGGTTCACAAATATCTATTACCACAATATTGCAGCTAAAACACTCAAAAATTTGACAAAGTCAATGACTGCAAAAACACAAGCAGCTGTATAAACAAGAGCTCACGGTTGTTAATGTGTCTTAAAAACCCAGGTGATTCAATGTGTCACTGCAATTGGGAAATAATGACAGCTCTGACCGGTCTGCATTCACAGACTCACCCACTCATTGTGAAATGAGTCTTATCACTGACCCTCCATCAAACCAACACAAAACTGAGCTTCCATCAATTTCTGCAGCTGTACTGGGCCACCAGAGCTCCCTGGTGAGTGACAATCGAGGGTCACTGTTTAGAACTCCGTGTTCCTGTTGTTAGATGCTATCAAGTCCACTAAGACTCATAGTGATCCTGTCAATCTAAAACATCAATAAGCATGGCCGGAGAGTAACCAAAAGGCTTAGTATCTCAACTGGCTTAATTCCATCGTTATTGTTATGGATCTTCAAGTAGGAATCGACTCACACTTCACCCTCCAGCAGGTTTTTCAGAGGCTTTAAATTGTGCGGGAGGAGCTTGCCCATTTTTTCCCCCAAGAAGCAGCTGGTGGATGGCCTCAAACCACATCCCTCTGAGCTGGCAGCCCTAGTCCTTACCACTAGGCCACCAGAGCTTCCGAGGTTAGTACATGGAGGTTAAAGAGATCCATTGGACCTACCCATTTGCCATCCCAACTCGCTGCTACTTTCTTGGCCATCTCTGCTTTTCTTATCCTTATTTAGGCTCCAACTCTCAGGTAGTAAAACTCACACTAAATTTGTTCTTCTTAAAATACATCACTGTGATCTACTCTTAAAGGGTTTTTTTCCTTACATATGAGTGAAGGTTTACAAATCATATTAACTTTTCATTCAATCTTTTGTCTACATTTAGTTATTTTTTGGGTTTGGTTTGTGTTTTGCTATTTATGTGAGTAAAAGTTTATAAATTATGTTGATGTTTTGTTCAATTATTCACATATATATTTTGAATGATACATTTAATGAATTACAATGTCAGATCAACCCTTTATTTGTATATTGCTTTTCCCTTCACCCAACTTAACTATTTGTTAGTTTTTACTCCCTTTTCCCTCCTTTTTCATCCTAAGTAACCATCCAAGAATGATTCTGTGTGTAAACTTTTCCTTAGTTTTTTATAATACGGTCTTTTATCATAATTTTCTTTTTGTGACTGGCTTATGTCACTCAGTATCATGTCCTCTGGAATCATTGATGCTGTGCAATGTTTCCCTAATACTTTACTATTCCTCAGTGTTGCATTATACTCCAGTGTGTGAATGTTTCATACTTTCTTAAGCCATTCACCCACAGATGGAGACACTGTGGTTGTTTTCATGTCTTTGCTATTGTGTCTAATGTTGCAATGAGTTCATGTATCAGCTTTTGTTTCTTTAGAATATATTCTACTGGTGTTATCTCAGGATCAAATGGTTATCCTCCTCTTTAGCCTTTTAAGGAAGAGCTGGTGGTTTTCCATAGCGGCTGCACAATTTTACGTCCCCACTAGTAGTGTAAGATAGTTCTGATCTTTCCACATCCTCACTGGTATTTGTTTACTTTCTTAATTGAACGTTGGCATTGTTGTGGGGAAGAGATGATAGCTCATTACTGTTTTGATCAGCACCCCTCTCTGGTGGCTTTGGTAAGGAATTGCACTGTTAAATCAAAGGCACACAGTACCAGCTGCTCCGTGGAAGAAAAGACGGGCATTTTTCTCCTATGCATTTACTGCTTTTGAAACCTTGCTGGGAGGTCAACTGTGGGTCAGTTCTGACTCAATGGTACATAATAGCAATGATAGCTGATGAAATACATGGTTAAAATATGAGAGATGAAGTATGACTTCACCTTCTCCAAGAAACATCTATTTGTTCTTTTGGCAGTGCACAGGATATTGAGTATTATTCTCCAATACCAGAACTTAAAGGCATCCATTTTTCTTCTGTTATCCTTATTCACGGTTTAGTTTTCAGATACATAGAAAGTGATTTAAAAGACCATGGTCTGGATCAGGTGCACCTTAGTCTTTAAACTAACACCATTGCTCCCCAGTAATTTGGAGAGGTCCCTGGCTGCAGACTTTCCCAGTGCAAAATGTCTCATTGTCTCCTGATTGCCAACATCAAGTGTATTGATGATTGTAGATCCAAGTGAGATGAAGTTGTTGATAGGCGACCTCATGGAAGAGAGGAAAGATTGAGACTATCAGTGGTGAGAATTTTTGTTTTCTTGACACTGAGCTGCAATCCTTATTGAAGACTGCAAGACTTGATCTTCCGTGTGATTTACTGCCTCTGAAAACCGACTAGAGGGTCAGCTGGGAGCCAGTTCCAGCTTGACTACAGACAACAATGGTTCATTACAGTGTGAGGCAAGGGCAACGGACACGTTGACACAAAAGCTCAGTGTTTTCAAGCTGACAAAGCGGAATTCTGCTTGAGGCCTGAGTTTGGAGAAAGCTTTTGCTGACAAAAATAGAACTTAAGGGAAAACACAGGCTCTAAGCCCAAACCTCGTCCCACCGATGTCACATGAAACCGAACATTTGGATGGTATTCTTGCAGAATTCATATGGTGGGGGAGGATATAGTGAATAAAGAGAATTCTCCCTTCATCTCTTCATTCCCTTTGGAGAGACAGATTCCCTGTGAATGACACAAAGGTAGGACAACCCCTTGACGGAGATGGGCAGTTATCAGAGATGGGACTACGACAGAGGAGAAATGGAGTACAAAATAGGGTGGAGTCCACCCCTGAGCTCAAACTCCGCAAGTATTGCCCAGGAGGACATCGACGTCTCCAATGCGGAAACCTCAGCCATTCTGAAGCGAAATCTGTGACATGGAATGAGCGGTGGTGGAGATCACTTGAAGAGAAATCAGAATAATTCCTCACGAGAAGATTCCCAGTGGAGGATGAGTTCCTGGAGGAAGGAAGGGGACACTTGAAGCACTGATGGGACACTGGAGACCATGGACCCAAAGATGCGTGGGGATGGGGCCTCAGGATGCATTTGACATAAAAATATTCCCCTGAGAGAAGCATAGGGTTGACTTGAGAACATGAGTTTGTTGGAACTTGCATTTTTTAAGACTTGAAAACATCAGAAAGGGAGAAAACGACGGCAGTTGTGAGAAATGAGAAAGCCTGTTGAGAGGAGGAAGCGCTTGTAAATGGCACAGGCATCCAGGTGTCACCCCGTGGGTCTACATGTAAGGCCACTTAATACTAAGGTAGAAAAGAATTCAGGGTCCAGACGTCATGACAGTTGACTTTCCTCAAGAAGCTACAACTATTCTTCCTCCTTTCTCTTCATTCTTTAGAAAATTCTGCTGCCATTTCAGTTCCTTGTCATGGGGTGATGGTCTGGCATGTCTGTCTTCTGAGAAACCCGTGGGCTTGTCACTAACACCCAACTTGTCTTCAGTATTTTGGAACTTGGCTTCCAGTGGGACCAATGGAACAGAATTGAGAACCCAGAAATAGACCCAGTTATCTATGGTCAAGTGATATTCGACAAGGAAATCAAAGCTATCAAATGGGGAAATGATAACCTTTTCAACAAATGGTGCTGGCAAAATTGGATTTCCACCTACAGAAAGCTGAAACAGGATCCACATCTACACCATACACAAAAATCAACTCAAGGTGAATCAGATACCTGGGAGTAAAGGCCCAAACCATAACATTCTTAAGAGACAAACTGAGATCAAGCTTAGAAGCGCTAGTCCAAGGTATAGAGACTGCCAAATACAACCAGAAATGCACAATCTAAAGAGGATAAAATTGATGCATGGGACCTTCTAGAGATTAAATCCATGTGTGCATCACAACCTTTTTCCAACAGGGTGAAAAGAACACCTACAGACTGGGAACAAATATTTGGTAATTCCATCTCAGACAAGAGTCTTATAACAGAAGTTTACAGAATACTCCTGGGCCTCCACAAGAAAAAGTCTGAAAACCCAATGACAAAATGGGCAAAAGACATGGAAATAATTTCCACAGAGGAATATATTCGAATGGCAAACAGACACATGTAGAGATACTCCAAATCACTGGCAATAAGAGAGATGCAAATAAAAACCACAATGAGGTACCATCTCACTCCAGTAACAGTGGCAAAGTATAACAGGGCAGCAAGTAATAAATCTTGGGAAGGATGTGATGAGAAAGGAACTCTTATACATTGTTGGTAGGATTGTAAAATGATATAACCATTTTGAAAGGCAGTTTGGCTCTTCTTCAAAAAGCTGAACATAGAAATTCCAAATGACCCAGCTATTCCACTACTGAACTGAGGTACAAATTGAGATTTGTACACCGATGCTCATAGCAGCATTATTCACCATTGCAAGATCATGGAAACAGCCCAATGTCCAACCACAAATGAATGGATTGAGAAATTATGGTACATTCACACAACGGAATACTATGCAGCACGCAGGAGCAATAACTTTGTAAATTATTACCTAACTTGGGAGGGACTGGAGAGCATTATGCTGAGGGAACTAACTCAGTCCCACAAGGATAAATAGTGTATAAAACCATTGTTGTAGAATGAGTATAAGGATCCAAGAGGGGTGGGGTAAGTTGGAAGCAGAGGGATGTGGATGTGCAGGGGAAGAGGGAGATTATTAGGTTGTACAATTTGATGGGGGGGGGTGTTGAGGGAAATTGAAAGAATTTGTTCTTGAAAACAATGTATTCTAATTTCATAAATAAACTAGTAGAAAATTAATTTTTTAGAAAAAAGAAATTGCCATGGAAGAGAGGAAACGAGAAAAAGTCTAATGATCAGTCTAGTGTATGAACTTTCATAGCAACTGTGCAAGCTTAGACATGTTGATAAGGATTCTATAAAGAAATTCTGAGGAAGAGGAGGAAGTGTCGAACAGACTTTCTAGATCCGCAGAAGCTAGGTTAATGAGATGATCTTTCAACCTTATAAGAAAAATATCCTCTGAAGTCTTCTTCAAACCAAATAACGCTCTTGTTACCAGCAGCCAGGAAATCAAAAGATGAATTGCATTGGGAAAGTTGGCTGTCAGGGGCCTCTCCAGAGTACTGAAGAGCAATGATGTCACTCTGGAGACTAAGGTGTGCCTGATCCAGGCCATAGTCTTTGCAGTTTCTTGCTATGTGTCAGAGAGCTGGACAGTGACTAGGGATGATAAAAAGAGAATTGATGCCTTTGTGCTGTGGTTCTGGAGAAGAGTGTTGAATATACCACGGACTGCTAGGAGAACAAACAGGTTTGTCCTAGAGAGGGTGAAGCCAGGTTACCCCTTGGAGACAAGGATTCTGAGGTTTTGTCTGACATACTTTGGGTATGCAAGGAGGGACTGGTCCTTGGAGAAGGACATCATGCTTAGAAGGGTGGAGGGATGGAAAAGGAGAGGGAGACCATTGATAAGATGGATTGGTGCAGATGTGTCAGAGACAGTAAAGTTGGCACAGGACAGAGCAGGTTTCAGGGCTGTTGTACACAGGGTCGCTATGTGTCATAAGCGACTTGACGGCACACAACAACAACAGTTGAGTTTTTTGAGTGAAGAATGTCCACTTTAAGGATTGTGCTATTTTAAGATCTAACTCTTTGATATCAAACTGAAAACAGGGACTTTTTCAATTAGATAGGAATCTTAGGGGGCAATGAGTTTATGTTAATGAGGGGAGGAACAACTCAGAAGAGGCTGCTCAGAACGGATAGACAACTTGAAGGTAATCGGTGTCATTGAATTGTGCTTGTGGAAATTGCTGAATCGGCGTATGTTCAGCTTGGTAAATTCTCAGCCACAACAACAACTATAAAATAAATTATTACCACAGAAAGAGGGAGAGCACATGTGAGCTTTGTATTTTTTATTTTTCCTCCCTCAGAAACCAAGAAGTTTTCCAAGAGACATAGTGAGAAAAAATGAGCAATAGAGCCAGGTGTGACCTAGGAGTTCTGATGAAAGCTGTTTATCTCGCACTTCCGGAGAAAAACTGTTTTGCCAGGAAAGACAGAGCGGCTGCTTCTAGAAAGATGGTTTCAAGACAAACATTCGTAAAGAAACATCTCTCTCTGGTGGTCTTTTTGGGTACTGCTACCTAAGATCCACAAGCGTGAGCTGCGTTTGTTCACAAATACAAACCAAAGGGAACTTTCTCTTGGTTCTTACTCTGAAAAACTGGTGAAATGAAACCAGAAGCTACATGTTGCTAAGAGACTCAAGAAAATGTCTTACTTCTTTCCTAGAGAAGTCAGAATATATCAAGGAAAACATATGTAACTGAATAAGGAAAAAGCACTAGAAAAGATATGCTCAAATGTTACTCGTGGTTGATTCTACCATAAGTAACCACATTCCTTTCCCTCATTTTATTTCTTTATCTTTTGAAGGCTGACTGCTATGGATATACATTACAGAGTAAACGAAAGGCTTTACTCTCCAAGGTGGGTGGTTGGAGTCCAGGATGAAGGTGTCTTTCCCCATTACTCCCAGGACTGAGGCTGACTTTAAACATGGCCTTGAGGGGCTGCCCCCTTTACCTGGGTCTCTTTTTCAAGGTTGGGACTTGCAGGCCTATAACTTGAACAGTAACACCAGAGAGAAACTCACTCCTTACTTGGCATAATCAACCACATAAGAGCCAAAGGGCAGCATTTGTCAGAGGTAAAGCTGAGAAGGCAGAAACGAGTAATATGGAAGGATTAGTGGAAATGAGAATCAGGAGGGGGAAGCAGGAAGAGTGATACTACGTTATATTTGCCCCCATTTTTGCTTTTGTTACTATATTAGTTAAAAGCTAAGCTTCACAGTGTTGCCCTTTCATTTATTTCCAAGAATTTGATGGTTTTAGTTTGTGCCTTTGTCCTTCATCCATTTTGAATTTGTTTTGTGTACAGTATGATCAACTCACGGTCCAATATGGTGTGCTCATTAATCTACCCTATGGTTATTACCCAAATTTCCTTTCTGTTTCTGAGACCATGTTTTCAGCTGGCAAGTCCATACTCAGTGGGTGCTGCCCTATCGTTGGTTTTTTGTTTTTTTAAAAAATAATTTTTTAAAAATAATTTTAGTGAGC
>NW_006399830.1:13726130-13753485 GCF_000299155.1 Elephantulus edwardii | reverse complement strand
CCACGCCAGGACCGTCCAGCGGCCTGGGCCTGTGGGCTCCCGTGCACTGAACAACCCTCACGACCTATGGCTTCAAAGGCGGTCCTCTGTGCGTCCTTGCCATCCAGCCCTTTCCTTCTGACGAAAGACGACTGTGAAGAGCAATTAGACTAGCTGAGGCCCACGGAGGCGGCCGAACTACATTTCCCAGGAGGCTCTGGGGCAACCAAGGATCACAGTCCATCTGTTGCCAAGGAGACCAATCCCTGGGTTTTAGAGCATCCTCCTGAAGCAAACGGGGAAAGGGAGAAAAAGAAGGGAATCTGAATAGGTCATAAACTTTAAGAGTACATTCCTTCTTGTTTGCCATTTTTGTTTCCATTGACGTTTAGGGATGGGAGAAACTGTGCAGCCTTCAGGGTAATGCCAGCTACCCTGTCCTAAGGGCCATGGGAAAAGGATAGCCTCTAAAGACCAGGTTGTTATGTGAAAATTTCGTGTTATGCAAAAATGAAGGGTGACCATATCAGGTCACAAAATCGTGGGTGATTACATAATTACATAAACTACCAAGACTGACTTGTCTCCCAACCCAACTGAGGGGCCCCTCGGGCCCAGCCGAGAGGCTCCATTTCCAGCACTGTATCTGTAATGTTCTGCTCCTATCAATAGGGTTTTGAGGTCCAGAGGTGCATGGTCCAACTTCTTAGTCTCTCTTAGTCTAGAAACTCCGCTGTAACCTATCCATCATGGGTGGCCCCGCTGATCTTTGAAATACTGGTGCTATTTCCTACCAACAATGCCCCACACGTCACCATCGTATAGCAAACTGAAAAAGGAGTTGTGGAGTACGTATATAGGGTCTAGAAATAGAAAACAAATTCCCACTTGCATTCCTAAGACAAAATTAGCATTTTACTCTTCCTAATGAAATATTTAATTATGTGAAATGGTTACAAAGTTAACTATACCTTCTAAGACCTTTTAAATTCATACAGAAGGAAAACAAGGATGGTTCTTAATAGAACACTTATCATAAAACTCCAAATAAAAAAAACAAAACAAAAACAAAAAAACCCCAAATAAGACTATAAATGTAAAACAGATGGATGCTTTCTTTTCTATACAGCACTTTGAAGGCCTATGAACTATAATTACATCTTCTCTAAAAAGCTCCAAGTGTAGAATAAATCTACACTAAGGATTTTGAGAAAGGAGGCATACTTTAGAAATCAAAAAAGTCTAGATAGGGAATGAACTGTAGAGTGCAGGAAGATAAATGATGTGTTGCTCACATCAAAGCCCCGAGAACTTTCCTTTTGAAGTGGGAATAGTTGGCAGAAACAACATGCCCATTGGCTTTTAAGTTTCCTAGGAAGAATGGCCCATATAATAAATGTAGAGAATAATTTAACTGATAAAGTAGAAGTCATAATGGAAGAATGCAATCTGTTCTTAACATTTAAAAGCAGAGGGAGTTTCCTCCTGTCTCATTTATTTAATGTCTTTGGTTTTGTTTTTAATAACATGGAATCATTAATTTCTCATTTAAGGAAGGAGGGCATGTGTTGATGATGCATCAGCCAAGGCTTAGGAAATCCTACTAGGAGTAGGGCAGGCTGACCTGATAGAAGAGAGTATAGCTGTTGATAACGTTAGGTGTTAGGTGATATGAGTCAGCTACAACTCATAGCAACACTACGAACAACAGATCTGAGCCTTGTCCTGTCCTGTGCCAGTCTCACTCCAACAGGCTCGACTCCACTGCTACCGTCACTGTGTCGGTGCAGCTTGTTGAGGGTCTTCCTCTCTTTTGCTGACTCCCCACCTTGTCTAGCATGATATGTTTTTTCCAAGAACTGATCCCTCCTGATAACACGCCCAGAGTAGATGAGATGACGTTTCTGTCCTTGCCTCCAAGGAGCACCTAGATGCGTGTCAGACAGCAAGATACATTTGTTTGCTCTTTTGGCAGTCTATGGAATAGTCAATCATTTTCGACAACACAACAATTCAAGGCTTTTGATTCTTCTTCAGTCTTATTTACTGTCCAATTTTTAGATGCATACAAAGCAATTCAAAATAATGCCAAGGCTTGGGTCAGGTGCACCTTTGTCTTTAAACTGACACTTTTGTGCTTTAGCACTTCCCAGAGGTCCTTGACAAGAGATTTGCTTAAAGTAAGACATCTTTCGATGTCTCGATTGTTGTTATCATGGGTACTGATTGTGTAAACCAAGTCAAAATTAAATAATCTTCAGCAAGATTTTACTTGCACATGATATTGATGGTATAGTTTGATAATCTCCACATAAGACCAGTTTGTTGAATATTAAAAAGAAGTAATCTTTAATACTAAGGTGTGCCATGCTTATACAATGGAATTTTCAGTCCCCTCATGTGCGTATGAAAATTGGAAAAAGACTAAGAAAGACCAAAAAATAGATGCATTTAAATCATGATGTTGTCTAGACTGCGGATTTCCAGAAGAATGGACATAGCTGTGTTAGTAAAGATACAGCCATAATGCTACTTAGAAGCAAGGATGGTGGGACTTCATCATGGGTGTGTTGGGCATATTATCAGGGGGGACCTGGAGATGGACCTCATGACAGACAGTTGTTTTTGTTGTTGTTTACTGTCAAGTTGGGAACACCTTCTAGCTGACCTCCAGTAGGTTTTCAGAGGCAGTAAATTGCACAAGAGGAGATTGCTCACCTTGCTCCCCCAGAGCAGTCAAGATCCTAACAGGATAGACTGACACCATTGCTCTAGCCGTGGGCTTAGACACAGAAATGAGGCTCTTCTCCCAGCTCTGTATCAATGTTCTGCTTCTACACATAATGGTCTTCCTTTTCTTCTCTCAGAAGTTGATCATCAGATCCTTCTGCCCAGTCTCCTGAGTCTCTGGACTCTTAGCCTCCCCACAGGAAAGGTCAGAACTGCCCTAGGAAGTTTCCTATGCTGCAGCCATTGTGAGAACAGATCTTGTCTTTGCTCCCCAGGCAGGATGTCCTAATCCCTGGAACATGTACTTTACTTGGAACAAGGAGGGTTTTTTTGTTGTTTTTGGTTTTTTTTTGGGGGGGGGAGGAAGAGACGAGAGGAGCAAGAGAGTTCGATGATGTAAGGATTCTGAGATGTAGTGCTTATTTTGAATTTTCTGAGTCACAGGTGTCCTCACAAGAGGCGGAGGGAGTTCTGAGACAGCACTCAGGGAAGATGTTCACCACGAAGATTGGAGTGATGTGGCCATCATCCATGGAAGTAGCTAGAAAAGGCAAGGGACACATTCTCTCCTTAGATCCTGCAGAGGAAGCATGTTTTTTTTGTTTTTGTTTTTTTTTTTTTTTTTTTAGGAAGCATGTTTTAACCAACACCTTGATTTCAGCACAAACTCAAAGATCTAATGGCCGCTGAGTTGATTCCAACACACGGTAACCTTCCATTGGGCTTCTGAGGAAGGAAAATGAGTCCTGTCTTTCTCCCTTTGACGTGACTGGTGGACTTGAACCACAGGAGATGTGCGGCCGTTAGGTTGTCAGCACAACTCTCTACGAACTACGCCATATATACTGAATTTAGACTCTGGCCTCTAAAACGGAAAGAATACAGTTCTGTTTTATGCCAATATGCTTCCACTATGTTTGTGGTAATCTGTTACAATGGCCTCAGAAAACGAATACACCATCAAATTAGACGGAGAGAAGGAGCTATGAACCTCCATTTACTCCTCTTCCCGTGAATTCCGTCGTCCTATCTACCTATGCATTGCTTCCTGTGACCACCACAGCAAGCTCTCCATTACCCCTGCCTCCCGGTGTCCAATCTTGTCCTTCTTCCAATATAGCCACATGCAGTTGTTAGAGGGCAGTTTTTTAAAATAGACGGCTGACCACATTAATCTACAGCTAAAATTCTCCAGTGGCATTTTAATGCATATAAAATAAAAGCAGAATTCCCTGGCCTACCATAAAGCCTCTTCACAGTCTGGCTCTTGGTTTTCTATGATGCTTACACACACACACACACACACACACACACACACACTCTCTCTCACACATGCTCTCAACCACAAACACACTCAAGTGCTGTCTTAGTTATCTAGTCCTGCTGTTACAGGAATACCACAGTGGGTGTCTTTAACAAACAGAAACCCTTCCCTCCCCCTTCATCAATTCAAGTCTAGAAGTACAAATTTAGGGTGCTGGCTCTAGGTGAAGGCTTCTTCCCTGTTGGCTCTAGAGGAAGGCCCTTCTGTTCCTGAGCAAGCTCTATGTGGTTTAGCATTGCTCTTGCCCCATCTCCGCTTCCTATCTTGTTTGTTTAATCTCTTTTATATATTAAAAGAGATTAACTCAAGATACACTCTACACTAATCCTGTCTCATTACTATAATCCCAAAAGAGATTATAAACACAGATTGGATTAAGTTAGGACAAGTTAGGACTGACAACACACATTTTGGGGGAGACATAATTCAAGACTAAGTTGTATAGGATACAAACCAGGTTGCTTTTTTTTTAAAAGAGAATGCTTTTAATCAAGAGACAAAGATAAAAAATCCATTTTCTGCCTCAAATAATTCTCACTCATTTACTCATCCTTTCAGCACCCGAATGTAGTGGAAACAATCTGAGTGAATACAATAGTATTATTTGATATGAACTGTCATCTATAATATTGTAGGTCAAGCGTCAGTTTCAGTTCCTGTCCCTCCTTTTAAGATCACCTAGACCAGTGTTCAGATCTGATGGGAAAGGGATCTGGAGGGTCCAGGTATTTTTAATTGCTTCACATGCAAGTGAATATGGACAATGAGTAAGGGAAGATGAAGAAGAACCAGTACCTTGAACCTGTCGTGTTGGCAGAGTGTTGACTGTGCTGTCGTCTGCTGAAAGAACAAGCACATCTGTCTCGGGGGAAGAGCAGCCACAGAGCTCGTCAGAGGCAAGGACGGTGAAACTCTGTCTCATGCACTGTGGGCATGTTGTCAGGAGGCATCAGTCTTTGGAAAGGGTCAGTGAAAGCCAAGAGCCGCCTCAGCAGACGGACTGACAGAGTGACTGCAACCACAGGCCGAAGCATAAAGGCAACCAACCGTCAGGTTGGTGCTGAGTAAGGCAAGTCTTCCATCTATTCATAAGGTAAGTGGTAACTGACCTGACGGCACCTAAGAACCACACCTATTTCAATTCACAGAAGACACATCTTCATTTGGGATGGTCAAGTGTCCCGACTGCCCTTGTTATCTAAAGGATGGGAGTGAGTGAGATTTAGACCAGTGATAGCAAATAAGAAATCATTTTTTTAATATCCAAAATAGAGTATTTAAGATTTTTACCCCACCACAATGGACAGTGGGCAATGAATAAAGATGACAGAAAAAGAACTGACACCTTTGAGCTGTGATGTTGGAGAAGAGTACACCCCCCGGACGGCCAAGAGAACGAACAGATATGTATCTTGGAGAGGGTGCAGCCAGAGTACTCTTTGAAGGCTTCACCTCACACACTTTGGGCATGCTGCTGGGAGGGGCTACTCCTTAGAGAAGGACATGACGCTGGGAAGGGTGGAGGGTCGGCGAAGGAGAGGAAGACCTTCAACCAGGTGGACAGACACAGTGACTGCTGCAGTGGACTCTTGTGTGTCAGGAGGTGTGAAGATGGTGCACGATAGAACAGCGTTCAGATCTTTTGTTCATGGAGTCACTATGATTTGAACTTGACTCAATGGCACCTAACAATGACAACTCTATAACACAATCACTTAGACACAGAATGAAGCTCTAAGAGGACAGGAATTTTTGTCTGTGCCGTTCATGCTGCAGAATAATGGCATCTAGAACAATGCCTAGTACGTAGCTGGTGCAACAAGCTGGTGGTTGCTGAGCGAGTGAAGGAAGGAAAAAAGTCACATCTGAGCCAATACACAGGGAAAAGACGACTATTTACATCATTGAACAAAGACAGTCACCATTCCATACTTTTCAAAACTTAGTATATATCCAGATCTTTGAAAAGGTGTGGGTTGAAGGAATTAAGAGTTCACTGACGGATCCTCAATGAAAGATGATACAAACCAAATAAACAATTCATTGCTGGACTGCTACCTTCTATGAGGAGGAGAACACGTCTTCTACAGCCCAACGGAAAAACAAGCATGGGTACCTGGGAAGGAGCTGACTTCACCTGTGATGTGGGCGGGTCCCAGATGCATGCAGGTTAGGTAATAATGGACATCTCCTCCCGGTCCCTGCTCTCAGACACAGAGCTGACGATGCTTTTTAAATACGCTATGAATTCCAGCCGGATCTCCTCAGGGTCTTCCTCCAGATTCGAGCGCACCAGCTTTAGTTTGTTTAAGGGTGATGCTGGGAAAAAGAAAATAAGGTAATTAGGTACAAGCTTTTAGTAAGGGACCGCTTTTAGCTCCAAATTACCTGAAAAGTATAGAAACCAATCGAATTTCATTATTTTAAGCCCAAAACTGAAGTTTGAAGTGTGTGCCTTGATCCAATTTAACTGGGTTTCAACATGCTGCCACCTGGTGTAAGGCTAAAACCTCTAAAAATGTCTTTCAGGTCCTTCTTGTTCTTCAATCAGAAAGGAAGTGCTTCCCTCTTGTTCATTTTATTTCTGGATCTTTTCTAATTGCATCATTTCCCTCACTCACTCTGTCACGTGAGTGTCATGTGTGAATTTCAAGATTTTGTTAAGAACTGGAGCACAGAGAAGCCAAAGCACAAGGAAGAATTCAAGATACTAAAGAGCTGAACAGAAGATTTCAAAAGGCAGCACGGGATGACAAAGCAAAATATTACAATGAAATGTGCAAGGAGCTGGAGTCAGAAAATCAAAAGGGCCGAACTCGCTCAGCATTTCTTAAGCTCAAGGAACTGAAGAATAAAGTTAAACCTAGAGTTGCTATAATCAAGGATGCTTTAGGCAGAATATTAAATGATCCAGGAAGTATTAAAAGAAGATTGAAAGAATATACTGAGTCACTGTATCAAAAGGAACTGGCAGACACAGAAGAATTTAATGAAATCACATATGAGCAAGAGCCTATGGTGATGAAGGAAGAAGTTCAAGCTGCTTTGAAGAAAGCAAAAAATAAGGTCCCAGGAATAGATGGTATTCCAATTGACATATTTCAGCTAACAGATGCTGCCCTGGACGTGCTCACCAAGTTGTACCAAGAAATCTGGAGAACAACCACTTGGCCAACTGACTGGAAGAGATCTCTATCTGTTCCCATTCCAAAGAAGGGTGACCCAACAGAGTGTGGAAACTATAGAACGATATCATTGATTTCACACGCAAGCAAGAAAAGACCAGCCAGGAAAATCTGTGCCCAACTTTCACTGCCGTTGAGTCACAACTAACTCAAAGCTCACCCTCCAGTGGGTTTCTGAGGCTGGAAAGGGCACGAGGGGAGATCGCCCATCTTCCAGCAGAGCAGCTGGGGGTGCAAATCCCCAGAGATACTCAGCCTTTGGGTGAGCACAAGACTCCCTATGGCTGGACCACCAGAGCTCCCTAACTACTAGCTGACAAACCAAACCCTCTGTCTTCACGGAAACCCAGTGCGTGTTAGCGTTAGAAATGAGCTCCACTGGGTTCTCAATGGCGGATTTCTTTCTTTTTTGGACTTTTTTTTCTTTTTCATAAGTCAAATCACTAGGGCTTTCCCCTGAATTCCCTCTGGGTAGACTCAGCCCTCCAAACTTTCAGTTAGCGGAGAACACTTATCCTTCTCCATTTGTGTCATGCAGGCCTCCCTGCGTCATTCAGAAACGTACACATCCACAACATGTTCAAAACCAAAGGAGAAATTCTGGGCTCCTTACGCAGTGACAGGCTTCCCGCATCGTCTTCAGAGCCGGGTTTGTGGTGGGCAATTAAGAGACACTGAGCATCCTGTAGGAGCTGCTGCTGCACGAAGCAGGAATACCACATCTCAATCTCCTTCAGGTGGCTGGGCATGTCGGCGTTGAAGACGATCACCACTCCGTGTGAGTCCTTCATCAGGGCGGGCCAGCAAGACTCGAACCTTCAAGGCAGAGGGGGAGAGTCAGAGGGAGGTTAGGCCAGCTGGTTCCTAAGCGCAGGCCGTGAGAGATGTATCAGATTGACTGAGAATAACCCTCTTTAAAGCGCGCATACCTTGGATCGCCGCCACAATCCCACAGCTCAAATTCGCACCCTGTGCCTTTGTTGTTGCTGGTGACGTGGGGGTTCTCAAATTCCAGGATCCTAAAAAAGTGCAAGGCAACAGCAGCCACTGTGCTGAGCAAGTATTAACAACCCAGGACGTCAACAGCACATAAAGTGGGCGGGTAATGGACGGGGACTCCCGGGGACACAGCTTCGTCAGGCTCACCTCACTCCTTGGGTTGGGTTGTATTCAGTGGTGTCTGAAGATTCTGTCAGAAAGTTGGCCAGAACAGTTTTCCCACTCTGTGGAAATGAGAGTGAATTAAAGACTTTGGCGGTAGAGCTGAACAGTAAGTCAAGGCTTTCTTTGGCTGGGGGATCTCCTATGACGCTCTAGAAGGGTGGGATTAGCCTGGTGTGGTGCTGAGGGTTCATGGTTCAAAACAGTTTTCCTAGCCATTGACTTTGATTTTGCCACATAGGTGGGTGGAATCATACAAATAAGGTGTGCTGGTTTACAAGTGGATTGGCAAGTCTTGTCTTTAAATTGGGAATCTCAACACCAATAAGGAAGAGGAAGTAGCCTACGTCCTTCGGAGCTAGAGGCTTCTGCCCCAGCTAGATGGGATCTATACTAAATCAATGGCAGTCTCAGTACAGAACCAGAGACCAACATGAAGCAGAGTTGATTTGGAACTGTTGCCAACAGAGCCAAGGCCTTCAACTCAAGCTTGCTGAAGGGCTGAAGGAAGAAGGACCAAGGGGACTTTGTAACACTGACCTGAGCCATGAGGCTGAAGGTCAAAGTGCCTGCGACCATGCTTTAGAAGCTGTCTGGAATGAGGCACTGTATTATAACCTGTTAACTTCCCTAGTAAACCTCCTGTGAGTATAATTCTATAAAGTGTGTGTAGTTATTGCAACAGACTTCTGATGGAATTAGTAGGAAGAGGTCTGGAAGCATGAGGGGCATGTCTGACCTTACAGGAATTAGCTCTGCACCGTGGATGCTGTTGATGGTGACAGTCCCCCTCTGGGGAGTTAGCAGAGGTCAGACATGGCCGTCTTATGCTGCCTATACTCATTTTATAACTGGTTTGGGGACCAACCAGTGAGCAAGGGGGCAGGTTGCAAGGATTCTGCTGTGGGCTCTGCCAATGGGTGACATCTGACTTCCTGGGGTGCCTTTTAGTCAACAGAGTAACAAAAAATAAACATTAGTTTGGGTTTCTTTCCTTCATTTTCCCTTTTGCCCTGTCTACATCGTCAAGACATCACAGTTTGTTAGGTATGAAGCCACTGAGACCCAGAGAGGAAAGGGAGTTGTTCAAGGTGACACAATGGGGTCAAGAACTGTCAAGGTTACACAGTGGGGTCAAGAACTGTCAAGGTTACACAGTGGGGTCAAGGAGCAAGATTTCTTTTGCTTTGTGTGAAGATTTTCTCCTTTGCTGATTTTTAAGCATTCATTATATATTCTAGCTATCAATTCTTTGGTTGTAAGTGATCTTGCAAATATTTATCCCAGGATTTAAAAAAACAAAACACCACTATCACTTATGTCAAGCAGTGCCTGAACGTTAAATGAAGTCAAACCCACCAGATGCTCTGAGGGAGAAGGATCGGGTCCTCTGACTTGGAAACCCACTGGGCAGCTTTATTATCCCATAGGTTGCAATGAGTCAGAATTGACTCGATAACAGTGGGGTCATTTGTTTTATGAATTCTCCACCTTTACGTTGTGCTTACCACTGTTCCTATCTCTAGGTTAAAAATCTATCTTTCCACCTAACCATCTGTAGTGCTGCTAGATGCTAGTGAATCGATAGATGTTTGAGTCTGTTTTGTCACCGAAGGTCTCTCATGAGGTCACCAGCATGATTTCCCTCTTTAATGATTAATCCTTCCTGGTGGTATGCTCAGGGAGCTTTGGTGGCCTAGTGGGTAAAGAGTTGCACTGCCAAACCAAAGGCAGGCTGTTCAAATCCACCAACTACTCTCTGGAAGGAAGATGGACAATCTCCTCCAGTGAAATTTACAGCCTCTGAAAACCTGCAGGTGGGTCAGTGATGAGGCGATTCTGACTCAATGGCAATGAAAGAGAGAGAGAGACAGACAGACAGACTGTCAGACAGAGATCGTGTGTTCAAGTCAGACAAAGGTTTATTTGGACCCAATCTGGTTACTTTTTGGAAATAGATAGACAGGCTTTTCTTTTCTTCCCTGATTAGCTTGAACACTCCACTAAAACTGTCCATCATGGGGTGACCCAGGTGGTCTTTGACATACTGATGGTTCTATAAGCAATGTGCAAGACCCCACGCATGCCCAACTTCTACAGCAGTTCTCACCTCGAGGTCGCTAGACTAACAGCACCAGCATCAGGTGGGCACTAATTAGAAATATAAATTCTAGGTTTCCTCCTCACATCCACAGAATGAAAATTCTGGCTGGGGAGGGGTGAGGGTAAGGGAAAGGTTTGGGTGGGCGGCAACCTGTGCTTCACCAATGCCTCCAGGTGCTACTTAAGTGGGAGTACCATTATCTAGTCCTTTTATTTCTCTATGTTGAGCATTTCAGTACATCCTAATTATATTTTGTGTGTAGGATGAAGTGCCCATGTAAATTTATTCTGCTTGGGTTACTATCTTTGGCCTCGGTAACGATGGGTTGACATGAATCGAAATTCACCAACAGGCATTGCTGTGTTTCCCCTGTTAACTCATTGATAGTTGCAGGGCCAAGAGGTCCCGTCTTTCCTCACTCTGGTTCTCTCTTCCTACAAATACACTCATCAAGGACAAACTGGGTCGAAAAGGTGCAGAAACGAGCCTTGGGTTCCAGTTAATGATGCCACTAGCTGCCTTTGGGATTTGGGGTCTCAGTAAATCAGGGTTCGTCTTCACCAGTTCCTTAGGACTGTAGTTGGGATCAGGACGAGGAAGAGCTAAGTTCACACTTAGGTGAGCACGGCACATACACAGGTGTGCGATTGGACTGGGTGCCCCCACAGTAGAAGCCCCCCAAGAGCAAAGCACCGAGCGGGGTGCCGTCCGCACCGCCAGGCCCAGCTCCCTAGCCCCGGGCGTCGCTCCCGCCACCGCGTCCCCGGCCCCGAGCTCCGGGCCTCACCTCGCAGGGCCCCACAAAGAGGATCTTGGCCTTTAGCATCGCTGTCCGCGGCGGGGGAGCCCCGTGGAGGCCACCGTCCACCTAAGCACAGCGGGGGACCCGACACAAGCAGGAGCCGAAGCCGCCCCGCTGATTGGCTGTCTTCGTTTCCATGGGGACGAGGAGCGGCGCAGGGGCTGACGGGACTCGGCCAGTTCCGGGCGTGAAGCTCGGCGATTCCAGGCTTCGCAGCAGCTGAAGGGAAGGAGCGATGGGAGAGGGCGGGAAGAGGGTCGGAGCGAAACACAACCCTGGGACAAAAGTCTGGGTTCTGTGCGGGAAGGGCGGCAGAGCCCAGGAGATCGACCCCTGTAGAGTTAAGGAAAAGGAGACTCAGGAGGGGGCGAACTTGTCAGTCCAGCCGAACCTCTGTCCTGGGATGTTAAGCAGAAAAGTCAACGTGGGAACCCATCACATTATGTTGGATCGCCTTTTTAAAAAATGGGCATAAATGTGGATCTCTTCCAACCATTGTTCTTGGCATAGACCAATAAGGATGCCCAGGGCTGCATCTGTTTGTTAAAACACCAATTCCTGGTGCCTTCTTTTTAGCCTTTAAAGTACATACTTTGGACATGCTTCAAGGAGGGATCAGTCCGTAAGAGGGACTTCATGCTTGGAAGGGCGGAGGGACAGCGCAAGAGAGGAAGACCCTCGAAGAGATGGATTGACTCAGTGACTGGGGAAATGGGTGTAGGTGTGTAAGAGACAATAAGGGTTAGCACAGGATAGAGCAGGGTTCAGAGCTGTCATACATAATAGGGTCGCTATGAGTCCCAAGTGACTCGATGGCACATAACAGCAACAAGAACAAAATACAGAGGACTACTGAGTGAAGGAGAGTCCTCTTAGTTTTAGGCTTTCATCAGTTGGTGATTGAATAGCTTTCTTTTGAATTCCTGCTTTATACCAAGCACTTTTCTAGGTACCAGAGATATGCCTATACCTCTTGAGGTGTTAATGTCAGAGGAGTAAATGGATAATTTTAAAGTGAACAAGTGAGTGACTTCTTAAGTATTTTGTTTTCAGGTGCTGAAAAGTCAGCTGTGGCTCATTGTAACCCTGTATACAACAGCCCTAAACCCTGCTCTTTCCTGTGCCAATCTCACTGCCTCTGACACACCCATCCCGATCACCCCAGTCACTGAATCAATCCACCTCATAGAGGTCCTTCCTCTCCTGCGCTGTCCCACCACCCTCCCAAGCATGATGTCCCTCTCCAAGGACCTCTCCCTCCTTACAACATGTCCAAAGTATGTCAGACGAAGCCCCAGAATCCTTGTCTCCAAGGAGCAGCCTGGTTTAATCCTCTCCAGGATGAATCTGTTTGTTTTCTTGGCAGTCCAGGGTACATTCAACACTCTTCTCCAGCACCACAGCTCAAAGGCATCAACTCTCCTTCTATCCTCCTTAGTCATTGTCCAACTCTCTGATGCATAACACGTGATTGCAAAGACCATAGCCTTTATCAGACACACCTTAGTCTCCAGAGTGACACCATTGCTCTTCAGTACCCTGGAGAGGTCCCTAACAGCAGACTTTCCCATCACAATACGTTTTTTGATTTCCTGGCTATTGGTGCTAAGAGTGTTGACTGTAGAGCCAAGCCGACTAAAGTTGTTAACAATCTCAATCTCTTCACTATCCATCCTGATGCTGCCAATTGGTCCAGTGGTGAGAATCTTTGTCTTCTTGACATTGAGCCTCAATCCATACAGCCTCTGAAAACCCACTGGAAGGTCAGTGATAAGCCAGTAATGAGTTGAGTTACTAGAACAGTAAGGGCATAGAGGCTGAGGTGAAAATCAACTTGGCACATTCCAGGGACAAACCAGAGGGCCTGTCACATCAGTACAGAAAGAATGGAAACAGTGGAAGTAGCACCGTTGGAGAGATCATACACACCGTTGGAGAATTTATTCTACAGGGTAAATAAGAGCTCTGGGCCAAGATTGCATTTGGTTATATGTAACAGACGGAGCTCTGGTGGCATAGCTCGAAGGGAGGTGCACCGTAAACCCAAAGGCTGTGCCTCTCTGGTGGTTCAAATCCACCAGTGGCTCTAAATTAGTAAGATGAGCAGTGTTCGTATGTGCAATTCAGAGTTTCAGAAAGTCAGTTCCAGCTTGATGGCAATGAGAGAGAGGCATGTAATAGACATGCCCCCCAGTGGCTGAATCAACTGTGGGGTTTATTTTTTTCTCATATATCAAGGACTGCAAAGATAAGCATTCAAGAACTGTGGAAGATCTCTTTATTTTCTTCCTGTTCTGACATCTTTGGAGTGATGGCTCTATCTCTGGGTTTATTTTTTTTGTGTGTTTTTTTTCTTTTTCAAGATAAGAACTAAAGAGCAGAGGACAAAGAAATAGAACACTCAGCTTACCCTTTATCAGGAAAAGAGGAGCTTTCTTAAAATTCCTCTCCAATAGAGCTCAGTGGCCTTGCGGGTAAAAAGTTGTGCTGTCAACCCAAAGGCAAGTGTTTCAAATTCACCAGCTGCTCCTTGGGAAAAGATGGACAATCTCTTCCTGTGCAATTTACAGCCCCTGAAAACCTTTCGGAGGGTCAGCTATGAGTAGGTTTGATTCAACTGCATATAAAAACAACCACAACAGCAATTTCTACTTAGATCTCATTAGTTAGAACTTGGTCCTATGGTCTCCTTAACTACCAGGAAATCTGGGAAATAGAGATTTTAATTATACACATTATATTTTTTTTTTCTGGTGAGGGGAGGGAAGTTGGCCTCCACAAGGAAGCGAACCCAAATCACATCCATCTGTCAAAGGCTTGTTGGAGGCCTTTAGGATATGGAATAAATGTTTCCGTGGAGCTTCTAGCCTAAGACAGCCTAGGAAGAAATGGCCAGTGAAAACCCTCTGGATCACAGCCTTTCACAGAGATGGTGCAGGACTGGGTAGTGAATGATCCATCTGCACATAGAAAATGCTGCCAACCTCAATGTCACTGAGTTATTTCTGACCCAAGCAAGCCGCCGTCAGGTTCTCATTGAGTCTCTAACACTGTGCATCTTCACCCAGTGAGACGGCTCGTTTTCCTCCCACAGAGCAGCTGGTGGATTCGAACTGCCAACCTTTTGGTTAGCATCTTAACCCATTATGCACTACACCACCAGAGCTCCTTTGGACACAGAGTCACCAGGAATCGAGGCCTGCCCCGCGGCAGCAAACCACAGTGCAATCCAGAACAGCCCAGCTCTTGTCAACTTTTAGGTATGTGTGGACTGTCTTCGTGACTCTACTGTGAAATTATTCTCTCTAGTTTGCAGAAAAGAAAATGGAACTTTAGCGAAGCTAGAGAAGTTGACCAAAACACCCTGTAATGAGTAGCTGAGCCGGGATTTTATCAGGTTTGGATGCAGGGGTGTAGGCAGCATCCGGAAACCAGGCGAAGCTAGGCGGGGACTGGGCCCTCTTTTTTGCCTTGGGGAATAATACAGGCAGCCGTAGCAGCAGTATCCTGTCTCTGTGGACTAGGGGCTGCTTCTCTCAGGCAATCACTCAGGCCAGCTCTGTGCAGGGAGATGGGCCAAAAGGACCTCCTAGTGGAATCAGACAGCTGGATCAGACTTGAAAGAAAATTGATTACACACATTGCACCCCCCACATCCACCCTAGACTTTGATTGACAGGCCCTTGTGGCCACAATCAATGCCTGCGTTTTAACGACGCCTTGGGATCTCTTCAGTCTAAAGGAACTTTCTCCCAAGGCTTTAATTTTGTAGTCGTCTATTTTCCAACCAATGGTGACTCCACAGGCCTTAATTAACGACTCTGTAATCAGGGCTTCACTCTAAACCACCATGCTGTCCACCCACCCGCTTTCTCTCTGGTTTCTCAATGAAGGGCTTATCTAGAACTTGCTTCAACTTCAAACAAACACTTCATCATAGTAAATGGTCAGATGGTTTTATCGGGTGAAACAACATTTCCACTCATTTTCTTCTGGGTCTCAGTATCAATGGGAAGCCACCTCGTGGAAACCTGCCCTTGTCTCTGGTTTTCAGCAAACATATCCTCAGGGAAGGCCAGGAAATCACGTTTAAATGCCATACAACAAAGGCAGATCCTTCCATGACAGTGGCCGACATTCACGAGACTAACTGGAAATAGGACTTGACAATTCTTCCTCAAGGGCTAATCCTGGATTATTGTGATTCCTGTGAGAAGTACGGGCAGCGTCTCTCTGGAAACAGAGTCCCTTTTCACAGGTTACAGCCATTATGGTGTCATGAGCCACAGAACACAGCTGACATTTTCATTTGTGCTGTCTTCTCTCTCAAAAAAAAGGACGGAACAATTGGCTAGTTCAGTGTCTGAATCTTTAATCAATGCCACACTGATGTCACCATGGACTAATTCTTTATCTTTTTTTAAAAAATATAATTTTGTTTATTGTTTTGAATATGTTCGGCACATTATACACCAGTTCAGCAGTTTTTACAGGGACCGTAGTGGGACACTGATGGCATTCTTCAAGCTGGGCAACCAATCTCTCCTTTTCGGAATTGTTTCTCTCCCTTTAACATAAATTCACCACCCCCTAAATTTCCCGTCTAATTCTTTTGAGTTTCTATAGTCAATTTGATCTCATGTAAATACATTTTAAGGGCTCCATCAAGACCAACATTCTTTCCTAGTTAAGTTACACTGTTATTTAGTGTTAAGAAGACTTTAAAGGACATTTTTGGTTCAAAAGTTTAAAGATTATCTCAGGGCAATATGTTTTTAGAGAGTCATCCAAGCTCCAAAATTCCAGAAGGTTTGGATTTCACGAGAATTTGAAACTCTGTTCTGCAGTTCCCCCAGTGTGAGCAAGATTCTTCTGTAGAATTTTTGATCCGAAATACTCGGTATCTAAGCACCAGTCAGTTCTAGTTTCAAGGCAAATGAGGCAGTGGTTCACAGAGGCAACTGGCCACACATTCCACTTCTTCTCAACTCTTCTTCTTCTCTTGATCTAGTCACATAAAGACTAGCTGTTGTGCTTTGAATGTCTACTTGTAAACTTTTAATAGCTCAGGCACTATACAAACTTAGAGCTAGAGAAGAAATACTTTTCCAAGAACTGGTCCCTCCTGACAGCAGGCCCAAAGGATGCAAGCAATATCACCTTCCTTGCCTCTAGGGAGCACCAGGCTGCACTTTCTCCATGAAAGGCCTGCTTGTCCTTTTGGCCGTCCATGGGATATTCAGTACTTTTCACCAACATCACAATTCAAAGACATCGATTCCTCGTCAGTCTTCTTATTCATTGTCCAACTTTTAGATGCATATGAAGCAATTGAAAATAACACAGCCTGGATCCGTCACACTTCAGTCTTTGAACTGACATCTTTGCTCTTTAGTGCTTTGGAGAGGTCCTGGAGAGCAGATTTTCCCAGTGCAACACACTTTTTGATGTCTTGACTACTGTTACTATGGATTTTGCCCAGAGCCAACCGTGGAAAGCCTGAAGCAAAACAAAGAGGCCCTTTGGTTGTGACTGTCTGCTACCTGGACTTGACTTTCCAGCACGTTGATGAGCTGCCTTGGGATTCGGAACAGCTGAGAGCACTGGCTGCTTTAGAAATCAGCATGAAAGCTACCCCGCAACTGTCACGGCCTCCCTGAATGTTGGGGTGAAAGGCACAATCCACATCCTGCAGGGCCATCTCGGGGGAGGCTCTGTTTTAGATTAACAGGAGATTCATCACGCCAGGAGGTCAATATTTACCTTGGCTCAAGCTGCGTGAGTATTTACTTCTTTGTTCAGTGGCTCTCTGTGCTGACTTCAGCAGAAGCGAAGGTCTGCTTTTTGTCTGCTGGAGAGGATGTCGACTGATGAGCTTTCTTATCAGAAAAGTCTGGAAATGTAACTGCATGGAGCCCACCTCTCAGGAGTAGATGCGGGAGGGGTGTCTGGCTTCTCCCACCACCATTTCTGATGTGTCTTTGTACAAACAGCTGTGTTCTCACACCTAGACAGCATGGGGTCCTGGGGGAGTCATGCCTCGTCCCATGTCCTGGTCTACTGAATGGGTGAAAACCACCCTGCAGATGACAAAGGCTAGCTGTGAGGAGTTAAAGCCAGGAGGATTGGAAAAATCACTTTGCAAGCAGGGAAGCCCCTGTAACTCTTACTAGTCCTGCTTCCATTTAAGCCACGATCTGGGCCTTAAGTGCTTACCAGAGGCCATTAAGGAAATGAAGAGGAAGACACTAGAACTGGAGTTGGCCAGAGTCCCAAAGGTCAGTCTTTTACACCCGATCTCTCTGACTCTTGGGGAAGAGGGCTTCCCAGCTCTTCTAGAAGTTTCACTACGCATTTGGGGAGTGTCAAGGACAGTTCTGAAACACAGAGCTCAGCACGTGTGTGAAGATGTGAAGTGACAGCCGTGCCCACCCGGCAGGGGTGGATGCTGAAGTGGTAGCTGCGGTAGCAAAGGTGGTTAACCTTGAAAATACACGAAGAATTTCGAGAGCACTTCCATGTCCGCTTCCACATCCTTTACTTGGCAGCTGTCAAACTTTTCCACTTTTGCTGTCACAACACCTATATTTAAAAACGATGATGCAATTTGCACTTTCTACTTAATACTGTTTGTCTCAAAATCAGGTTTTATTTGAAATCATTGACCATGGAGTAAGAGGAATGCTCCTGGAAGGCGTACTAGGCTAATAAAGCCCCAGAAAGTCCTGAATACTCCTGGGTGTAACATTATGGGTCAGTTCCATTCTGGGGATTTGAAAAGTGTGGAGTCTTTCAATTTGGTCCTCACCAGAGCCCTGCAGAGAAGTAATCAACATTTATTGAAATTAAAGCATGTCAGATAATCTATTGAAAATACTTGCTGCATAGCATTAACTCAGAAGTCTCTGTATGGTGCAAATGGTTAATGCACCTCACATCTAAGCAAAAGGTTGGAGGTTTGAGTTCACAGAGGCACCTCAGACTAAAGGTCTGGTGATATACTGCAAAGCCATTAAAAATCTCAGGGAACACGTTCAACTCTAATACACATGAAACACAAGTCAAAATTAGCTTGTTATTCTTTTCAGCAAATCCTTAAGTTGCTGGACTGTTGTTGTATACCACTGAGTTGGAACTGACTCATAGCTGATCTTCCAGCTGGTTTTCACAGGCAGTAAATGGTCCCATCTTTCTCCCATGGAGTAACTGGTCGATTTGAAGCTTATGCCTTTGGATTGGTGGTGCAATTCTGCTGTCAAGAACCTCTCCAAGATGTTAGTGAGCATGGATGTCACTTTAAAGACTTAGGTGTACCTGATTCAGCCACTGTATTTTCTTTCTTTTTTATTTATTGTTGCATATTTTCTCCCCCTTTCTCATCTCCCAGCCCAAAACCATGGTATTTTCAATTATGCATCTGAAAGTTGTACAGTGAATAAAGATGACAGAAAAAGAACTGATGCCTTTGAGTTGTGGTGTTGGAGAAGAGTGCTGAATATCCTAAGGAGTGCCAAAAGGACAAATAAATATGTCTTGGAGAAAGCTTTTTGGAGTCAAGGATGGTGAAACTTTATCTCCGATATCTTGAGATTCTATATATGTTGGGTTGGAAGCAAAAGCGGCATCCACTTCTGTAACAGCTTGCCTCCAGAAATCCTATGAACCTGGAGAGAGGATGAAAGACACCCACGTGTTGAGGACTCTCCTTCATAGGGACGGCACTTAACAACAATAACATTAAAATAGAGAGTGATCAGCTGGCCCAGTGGACTGAGAGTGATGCAACCAAGCCAAAGGTGGGTGACTTTAATCTGCGGCCCTGGGGCCTGTCTTTCATTGTTTTTGTTGAAACATTGCTCTAGGTCGTATAGCCCTGGTGTGTCCACTTGCCGTACAGCGGTAACTTGTGGTTGCTGTGAGGCTGAACACTGTGACGTTGATATGTCAAATGCGTTAACGGTTGGTTAGCGATGGTGGGCAGTGTTGGGTGAAACTCCCCGATTAAAACAAGCTTAGAAGCAGGAGCGGCATCCACTTCTGTAATACCTTGCCTCTGGAAAGCCTATGAACCTGGAGAGAGGATGAGAGACACACAGTGTTGAGGACTCTCCTTCATAGGGTCACTACGAGTCGCCTGTGACTTGACAGCACGTAACAACAACAACAACAACATATATGTTTGGAGGGGCCAGTCTTTGGAAAGAGACATCATGCTTGGAAAAAATGGAAGGTCAGCGAGGAAGAGGAACACCCCTAATGGGATGGACTGATAGAGTGATTATAACAATGGACTCAAGTATGTCAGAGGTGATGAGATGGCGTAGCATAGGGCAAGGTTCTGATTCGTTCTATAGGGTCACCATGAGTCACCGTGGACTCAACAGCACCTAACAACAACATCAGTCATGATTCTGATTTTGTTGTTATATGTCGTCAAGTCACCTGTGACTCATAGTAACCCTATGCAGAGCTCTGAACTCTGCTCTATCCTGAGTCAAACTCACTGTCTCCGACACACCTCCCCCATTACTCCAGTCACTCAGTCAATCCATCTCATCCAGGGTCTTCCTCTCTTGTGCTGTCCCTCTACCCTCCCAAACATGATGTCCCTCTCCAAGGACTGGTCCCTCCTTGCAACATGCCCAAAGTATGTCAGATGGAGCTTCAGAATCCTTGCCTCCAAGGAGCAGCCTGGTTTCACCCTCTCCAAGAAAAAAACTGTTTGTTCTCCTAGCTGTCCATGGTGTATTCAATAATCTTCTCCAGCATCACAGCTCAAAGGCATCAATTCTCTTTCTATCATCCCTAGTGACTGTCCAGATTTCTGATGCATAGCACGTACTTGTGAAGAGCATGGCCTGGATCAGATGCACCTTAGTCTCCAGACTGATATTGTTGCTCTTAAGTACTGATTTTACAGATGAAAATACTCAGGTTAGGTGACTTGCTCAAGGCACATTTGGGAATTGACTCTACTAACTGGTATTCTCTCATAGTGGAGTGGGGAGAGGTATCACAGCAATCTTCTTCATTCTTCTTGGCTCACAAGGCCCTGCTGAATGTTACTGAAGTTGAAAATCTATTTACCAACAAAAGTGACAGCTCTAGACTCAAATCTTAAGAGCTTGCAAGTGGCCATATAAGGAGCAACTACTGGTCCTCCCTGTTTGGAACAAAGAAGAGAAAATAAAACCAAAGATGTAGAGAAATAATTTGTCCAATGAATGATGTTAACTTTAACTTCAATGACCCTGAGATCGGAAGAACTAGATGGTACCCAGCTGCCAGTGAAGATCCCACTTGAAAAGGGAGCATAGTAAAGGTCCTGGGGAGAATGTAGAAACAAATTCTAAAACATAAAAAAGGCCAAACTTACTGATCCAGTAGGGACTGATGGAACCCCCAGACAGATGGTCCTTGGTTGCTCTTGGACTTGGAACAAAACTAACAACTATGAGATATCTTCTCACCCCAGCAACAATAGCAAAGGTCAACAGGGCAGCAAACAACAAATGCTGGTCAAGTTGTAGAGAGATTGGAACTCTTATTCACTGTTGGTAAGATTGTAAAATGGTACCATTACTATGGAAGGCAGTCTGGTACTTTCTCAGAAAGTTGGAAATAAAAACAATATTAACAATGTAATATAATGAATTATCATAATTTTTAAAAAGTTGGAAATAGAAATACCATTTGACCCTGGGAATATATCCTAAAGAAACCAGAGCCATGACTCAAAAAGATACATACACACCCATGCTTATTGCCACATTATTCACAACAGCAAAGAGATGGAAGCAACCCAAGTGCCCAAAACCAAACAAATGGATAAAAAAAGAACTATGGTACATTCACACAATGGAATATTATACAGCACCAAAAAACAATGAACTAATAAAATATTATACAACATAGGGGGTCAAATATTATACAACATAGGGTGTCCTGGAGGACATTATACTCAGCGAAAAAAATCTCAGTTACAAAAGGACACACACTGCATAACACCACTGTTGTAAAATAGGACAGACATGGGGGGGTTGGGGAGAAAGCAGGAAAAGAGTGGATAATGAACACTGCATTAGATCAGCTGAGGCAAAGAACTGTCCTAAAGGAATATATCATTAGGCATTATATGTATGACGATAATCTGGAACAAGGAGGGCACTGAGGGGTGGACTGGGGAGAGGGCTAGAAAATGTGTAACGCTGAATAAAAACCAAAATACCAAACTTACTGTTGTGGCTCAACTTTCAGTCAAACAATT
This sequence comes from Elephantulus edwardii, assembly GCF_000299155.1. Classification (NCBI taxonomy): domain Eukaryota; kingdom Metazoa; phylum Chordata; class Mammalia; order Macroscelidea; family Macroscelididae; genus Elephantulus; species Elephantulus edwardii. The sequence goes on along the minus strand of NW_006399830.1, from coordinate 13,731,933 downwards.
GATAAGCCTCTAAGTTGGGGAATAACAACAGGGAGGCACTTCCTCCTTAGAATAACCAATCATAGAAGGTTACAGGAGCTCTAGTGGCCTAATGGCAAGAAGCTGTGCTGCAATCCTGAAGGCATACGGTTTGAATCCACCAGGTGCTCTGTGGGAGAAGGATAGGCAATCTCTCCTGTGATTAAACTGCCTTTGAAAACCTGCTGGAGGGTCAGCTATGGATAGGTTCAGACTGGACGGCACACGAGAACAACATAAGGTTAAAAGAGCAGCATTTGCCCAAGGATATATGTGAGAAGGCAGGAAGTGACTGGATAGAAGAATTAAGGGAAGCAAGAATCACAAGAAGGTATGGGAATAGTTTGATGACGTGTGGGTATCGTAATCTATGTTATGAAATGAGTAAATAGTTGAATGAAAAACCAATTTGCTTTGTGAACTTTCACTCAAATCCCAGTTAAAAGTAAGAAGTTGGGCTCCTGGTGACCATGACTCAGGGATTCACAGCCATGAATTATGTCCTAACCACCAGGTGGCTGAGTGGCTCCGACCCCAGAATGAATCCTGAAAAACATTTAAAATCTGCAGCTGTGTATGTATCTCAATCACAGTCCATTGTCTGCCTCTGTAGTCCTGCCTCCAGCGATGACAGACTGTGAATGGCCACCAGTTAAGATCTGCTGATGATTTTCTTTGTCTCCAAATTGTAGAGAGGAAATCAATGGTGATGGTTTAGGGGAACTTGTTGAGTATCATGCTGAAGATTTCCCTCGCTTGAAAAGATTTCTCTGTCTTTCTGGTCTACTTATGTCTTAATAAAAGGGGAGAAAGTGCAACCAGGTTCCTCCTTAGCGGTAAGAAGCTGCGTCTCACATACTTTTGCTGAGAGGTTATTCCTTGGAGAGGGACATCATGTTTGCAAAGATGGAGCGACAGTGAAAGAGAGGAAGACCCTCAGTGAGATGGTGTGCCGAGGAATGACAAGAGCTGTGCAGGACAGGACAGCGTTCAGATCTGTTGTTCATAGGGTTGATATGGGTGGTACTCAACTCAATGGCACCTAACAACAACAGACGAAAAAGGGAGTTCTGGTGGCATGGTGGGTAGGAAGTTGCCCTGTCAACCCAAAGGCAGGTGGTTTGTATCCACCAGCTGTTCTGAAGGAGAAAAATGGGCAAATCCTGTGAGATTTATAGCCTCTGAAAAAAACCACTGGAGGATCAGCTATGAATTGGTTCCAACTTGACAGCAATGAGAGACAGAGAAGAAAGGGAGCTCTGCTGGCACAGTCTGTAGAGAGACGTGCTGCTAACCCAAAGGTTCTGCCTCTCTGGTGGTTCAATTCCACCACCAGCAGGTCCTCAGGAGAAAGAAGGGCAATCTCCTCGCATGTGATTTATAGCCTCCGAAAACCCACTGCATGGTCAGCTAGGACTCAGTTTTGACTCTATGACAAATAAGATAGAGACAGGCTACAGGAAAAGAAAAAACAATAGCTTGAAACTGGGTGTATCCCCAGCAGTCTGGAAGATAAGAGAGGAGAATGAAATGAATGTGAGTGACTGAAGGACAGACTTGGAAAGACCCACGAGACAAGGCAGCCCACCCTCTCTGGCTTACAAATGAAGAGGATGGAGGGAAGATGAGGAGAGGCAATACCCCAAGATATCACGTCCTTGACCTTGGCCATGATCAGTGGAGGAGCCAGGAAGTGACTTGAGGCTTCTGACCCTGAGAGGTGGGGGTGCATGCACGCTTCTAGGATTAATTTTCTGTCATCTTCGTCTTCCAAAGGTGCTCCTGTGGCGTAGTGGATCGCATTCTGGAATGCTGACCCAATCTACCAGCTGCTTTTGAGAAGGATAGACTGTCTCCTGTCATGAAGATTTCCAGCCTCAGAAACTGACAGGTTGCTAAGAGTCAGAAGCCACTTGACGGTGGTGGACTTGGTTTGGTTTTTTTGTTTATTTGTTTTGCTTTTACCCTCCAGAAGAATTCTCCTCTCATTTGGAGAACTCGTGTCAGGCTGCTTGCTCTGATTAGGAGAAAAGGGGTGTGGGGGAAAAGGCCATTTAAGTGACTTCTCAAAGGACATTGTGAGCTTCTTGAGGGCGAGAGCCTTTCTGTTTGCTTCTTCATCAGCCTTGCCTGCATCCAGCACAGCCCAGTATACACAGAAGTTGCTCAGTAAATTCATGGACCGGGAGATATACATACTGTTCTCCCACAGAGAGGAGGGCCAAACTCAGACAACTGAAGTTTGTGGAACACACTCAATATTTCCCTTGAGCTTTTCTTCCTAAAATAAACCTGAGCTGGTGAGGGTAACATCAACCCTTTCTTTTCTCCTTTCTTCTTGGCCGTGGGAGCAGCTCACAGCTCTGGGAAGATGACTAAAATGAGATGCAGATTCTAGTTCATTTTCTGTAATGCCCGCTGCCTACTTTGCCCATTTGCAGTGTGAAATCTCTCTGGTCTCTAAGATCCCCTTCTGCAAAGGAGGAAAGGTGGGAGACAGCATGCTTACAAGTTCCTGGGGGGAATGACTTCATCTTTTATTAGGTGTTGGCCAACTGCCCAAGGAACACAGTTCAGATGCCTTTTGGGGGAGGGATTGGGGGAAAAAATCCACTGATAACCCAAATTCTTTAATCTTTTAGCCCTTAAGGGAGGGGTTCAGGGGGAGAGGAAGTGTCAGGTTACATTCCCCATTGGGGTCTGTCCACTTAGAGGTGATCAAGCCTGAATCCAGACGGACAGCCAGCCAGCTCTCAAAGCCTGGGAAGCATGGAAATTCCATCAAGGAAGTCCAAGATAGGATGAGGGGAAAGTTGTGTGAATCAGAACGGGAGGTTTGGGGACAGAGGGTTGGATGTGATATCTGGGGATATTGTCCTTAGAATAAATGGCCAAGTGTCTTTAGTGGACCCTTTATAGCACATTTTCTCCCCATCCCACCCCCCGTTTTTTAAATTTTATTTTCTTTTTTAACAGCATATTCTTCCCATTTAATTCTTTTCTCATTCGTTCATTGAATGAGAATTTTTCTCCCATAGCACATTTTCAATAACATTTTCCTGCTCTCCAGTAACAAGAATCCCAGCAGCGGTTCAGTCTATAAAACACCTCCTCATCTCCCAGTCTTCTAGGCAGTTCAGGAGATTCCTGTTGTCGTCTCTGCCAGGCTTTAGGATATCTTTGAGGAGACTAGAAAGAAGGCTTCCAAAGACGGCACAGAACACAGGTTAACATTCAGCTCCTCCTCCCATTAAATGTTCTGCATCTGCCCCAAGCTCCTCTCCCATGGATGCCTCCCAGATCTGTGATTCTAGGCCCTAACTCCCTCCGCCTGCCCAGCCCCAAACTGAGTGGTTCCCCCACGCCCATTCACTGCCAGGAGAGAGAAGGCAGGGAGGGGCAGAGGCGAAAAGGGCTCAGGGGGATTTCAGAAAAAAAAGGGCATCAGTTCAAGCCAAAGAGCCTCAGTTTTTCGGGTTTAAAATTGGAGGCAAGGATTCTGAGGCTCCGTCTAACATACTTTGGACATGTCGTGAGAAGAGACCGGTCCTTGGAGAAGGACATCATGCTTGGGAGGGTGGAGGGACGGCGCAGGAGGGGAAGACCCTCTTTGAGTGGATGGATTCAGTGACTGGGGTAGTCGGGATGGGAGTATCAGAGACAGTGCGATTGGCACAGGACAGAGCAGAGTTTAGGGCTATTGTACATAGCGTCGCTATGAGTGGCAAGTGACTCCACGGCACATAACAACAACAACAACAAATTTCTTAAACCTTCATCACCACCTCTGGAAAATGGGCGTGGGCTGGGCGAATGCTTCATTCTGTTGTCAGTGAGGTCACCATGGATGGACACAGTGATTGACGTGTTCTTTGCTAACCAAAAGATCTGAGTGTTGAACACACCAGTTGCTCTGAGAGAGAATGAGGCCCAGTGAGTTCCAACTCAGAACTCTCCAACTGGTTTCTGAGGCCATAAATCTTTAGGGGAGGGGACTACCCATCTTCCTCTTGAGGAACCGCTGGTGGATTTGAACTAAAAAGAACAACCTTGGAAATGCTATGGGACAGTTCTATTCTGTCCAAGGGTCATTCCGAGTCAGAAGGCCCCTCTTTGCTAAATTTGTGATGATTGGAGCCAATTTGAGGGCAACTAAATTCCCATTCCAAAAAAAGGTGACCCAACAGAGTGTGAAAAATATCAGACAATTTCACTAATATCACATGCAAGCAAGATCCTGCTGAAGATTATCCAGAAATGACTGGAACAGGACATCAGCAGAGAACTGCCAGATGTGCAGCCTGGGTTTAGAAGAGGCTGTGGCACTAGAGACATCATATCCAACGTTAGATGGATCTTGGCTGAAATCGGAGAGTACCAGAGGAATGTCTATCTGTGTTTCACTGACTATGCAAAGGCATTTGTGTGGATCACAACAAATTGTGATTAACCTTGAGAAGAATGGGAATCCCAGAATACTTAATTGTGCTTATGCGAAACCTATACTTAGACCGGGAATAGACCAGTCAGAATAGAGCAAGGAAACACTGCATGGTTCAGGTTCAGGAAAGGTGTACATCAGAGATGCATTCTACAGAGATACCTCTTCAATCTATTTGTAGAACAGATCATTCAGGAAGCAGGACTTTACGAGGAAGAATGTGGTAACAGGACTGGAGGAAGACTCATCAACAACCTGCATTACTGCAGGTAACACAATCTTACTTGCTGAAACTGAAGAGGATGTGAGGCATTTGCTGCAGAAGGTCAGGACTGTAGTCTTCAATACAGATTGAAGCTCAACATCAAGAAAACAAAGATTCTCACCACTGGGCCAATTAGTAGTTTCAGATGGACAGAGAAGAGATTGAGATTTTTGAGAACTTCAGTTTGCTCGGCTTCACAATCAACACTCTCGACACCAGCAACCAGGAAATCAAAAGACAAATTGCACTGGGAAAATTTCCTGTCAGGGATCTCTCTAGAGTACTGAAGAGCAATGATACCAATCTGGAGACTCAGGTGCGCCTGATAAAGGCCATGGTCTTTGCAATTACTTGCTTTGCACCAGAAAGCTGGCCAATAACTAAGGATGACAGAAGAAGGATTGATGCCTTTGAGTTGTGATGCTGGAGAAGAGTGTTAAACATTGATTACCAGGAGAACAAACTGGTCTGTCCTGGAGAGGGTGAAACAACGCTGCTCCCTAGAGGTAAGGATTTTGAGACTCTAACTCACATACTTTGGGGACGTGACCAGGAAGGACCAGTCTTTGGAGAGGGACATCATGCTTGGAAGGGTGGAGGGACAACGCAGGAGAGAAAGACCCAGGATGAGATGGATTGACTCAATGATCATAGCAATGGGATTAAGTGTGTTGGTGATGATGAGATTGGCTCAGGATAGGGCAGGTTTCAGAACTAATGTCCATAGGGTTGCTATGAGTCGCAGGAGACTTGATGGCACATAACAACAAGCCCCTTTACCACTCCTGATCTCCTCCAAATGTTTAAACAACTCTGTCCAGGTGAGACTGACACACGTGGGCCGGACAGAGGAGGGTTTGGTTGGGTCAATGACTGGCAGCGGGGTTGCAGGGCGCCAGGACCCTCACGGGGAGCCCCGCTCGGCCACCACTGCCTGCATCCCAGAGCGCGGAGGGTTAACGAGAAAGCCCCACGCCCCCTTTGACGGCGCAGAGCCCACCTCGCCGAATTTGAAGGCGGCCCCGGAGAGGCGTGGGCGCCGCAGACGCCGCCAGCTCGGCCCCCGGCTCGGCTCGCTC
>NW_006399830.1:13707060-13725635 GCF_000299155.1 Elephantulus edwardii | reverse complement strand
GCAGGCGGCAGCCGGGGGAGCTGGGATCCGAGCGAAGGGCGGCGGGCTGCTCGGCTGGGTCGGTGGAAGACCGGGCAGGGGGCGCGAGACGGCAGAGATGGGGCTCGGAGTTGCAGGGCCGAGAATGGAGGAGAGAAGGGGGTGCGGCGGGGAGCGAGGGACCGCGGGAGGTAACAGACGGCAGCTTGGGGGGCCGGGATTCGAGCGAAGGATGGAGAGCGGCGGGGCTGGGGCAGTGGGTGGTCGGGCAGGGGCGCGCGGAGCTGCAGGGCCGAGAATGGGGACAGTAGAGGGTGCGGGCCGCGGGTGCGGGGCCCAGGCTGCGGTGGTCTCTGGCTGGGCCCACCCCCTTCGCCTTGCTTGCCCACCCCCCTCTCCTTGCTTTCCCACTCTTCGCCTCGCGGGCTCCGGGTTGGAGCGGCTCAGACCAGCTGCTGGGGGCGCACGGAAAGGGGCGACAGCAGCTAAGTTCCCCACCTCCGGACGTCTGCCGGCTCACGTGGCTGCACCGCTCTCACCTGCTTGGCCGCGGCTTTGTGTTGTGTCCTGAGGTCGCCGACGCCGTGCGTCCGGGGCTCTGGACTCTGCTGTCGACCCCCGGGAGGCACTGGAGAGGCGAGGCCGTCTAGTGTTCGGGGCTGCGCCCCCGGAGCCGCGGGCGGTGGGTCCGCGGGGTCGGGAAGGAGCGCAGTCCGGGAGCCCGCGGTGTGGTCACCTACCTCTGCCGGCAGGTGGCGCCCTGAGCGCCTCGGGCACAGTTAAGGACGCGGCTCCTGCTGGTGCTTGAAATTCAACTTTGCAAGCAAACATTCCCAAACACCCCTTACCTTTGAGTTGCCCCTCTTTTAATAATAATTACAACCCACACGGTTATGAAAGCCTCCCAAACACACACTCTGGCTTCCTACTGTCCTTCTCTTTGGATCCTTTTAAACTAACCTGTTTCAGTATTGTCTTTCCATTAACTGAGGCTCAGGGATAGGTCCCCAAGGTCAGTGGCAGCGTCAGGATCCACCCTTTGCCTTTTCTTTTGGTTCCTGTGCTTCCCACCGCGCGCAGCTCTGCAAGTTGCTGTGAAGAAGCCAAGAGTCCTAATTTTTTTTTCCTCCGCGGTGGCTATCAACCCCCAGAAGGACCACTGAGGAGAATTCTGGCAGTATCTTAAGAGCAAGGGGGGAGGAATATATTTCATGTTGGGAAAACAAAAACAAAACCCAGAACGTGCGCCTAATGGCTGGATAAGGCAGGACTCAGAAAACCATGAAGGGCTTCTGGGAAACTTTGCAAGCAATTTTATGCCCTCATCTTCTTTGGAAACACTTACCGAGGGCTTCTATTAGAATTATTCTCCAAACACCCACAGTAGTCTGGCCTCTGTACACTCCCAGATGAAGGCAGTCTGAAAAATAAGCTTTTCAAGTTGCCCAGTCGTATGTAGAAGATGACCTCGTTTATGAAAGAAGAAAAAGCGGGCTCCTGTTTGCATCCTGGGTGCTGTGTGCTGTTTGCATTTTTCACAAGGAGCCTGTCATCCCTTACTTTTGCAGTGAAAAAGTGTGGGAGGGAAAACTGAAAAAGTATCTTCTGTCTGGAGCAGGCTTGCTGAGCAGAGCTGGGGGTGCTCCCCAGAAGTGGCAGGGGATTCTGGTGCTGGTAAACTAGAACTTGGGGACCTCTGCAGGAACTGGGGAAGAATTTGTTTGAATACAAGCAGAAAGAAGCCTGACCAATCATGGCGATCTTGCAAGTCCATTCACCAGACCTGGAGGTGGGAGAGATCTGACTGGGTTCAGGATGAATTTGTGGAAGATGGATTCCTAAGCAGGACGCTGGGGGGTGTTAGGAAGGCTGGAGGCACGTTCCAGGCCTGTGAGGTTGTAATGAAGCCCTTCCACCAATGGTTTGAGCTGGTCTAGGTGTGCCCCATCCCCCCTGTCTCCTGAGCTGTCAGTCACAGGTGGCCCCTGGCTTTGAAGTTCAAGAGCCCCAGTCCCAGAAGCTGATTGGTTTTAGATTTGGCTTGCTATGGTTATAATAGGGAGCTCTGGTGGCCTAGTGGCAAGAAGATGCACTGCAGTGCTGAAGGTAGGAAGTTCAAATCTGGACAGTCTCCTCCCTTGTGATTAACTGCCTCTGAAAATTTGCCAGAGGGTCAGCAGTGGGTCTATTCCGATTGGATGGTACACAACAATAGTATTTATGATGGCTTGATCCTAGTCATGGGCAAAGTGACTGAACTGTGGTCTTCTTTTCTTTCATCGTATTGTTTTTGGTTGGGGTCTGAGTGTTGGACATGGTTCTCCTTTCTCTCTGAGTGTGTGTGAGTGTACACATCCAGGGTCTGCCCGGTGTGGGGGCGTCTTGCCTTAGCTAGGGGCGCACTGCTCTAGCAACTTCACATCAGAACCCCAGGGAGCCCTTCTACTCAAGTTATTTCGGTAGAAAGAAGAGGAGCCCTTGAGGGACTGATTCTGATATCGTCTCACAGTCTCACGCATGGACCACTAATGACATCTTCCAACAGTTGATTTGCTGAGGTGCTGAGTAAAAGCTAGAGACGTAACTTCTGTTGACAGAGGCGTATTGTTAGATGTCTTCGCATATAACTCACAGTGACCCTATAACAGCAGATCAGAACCTGTCTCATCTGTCTGGTTGAGGGTTTCCTAAGGTCCAATTCTACTCCAGTAAGGGCAGTCTCTCTCTCATTGGCGTTGAGTTCGAACGATCCTCTAGGAAGTTTTGGAGGCTGTAAAATTGCACGGGAGGTTGTCCATCTTTCTCCTGAGGAGTTGCTCATGGATTTGAATCATTAGAGAAGCTGGCCTTTGGGTTAGCGTCACAAAACCCTGCAGACAGGCCTCCAGATCTCACAATAAGACAGTACATTGTGAGACACTTTGAAGTATGTAAATCTTATTCTTGTATCTCATCTTCTTTCTCACCTCCCTCATCCCTTCCGTCCCTCCTTCACAGATCTGTTAGCAGCCTCCCCTATTGTCTCTTCCCATCTCCCAGCACATCTGTCTGTTCTTGAAGGAGACAGTCACAGCTGTGAGCAGGGGACCTGCACCCCCTTCCTGTTCAGCTCTCCCAGCTGGAAGAGGGAGAAAACAGAGATGCTTTGGGATCAATCGGAAATTCTATGCCGGAAAAGGAATGGACACAGCTATTAGCCCATTTCTCCTACGCAGAGCCCGAGGCAGGAGATTCAGCAGAGACCCACTTTCCCCAGGACCAGATGCTTGTAGGCTAAGAGCAAGTGAACACATGACCCAGAATAGGTCTCTCCTCCCGCTGTGACCTTCATAATGAGCTGGAAAGCCAAGTTCAAAGGAAAACACTGTAGACTTCTTGGCCCTCTGCTCTGAGAAGGGAAGCTGCCGGCGCACCCCTCCTTCTCCTACACCACAGGCAAGGCTGCACATCAGTTGCACCTCTCAGTTCAGCCCACGCCCTTGGTTGAGGGGGACATATGCACACTGTGGATGTGGGCTCTGCCCTCGGGAGGGGGACTGAGGAGAAGGCCCTGGAAGTGGGCCCAGAGCCATCTGGACAGGACTGGGTCTGAGAGCGAGGAGTAGCAGAGGCAGGGCCCTGGGTGGACCTTGGCCCTGAGTACTCATCACCTCACCAAAGACAAGGATCAGAGCCAGGTCCTGGAAAGTGTCCCTCTGCCAGGGCTAAGTCTAAGGGTCACCTTTTCCTTCAACTCGGTTAGCTGGGCTGGAAGGAGCATGAGCTCCCAGCTCCGCCCTGAAGTTGCTACATTAACTTGTACAAGACACTTGGCTTTTCTGGTCTGGATGACAAGGACACCAGATGGCTTGGCTGGCCGGGGAGCCACCAGGAAGGAAGGCACGTTAGCTCTGAGAGGCTGGGTTTGCAGATGCTGAGCTGACCTCATTCTTCCCAGACGCTCGGTGGCGTCACACCCTCTAACCCTTCCCACTGTCACCAGGAGAGTCTGAGTGACTTAGCTGAGCTCACTGGCAGGGCCCCTGGCACAGCTCCCTCTGGCCCCCATCCCACGTGCCATCCGCAGCCCTCTGGCCCAGTGGACCACGCTCCTGGGCATCATTCAGATCTCTCCCTCCAAGCCACACCCTCAGCGATGAAGACCATTAATGAATCACTGCTTCTCTGGAGCCCTCCCACTGGACCACCTGTGTGTTTTACCTGTCTGGCTGCATCGACCCCAGGCCCTGTTCTGCCTGATGCCCAGGTGTGCAGCTCCCTGGGCTCTGTCATACCTCCCTGCACTACAGCCACAACCTCAGGGCCTCACCTTGTCACTTGTCCCCACTGGAACCACCTATCTCAATACTTTCAGCCCCTCACCACCCCCCAAGGCTGTATTGTTTTCCGATTCCAAGATGAGTTCTCTCACTGCTCTACTTCTTTGTACACCCGGTTTCTTTAGCTTGTGATGATTCCCCTATAAAGTTAGATGCCCTGGAAGGTTAGGCACCTTGGTGGCATGCTATGTGCTTGTTGTTAGATGCTGTCGAGTCAGAACTGATGCATGGCTGACCTCAGCAGGTTTTCAGAGGCTGTAAATTGCAAGGGAGGAGATTCTCCTTCTTCCTTTCTCCGGGCAATTGGTGGATTCGAGCACCCTGCTTTTGGGGTAACAGATAAGGCTCCTAACCAAAAGATCTGAAGTTCGAATCTGCCACTTGATCCACAGTGAGCAGTCTCCTCCTTTAACGATCGATGGCAGCCTGGGAAAGCTGGAGGGAGTCGCGTTGAGTTGGGAGGGACTCCACAGCCGCGGGTTTGCTTCTTTGATTTCGATGTGAGAGCCAGGAAGGCTGTGCTCACCCTCCATCTCAGGGTTAGACTCAGCCTCGGTCCTGTCGACACTGGGCCCGGCCTCTTTCCTGTTGTAGGTGTCAGAAGCCCTGTGCACTGGAGAACGTCTGTCGCATCCCCGGCTCGTGCCCACTAGATGCCAGTAGTCCCCGGCCTCAGCCTTACCCACTGTGACAACCAAAAATGTCACCACACTGTCCAGGGTCCCCTGGGGCAAGCAGAGTCACAATTAAGAACTGCTGCTTTTGCTGAATTTTATATATATATTTACACACACACACACACACACACACACACACACACACACACACACACACTTTAATTTGAAGGAATACCAAAAAGATTTCTCTTCAAATTTTTTCCATGAAAAATTTTAAGTGACCATGAAAGTAGAGAATAAAATGAGGCGTTACACACCCATCAGTTTTAACAAGTGTCCTCCGTTGTCATACTTGTGTCAGCCCCCATCCCTCTTTTGTGTGTATGTGTGTGTGGAGTGTTTTAAAGCAAGTTCTAGATTGATTGGTGATCATAATCGATAATATTCTCACAGCATCTTAATATCGCCTAAAATCTTGTATCATCTAAGCTCTACCTTCAGACTTCTTCAGTTATCAAAGAAGTGTTTCTTTTTCACTAGTTTGTTCAAATCTGGTTCCAAAACAAAGTTCACTTGTTAGCTGTGTTTCCTCTAAGGTAAGAATGTCTCATAGAGTGAGCTCTGGCATGTGGTCTGTGGGGCGCTGTGCTGGCAACCTCAAAACCACACCCCTCTGACTGTTAACGCCTCCAGGGGTTCTAAAGGGGAGAGGTGGACAATCTCCTCTCTTGCGGTTTATAGCCTCAGAACACCATTGGAGCGTCAGCTGTCAGTCGTTTCCGACACAATGAGATCAGACAGCAGTGAGGGATTTTCCTTATATATGAAAAGAATTTTTTCGCCTTGAAAATAATATCCCTCACCAAGCCATTGATTTGTTTGAAGAAGGCCAGTTGTCCAGTAGAATTGTAGAATTGCCCTTATTGGAGATTCTGTGGATTAACTCTCCGTGGGGACAAGGGGAATGTAATTTATCCTCTACCCCTTAAATGACTTTTAATATTATAGGTTAGATTTAAGTGTTGGAAAAGACTTAGTTTCCTCATTTGTTTGCTTTCTGGGGGGATAAAAATGCTTTATCGATGAACTAGTGTATCATATCAGAAGGACATGCCTTTTCCCTTTTTTTCGTGGAAATCTGGGTGGTAAAACACTTGCCACATCATCGCTGTCTGTAAGTTCCCTCTCCCTCTCTTGTTTTTTTTTCTTTTGATTTACGTCTTGGAGGAGTTAGGCTGCGTAGAGTTTTCTTTGTCCAGGACTTTGTTTATTGTACCCTCGTGGTGTCTGTTAACATGTGTCTCGGTCCTCCATATTTCCAGTCAAATGGAAGTTAGATAAAGAAATTTGATCGGACTCTGGTTTCTTCTCGTCTTCCTCCTTATTATTTCTGGCGGACTTACGCTCTTGGATGGCATAGTCGTCTCCCACCAGGAATCGCAGAACGCCCACTCATCACTCCTGGCTCCTGAGGTTCGCGGGTATCGAGGGTCATCATTGGTCTCCAGGATCTCGTTAAGGGTTGCGAGCTGATGCTACCGTCATTTCTTTTTCATTTGGTTACGAGACCACTTTCATAGCTTTCTCATTATCCGAGTGGTTTTTTTGCTCATCTTTCTGCTGCATCTTTTTTATTTTTTAATAAAATGTTTATTTTGTACTGGTTTGCTTACAAAGTTTGTATACATTGTTTTTCACCCATTCCCTTTACCCACCTGCTGCATCTTTTTACACAAAGTGTGTGTGTGTGTGTGTGTGTGCGTGCATGCACACACATGTGTACATGTGCTCCTCCTCCCTCTCTGACCCAAAGGTGTAAAAAAAAAAGTAAAAGTCCTTTGCTGTGGAGTCACAACCGATGCATACCTGACCCTCCAGTGGGTTTAAGAGGCTGTGGATCACGCGGCAGGAGATGGCCCATCTTCCTCCTGAGAAACAGCTACAGGATTTGAACTTCCTGTCTTTGAACTTGTGATTTTCTTGTTGTTGTGTATCATTGAGTGGGAACCAACCCACAGCTCAGACCCTATAAAGGCAGTTCTAGGCATGAGAGGATCTCTGCCTGCCTGTGAGTTGGCAGCGTCACTTCATACCCATTAGGCCTAGTTCTGCTGGCGTGGATTTCTTCCTCACTCCTTTTATTACTGATCTGTTCATTGCTGTACAGAAGTAACTCGTGGTTGCCGTGAAGCCAAACACCGTGACGCTGATGTGCCAAATGTGATAATGGTTACCCACGGTGGACAGTGTTTGGTGGAGCTTCCCAATTAAAAAATATCTTGGAAGCCGAGTGGCATCCACTTCCGAAATGGCTTGACTCCAGAAACTCTATGAACAGGCCTTTCGATCATAAGGATCATAAGGTAACTATGAGTCCTCTACGACTCGACGGCACCTAACAACAAGAAGTGTGAATGACACACAACAACACAGCTCGTTGAGTCGGAATTGACCCTCTGCTGACTCCTCAGTGAGTTTCCAAGGAGATTTCCCATCTTTCTCCCTCTGAGGGAGAGTGGCCGGAGAGGCGTGGTCATCTTGGCTTTATAGCCCAGTTCCCCATAGACCAGGCCAGCAGAGCTCAGAGACAGTGCGATTGGCACAGGACAGAGCAGAGTTTAGGGCTGTTGTACATAGAGTCGCTATGAGTCGCAAGCAATTCGACAGCACATAACAACAACAACAACAGACTAATGTGTTCAGCTAGGCCTTGAAGGATGGACAATTGTATGGTCTCTCATTCCTGTACCACGCAGAAGAGCACAACAAATAACTTGTCTATTATTTATGTCATCTTTTTGGAAGTGGATCTTTCATATGAAGCTCTAAAATGGAATTTTCTGAGTCAGAAGGTAAATAATGCATACTTCAATTGTTGGATAGTAACATATTCCTTCCCCAGGGGCTATACCATTTTGTATTCCTGTTGATGAAATGTAAGAAGGGCTCTTTCCTGAGGAGCTCTGGTGGTCTAGTGGCAATAAGCCGCACTGCAATCCCAGAGGTACACGGTTCGAATCCACCAGATGCTCTGCTGGAGAAGGAGGGGCCATGTCCTCCTGTACCAATCAGATCCGAGTTGACGGTACACACACACACACACACACACACACACACACACACATACACGCACACATTAAAAAAAAAAGGAAAGGCTTTTTCCTTGGAGTGCATGCTAGTGAGGCTACTTTAAGGATGCTGGTGGAAATGGCCTTGAGGGAATGAGGGTAGACTTTGCTGGCCTCAGGGCCCTATGAGCCTGGCACTGCCCCTGGTAGTTATAGCGCCTGGCGCAAGGATGGAAGTGGAGGCCCACAGACCACATGTGAGAAAACACAGACCGCATGGGTGAAAACACTGACAAGTTAGCCATCGAGCTAGCTGACTATTAAATATGGCCTGTTTCCACTTATCTCTCGATATCTTGGAGGGTCAAGCCAAAGCTTAGAACTCTTGACCTCCTGGAGTTTGTGACGGAACTTAGTGCAGGGAGTGACACCCTTTACTTCCTTGTTTGTCCCATCAACCCCTGCTCCTACAGGGCCTCATACCCACCCAGGCCACTCCACCCACGGAACCCACCCTAACAGCTACCACTTGGCCCCGTAAGGGCTTGAGTGTGCGCAGTGCAGTCTGTCCTTGGGCGGAAAAACCCAGGGAGGAGGCTCCAGGCTCTGCATGACGCCAGGAAGGTGAATACTGGTTCTGGTGTCATGTCTCCTTGGCTCCATATATTTTCACCCTGGGGGGAGATGGGGAGCCCTTTTAAAATGCAACAGCCAGGGTCAGGGTGACTCTTGTAATTTAAAGGCGGTCCTATGTGTACCTCACTTGAAGGAGTTGTGAAGTGAGGCTGGTGAATGGAGAAAGGGCCAGTGGACCCCAACCTCAAAAACAGAATGGCCTTTCTATATTTGTCCCCAGTCAAAAAGGCTGCATCCGAGTGACCAGGCTGTCGTCTTTGGCAAAAGGTCATGCTACCTTCTCGTACCCTCCCCGGTGGTTGCTTCAGAGATGAACCAAGACTCAAACTCTGGCCTCTGTGGGTTTCAGTGGCTGAGCTGAAGGGCCTTCCCCACCTGCCCACAGAGGCTGTGACTCCACTTTGGATGAGGTTTGCTGCCAACCATAACTTTGCCTCGGGTGGTGGTGGCCTGCGGTCACCGTGGAAGGATAGCCCCCTCCCTGGAATGACAAGCACCAATTGAGGGAGGTCTCCAGGGCTCTTCCTGCAGATTTGTTTCCGCTCCTGTGGGAACACGGCAACAACTTAGCCCAAGATTCGGAGTTTTTACCCATTTCTGTCTTACTCAAGCAAGGGTGGGGTAGAATTGAGAACTTGTGTTTAATTGCGTTTTGTTTTCCACTTAGAAGCTCTGTAGCAAGATGGTTGTAGAAAGGATCAGAGCCAGGTTATGATCGTAGAACCAGGTCAGCCCTCCTCACCCGTTTCCTCTTTTCCTGTCCCCTCCAGCGCCTGTCTGCCTTTCTTCCTCCAGGGCCAGATTCCGGGCTGTTTGACCAGTGGAGTTACAAACACAGGTCACTGGAGTGAACGAAGGACCGTGATGATCTTTATGCTTTGTAACCACCCTCTTGTTCTTCTTTATACTTTGTTTTTGAACTTGTGTTAGAAGAAGTGTAGCCAGAATGCTTGTTAGAAGCGAGGCTGAAGAGACCTCCTCTCTCAGGCTTTGGGCGTGTTTCCAGGAGGGACCAGTCCTTGGAGAAGGACATTGTGCTTGGAAGGGTCAAGGGTCAGCGCAGGAGAGGGAGACCCTGGATGAGACGAGTTGACACAGTGACGGTGGCAATGGGGGCAGGTGTGTCAGAGACGGTGAGCTTGGCTCACTCTAGGGGCAGGTTCAGAGCCATTGTTCACAGGGTCACGATGAGTCGTGGTCTACTCGACTGTACAGAACAACAATAACGACACTCCGTAAATACAAGGCCTGATTTGGGAGACGCTGAATTGAGAATTGAGCTTTTTAGAAGTTCTTTCATTATGGCCTGTAGTAAGAAATAGCTGTTACAGGGTGACAAGTCCACTCAGCATTCACTCATTTCTGAAACAAGTTTTACAAGAGAATACATACGGTTGCCGTATGTGATAGCTTCTTTGTATGCATCCTGTGGACTTAATGGAAATGTGTTTGCTGAGACTCAGAGGATTGATTCCACAGAAGACCAGTGGGCCAAGGCCTGGGGTTGCACAAGCCTTTACCTTTTACTTCCGGCCTGCCCCAGTTGCTATGCCCAACCCAAAAGTTTTCCTGCATCTTGGAACTTTTCTTCTTGTTGTTTCAGACCAGTCGAGGTGCCTGACATTCCCTTCTCACTCGTAATATTTTCCTCCTTGACATGTGTTGTTGTTAAACGTCATCAAGTTGACTACAGCTCATAGGGACTCCTTGACACTGAGGTGGGACACATGATTGGTGTTGGGAGCTCAGGTGGCATAGTGGTAAGAAGCTGTGCTGTAGTCCTAAAGGCATGCAGTTCAAATCCACCAAGCTGCTCTGCGGGAAAAGGAGGGACAGTCTCTTCTCGTGCAATTAACTGCCCCTGAAAACCCACTGGAGGGTCAGCTACAAGTCTAGTCTTACTTGATGGAGCAGCTTGATGGTACTCCCCATTAACTTAAAGGTTGCCAGTTCCAATCCACCCTATAACAGAAGAAAGGCCTGGGGATCAGCTTGTGTGAAGATTTCAGCCAAGTGAACCCTGTGGAACAATTTTGTTTTGTAACACATGGGACACCCTGGCTTGGGACAGAATTGGCCATCAAGTCGATTTCAATGCCGAGAAATCTCTGTGAAACAGAATGAAATGTGGCCTAGCCTCACATGACCATACTCACGGTCATTGCGAGGGTTGAGCCCACTGCTCCAGTCACTGTGTCAGTCCATCTGGTTGAGGGTCATGACCCTCTGCTTTCCAAGCATGATGTCCTTCTCCTGATAACATGTCCGGAGTACACGAGCCAAGTCTCCCAGTCTTCATCCTTCCTTCCTAGAAACATCCTGGCTCCACTTTTTTCAAGATAGCTCTGCTCTCTGTCAGGCTGTTTCCCTCTGGCCATTCCAGATACTTGGCTGTGTTTTATTAGCCTCTGAAAGGAAGCAAAACACAGTGTCCACGCTCCTCATCTTTGGGAAATACTGTCATTTTTCTTCCATGAGGTTTTCGTACCAGACTCAGCATCTAGCCTTGTTTGTCCATGCTAAATATCCCATGGATAGTTGAACAAATGAATGACGCTCTCTGGGAAACTGAGGCCTGGTTTCCACCCTAGTGCGGGTTCACAGGGCTCCTGGAGTGAGGTCATTGTCTGCTGCCTTGTTTCTACAGGCCAGTTCTGGAAGGCACTTTAAAAGGAGCCATAGAGGCCACCACAGCTTGAGGGCTGGTAGTGTCTTCCTTTGAAATAGGAGCGTGATGGGGAAGGGGTACTTTTCCAGGAAATCACTCAGTACAGCCTCAAGGTAATAATCTGGTGAGACATTTTCCTGTGTCCTCTCTCTTCCCCCAGCCTGTCTGTTAGTTTAAAATCCATTCCCAGAGAAACAATTCCTAGGGCAGTAAGAACCACTCGAGGCTTCTCTTGGCTGGAAAGGGGCTTCATTGCTGCTTCCAGAGTGTGTGAGCTGGACTCGGACCGACACCGCCTGGGGCAGGGGACTAGAGCAACAATAACTAACTGTTAGAGGGTTTCCAAAAAAGTTAGTTCAAAGTGCCCGGAGGCCCGTGGACTATCACGTGGAAATACACTGTTCTGCTTTCAACCGAGTAGTTAGGGGGTCTCACTAGCTTTTCTGACCTCGTCTTCCTTTCCTGCCTCCCAGGAAGCAGAATGTAAATGCTCCTCTTTGGTGGCCTCTGAGTTACCACCTTGAAATAGGTGGGTTCTCGTACCTCTGGCCACCTGCCCCCAGCTGCCTGCAGAGCTGATGGGATGACCTTGTAGCTCCTGGTGCCAAGGGCAATATTTCCCATTTGTTCTGTCAAGTGTTATTGGATCGACTCAGTGGGGAAAAACCCTGTGCAATGCTTGTTTGTAAAGTGTAAACATACCTTCATACAGAGCAGCTGTGTGAATAGCAGATGTGGAGCCAGGCAGCTGAGGTCCAAGCCCTTGATCTGTGAGGTCCTGGCTTTATCTCCTGATTTCTCAATGCCTCAGTTTCCTCATCAGTGGGAAGGAGCTAAGGACAGTGTTTGCTTCGTTAGGTGGTCCTGGGATGTGACTGAGCCGATATTAATGAAGAGCTTGGACAGCGGATGGCAAACATTCTGGCAAGCTCAGGAACCATAGAGACTTCCGGCCGTGCGCTGATGTTCCTTGTAAAGTTGCTGGATGGATCTTCCAGATAACACCTCCGAGAACCAGGCTTCCTGGCCCTTCTGCAGGAAATCGTCCTGTCCCGCTTCACCCTGCAGGAGCCAGAGAAATGCAGAAACAAGGATCCTCTTGTTTCCCATTTCTCAGGCTGGGCGCGAGGGCATCCCCTCACTCTCTGAGCCCAGTCCAACTTCAGCCCCCAGGGGATTCGGTACAAGGAGGCGGCCCCTGGAAGGTGGGTGAGGGACCCGAGATGCTGGTGAATCTGAGGCATTCTGAAGAGATCCATGTCCCAAGATGTGTGAGAGCTGAGAGAACAGCATGTTGTTGTTGTTGTTGTGTACCATACAGTCAGAACTAACCCATAGTTGACCTTCCAGCAGGTTTTCAGAGGCGGTTAATTACACAGGAGATTGCCCATCTTTCTCCCGCAGAGAGGCTGGTGGCCTCGAACCGTGTGCCTTCGGGATTGCAACGCAGCTTCTTGCCCCTAGGCCACCAGAGCTCATAGGGGGAGCTTTTTCTGGGGTGTCTCGCCTTGTGGTGAATTGCTGAGGAACACCTCATTTGAATTTTGAATTGGGGTTTCCCTGGCCTGAGTCAGTACCTGATGAGAAAAGTGAAACTAATGGAATTGAGCTGAGATCAAATGATGGTGTGAGTTTGTTCAGTGAGCAGACTACACGGCTGGAAAAACAGGATGTTGTCTATGAACTTTACTGTGCTTAAAAATATGAGGACGAACTCTTACTTGTTCACGTGGGTGAGGGCCCCAGCTTCCCGGCCAGCTCACCTCATTGTCTTCTTAGTCCTGAACAAGATTGGGTGCTCTCAGAATTTGCTCAGAAGCTTGAGACAACTAGAAATTAATCCTATAACTACCTGATTCAGAGAGTTCAGCTGCTAACATAAAGGTTGGTGGTTTGAAACCACCCAGTAGGTCTGTAGGAGCAAGATCTAGAAAAGACTAGATAGTAAAGCCCAGGAGGTTTGGACCAGGAAGGCTTCTGCAGACATGGGTGGTGGGTGGGTGGATGGGTTGATTAAGGGTCTATGGACTTGGGTGAGGAGAGGATGCAGCTGAAACCGCAGACCTGCCACCGCTCAGAACTGTTCAGTCAGGCACACAGGCCAGATCCTTGGCTGCCCCTCTAGCTTCTGGCAAGTTCTCCCCGCCTTCTTGAACCAACATTTGGTTGGTTCCGACTCAGAGCAAACCTCCTTTGAGCTTCTGAAACGTAATGGGAGGAGACTGCCCAGCTTTTTCTCAGGAACATCATTCAGTTCCTCTTAAGATGGAATAGTCAGGGAGCTCTGGTGGCCTAGTGGCAGGAAGCTACACTGCAATCCCAGAGGAACGTGGTTCGAATCCACCAAATGCTGTGCTGGAGAAGGAGGAGCAGTCTTCTCCTGTATCAGTCAGATCTGATTTGACGGCACACACATACATCATCATCGTCATGATGGAATTTGTAGCCAGTTTTTTGGCCTGTGGGAACATGACATGAACGGTTTCGATTGGGGCTGTATGCTGTACCTGGAATCCAGCAGAAATAGTTTCCGCTGGAGTCTGCAGGCTGTGTTCTGCTTTTTGAGGAGCTCATCGGCACTGGGGTTCAAGGGTTCAACTACTAACCAAAAGATTGACAGTTCGAACCCCGCAAGCCACTCTGTGGGAGAGAGATGTAAATATTTATAGCCTTAGAAAACCTTATGGGCCTTAGAAAACCTTATGGGCCAGTTCGAGCCAGTCCTGCAGGGTCTCTATGAGTCAGAACCGACTCCATGGCAGCGAATTTGGCTTGATTTTATTCTGGGTTGTGTGGCACTGGGTAGAGTGTGTGCCATGGACGGGCATCCTGTGGCCATGAACGGCTTGCTTTGTTCTTGTTTCATAGACGTGTTCCCTAGCTGCCTGCATGTCCTGTGGGATCAGGAGTGTTGTGTGAGCTTTATCTGCTGTAGCAGGTTACCAGAGCTGAGCACTGAGCAGGGACAAAAATCCCTTATGAGTTCAATTGCAGCGAGACCCATCAGGAAAGTCCACTGTGTAAATTTCCAGGCAGAGAAGTCCCGCTTGCTAGGAGCGCTGAAACTGGAGTTAAATTCTAACATGATGTGGTCTGGGGAGCTCTTAGGTCATCTTGTAGACTCAGGGACTCTGTGAGGGTCCAGGGCTTTCTGGGAAAGGTCCATTTTCGGCGTGGCTGTCTGTAACTCTAGGAAGGCAATAGCGCTAGAAGTCGCCTGCCTGCTGGGCTTGTGTCTGGGGCAGCTGCACACGGGGACAGCTGTCTCAGCTTCAGACATAGGATCCGCCTAGAGATTAATAACAGAGCCTGGACCTGTCCTGTGGGGGCGCAGGCGGCTCGGGTTACCCGGCGCCAGGAGATACACTTTCCAGCCTGATGGTGGGTGGGCAGCGAGCACCGTGGATGATGAGCTCCTGGGGCTGGAGGTGGCCGGATCCACCCCCCCAGGCCCCAAGGCACAAGCCGGCCCTCCCCAGGGCTACTTGCTTTCTGCTAGACCTGAAATTGGCCCAAGTTGATCTCCGGCAATTATGTGAAGAACCGGGAATGGAAACCAAATGTTAGTGTCATGTAGAGCGAGCTGATGGAAGTCCATGGCTGGTAACCTTCCCGGACACAGGAGCTCTGGCTCCGAGATATTTGGGTGAAAGGAGCTTGATGTTATTTCTCTTTTGAAAAGTTTTTGCTCCCCTTTTGAGTTCATTGATTGTAGAAAATTTA
Organism: Elephantulus edwardii; assembly: GCF_000299155.1. NCBI lineage: Eukaryota > Metazoa > Chordata > Mammalia > Macroscelidea > Macroscelididae > Elephantulus > Elephantulus edwardii. The sequence goes on along the minus strand of NW_006399830.1, from coordinate 13,710,625 downwards.
ACAAACATGTAAGAATAGAAAGAAGAAACCGTTCAGAGTTTATTTTTCGAGAAGCATTTTGGCTTCGTTAGTCTCTGTGCCTGTTTGTTTATGTATCTATGGAACACACACGGATTAAGGGTGGTCTCTGTGGCATCTGTTTTGCGGGACCTGGTCGTGAATTGACCACGCAATGGAACACACTATATAGCCTTGTCCTGGGCCATCCCCATGACCTGTGGCCAGTTGACCTTTGGGATTCATGGAGTTATCATTGTCTGGTTTGCAGAAGCAGATCACCAGGCCTTTCTTCCTGGTCTTAGTCTGGAAGCGCTACTGAAACATGTATATAGCATCATAGCCACACACAAGCTCCACTGACAGGTGGGTGGCCACTGACTAGGTTATGAACCTGAGTCTTCTTCTGCATTGTTTTTTTTGTTGTCACATTCCATTGAGTATGATTTGTAGTGACCCTTTGAACAACAGATCTGAACGCTGTCCTATCCTGTGCCAGACTCATCATCTTTGACGCACTTGACTCATTGCCACAGTCCAAGCATGGCGTACCCCTCCAAGGAATAGCCTCTCCTAGCAACATGTTTTGTCTCCTTTGCCTCCAAGGAGCACTCTGGCTGTGCTTTCTCCAAGACATGTCTGTTTGTTCTTTTGCAGTTTGTGGTATATTCGATATTCGTCTCCAACACCACAACTCAACAGCATGAGTTCTTCTGTCATTTTCATTCATTGTCCAGCTCTCAGATGCATGTTATTGTTGTCGACTCACCATGACCCTACGTACAACAGCCCTGAAACCTGCGCTATCCTGTGCCAACTTTGCTGTTTCTAACACATCTACCCTTATTACCCCAGTCACTGTATCAACCCATCTTCTCAATGGTCTCCCTCTCTTTCTCTGTCCCTCCACCCTTCCAAGCATGATGTCCCTCTCCAAGGACTGGTCCCTCCTTGCAACATGCCCAAAGCATGTGAGATGAAACCTCAGAATCCTTGCCTCCAAGGAGCAGCCTGGCTTCACCCTCTCTAGAATGAACCTGTTTGTTCTCCAGGTGGTCTATGGTATTTGAGTGATTGAAAAGACCATGACCTGAATCAAGGACACCTTAGTCCTCAGACTGACATCGCTGGGAAAGCCTCAAGGATGAGGATCCCAAGGGTGAAGCAGAGAAGAGTAAGACTGAGGAAGAAGGCGGCCCAGTGACGAGGGAGGAGGCCTGGAGTGGTGGTGGCTCAGGGCTCTGGGGCTGAGGAAAGTGGGGAATCAGGTAGGAGACCTTGGTATAAAGCTTGAAACCCTCAAAGACCTGGTAGCAGATACTGTTGTTGTTACGTGCCACTCATAGCTGACCCTCCAGCAGATTTTCAGAGGCAGTAAAATACACAGGAGGAGATTTACATCCTTCTCACTCAGAGAAGCTGGTGGATTTGAACTGTGTGCCTTTGGGATTGCAGCACAGCTTTTTACCACTAGGCCACCAGAGGTAGGGAGATTGATCAGTGTCTTAGAACTTCTGATCCCAAGCCTCTGGCGCACCTCATTCATCCTCTCTCAGAAGGTTATTGGAGGGTGTGCTCCATCCAAATAACAGAGTAAACAACAGATATTGGATGTGAGATACAAGATACAAGGAATTCAGTCCAGGGCCCATGAGGAGTCCCTGGAGGCCTACCTACAAGGAGAGGGGCGATGGGGGTCACCCATGCAATAACTGTCAGAATCTTGCAACTGCATGGAGTCAGGAGGCTGCTGTCACTAGCTGGAGAGAGAGGAACCATCTGGCAGACACTACTGCCTGGGTAGGTTCACTGTAGGTGGCAAATAATGCAAAGTTCCAACAAGATGGATCGACACAGCGACTGTAAAAGGGGCTTGAATGTACCAGAGGTGGCGGGGGTGCACAGGATGGGGCAGGTTCCGACCCGTTCTTCATGGGGTTGCTGTGAGTCATCGTTGACTTGATGGCAATAACAAGAAGCAGATATCTGCTTAGGGATTTATTTTCAGCAATTACAATTTATGACCACTCTTACTCAGAGACTGAAGTGAGGTCTTGCCTGGGGCTTGGTGTCTGAGGATAGTCTAGCCTGGCAATCAAGAGTCTGTCCCTTGGCTGGTGTCCTGCTTCTGCCACCTGCCACCTGTACATCCTTGGAGAAGTGAATTCTTCTCCGCCAGTCTTGACGTCGTCTTTTGTAAAGCAGAAGCAGTTATTCGTTCTCCCTCAATGCTGAGAGACAAATGCACTAATCTTTAAAGCATATGGTTTTATCCTTTTTGGATTTTGACATTTTAAATTTCCATGAAAGCTACACATGCACATGACTTAAAGAAGTCATTAGTTCGACAAGGCTTAGAGGAGCCCTGGTGCCGCAGTGGTTAAGCTCTTAGCTGCTGGCGGAAAGGCTGGTCATCTTAACTGACCAGCCGCTCCAGGGGGGAAGGATGTGGCCGTCTGCCTCCATAGAGATTTACAGCGTGGGCAAGAAAAGGACTGGGTCTAACTGACCAATTAGCAAAACGGCAGGGTACAAGATCAACAAACAAAAATCAGTCAGGTTCTTCTACAGTAACAAAGAGAACTCTGAAGAGGAAACAAGGAAAACAGCATCTCCAGTGGCCACCCACAAGATGAAGTACTTAAGAATAAATCTAAAAATGAAGAAAAAAAAAAGAATAAATCTAAACAAGAGTCCACAATTAAGGTTGCATAGTGGAATGTACTTGGGGCGGTGGGAGGGGTGCGGGGGGATTGTGTACCAGGGAGGGAGTGTTTCTTTTACTTTTCAAAGAGAGGAGAGAACTGGGGGGCAGGGAGAGAAGTGCAGCAATGAATGAATGGAAATCCAAAATCTCTGTAAATGTTCATTAAAATTATTTAAAAATGTTAAAATAAAAAATTTAAAAAAGAATAAATCTAACTAGAAATTTAAAAAAGTATATATATATACAAAGGAAATGACAGAACACTACAGCAAACAACCCCAAAGAGACCTACATAAATGGAAGGATATACCTAGTTCGTATATTGGAAGACTTACCATGTGAAACTGACAATACTATCAACATTGACCTACTAACTTTACATAGAAAGGAAAGAGACTCCAGCTGAGTAAAATAATACTAAAGAATGAAAACAAAGTAGGTCTTATGCTTTCTGATCTCAAAACCTAGTACACCATCATGGTAATAAAAATAGCTTGAGACTGATATAGCAACAGATACATACAACAGTGGAATGGAATTGAGAACCCAGAACTAACCCTGTCTATCTATGGATAACTGCTTTTTGACAAAGAGATGAAGTCCCTTAAATGGAGAAAAGATAGCCTCTTTAAATTTTTTTTAATTTTTTTATTTTATTTTATTATTTGTGTGTGTGTGTACCGTCAAATCAGATCTGACTGGTACAGGAGGAGATTGTCCCTCCTTCCCCGGCAGAGCATCTGGTGGATTCTAACCGTGCACCTCTGGGATTGTAGTTGCAGCTCCTTGCCACTAGGCCACCAGAGCTCCCCACTGCCCCTCCTATTCTATACTGTACTCGAAGTCATAGAGAGAGCAATA
>NW_006399830.1:13688549-13706960 GCF_000299155.1 Elephantulus edwardii | reverse complement strand
GTGTACCGTCAAATCAGATCTGACTGGTACAGGAGGAGATTGTCCCTCCTTCCCCGGCAGAGCATCTGGTGGATTCGAACTGTGCACCTCTGGGATTGTAGTTGCAGCTTCTTGCCACTAGGCCACCAGAGCTCCCCTAAAGATATCCTCTTTAACAAATGATGGTAAAAATGGGTATCTGCAGAAAATTGAAACGAGACTCATATCTTATACCACATTTAAAAAAAAAACCCTAATTCTACATGGATCAAGGACCTAGGTGTAAAACTTAAAACTATAAAGATCAAAGAAAAAAAAATGGAGCCAATTTAGGAGCCTTAATTTATAGCATAAATAGGCGATCAAATGGAACAAGATTGCATAATCAGCAGAGGGTAAGCTAGATGATTGGGACCTTCTAAAAATGAAATCCTTAAGTGCTTCAAAAGACTTCTCCAAAAGAGCTAAAAAGGAACCTTAATGTGTGGTGGTGGTGTTGTGCACCATTGAGTCAGAACTGGCCAGAGCTGACCCCTCCAGTGGGTTTTCAGAGGCAATTAATCACATGAGAGGAGATTGCCCAGCTTTCTTCTTTGGAGCAGCTGGTGGATTTGAAGCAGGTGCCTTTGGATTGGCAGCGCAACTCCTTACCACTAAACCACTTTCCTCAAAGCAAAGTGATTTTAAAAAAAAAAAAAAGCAAAGCGATGGTCAGTTCCATCATTAGTATGCATGACTGGATCATGGCCCCTTGTATTCTAGAGGCCTGTTGCCAAAGCAGGCCCTTATTTGCATGTGTCTAAGTGTGTCCTGGCTGTTTCAGAAAACAGAGCATCTTAATTGCACAAACTATTCCAAGGGCTATTTTTGGGATACCAGAGACAAAAGCCAAAGAAAGCCTTTTGCCCCGCCCAACTACTGACTTCTCAGGTGAGACGGGTTCGGGAAGGTTCACTTACCCTCCTCTCCTTTCTGCACTTACGTTTCCAACACCGATATCACTCAGAAGCCATGCAGTCAGACGACGTTTCCTCCGCACCTGTTTACCCTGCTTGGTATCGCTTGCCTCGCTCCCTGTTGTTATTCTTAGTTCATCTCCAGCTTCTCCCGCTGCTGTAAAGTTTTGTCCTAATATGTTCTAAGGCATCTGATATTCTTCCACTTTCATTTCCTTGGAGATACTATTCTGTGGGCCTTCTTGTCTGCTGAGAGCTGGCCCACCTCGGCTTGAACGCTACAATCTTTGCATCCATCACTCTCTAGCTACATCCTGGGGGCTTAGTGCCAAGTCTTGCACCTGATCTCCTGGATCCTGGAGCACCAGTATTTCTGGTTTACGTCCTCATTTCTGATGAAGCATATCCATCCTCCAGAAGTGTTCTGAGAAATGGTGACTAGAATGTTACCGTCGTGAATATTCAAAGTTAGGAAATCAAAGTCTGAGCTGTTTCTACATCCCTCTGCCTACTTCTGCCCCAAGCCTTGCAGAGGTCCAAGCTTTCCACCAGGGCCTCCTCTTTACCTCACTGTTGCGGACCGAGGGTAAAGTATTTTTACAAGTATTAATAATGAGACAGAACACCAGGAATGTAGGAGAAGAACAGAGATAAAGCAGGAGGCAAACAGGCCTCGAACAACTGAAGCAAACTGACGCAGATTCCAGCTTTCCCTGTTTGTATTGAAAATTGCCAGGGAGCAAATTACAAAGAGAATCCAATGCAGGTGAAGCTAAGCTCTTTCTATTGAAAACCTTCTGCTTGACTCAGGAGGGAGGGGTCAGCAAATACAAAGCAACAATCCTGTAAACGTTTTAGGATTGCTTTAGTGCCTCAGGATTAATTCCAGCTGAAACCAGCCTCCCTCAGTACCTGAAGTAGCAGTCTGTTTTATTACAAATATTTTGTATGAAATTTGGCTTCCCATACCTCACCACCCTTCTCAGCGCCAGGCAAGGCTGCAGGGATCCCTAAACCCAGCCTGTGAACTCTCACCTTCTATCACTCCTGGCCGCGTAGAAATGCCTTTCTTGTCTCTCTGGTGAAACCATTTATTTAATAATATGCTTCTTATTTTTTTAAAAAAACAGTACAAACCACAGTGGACTACAGCACCAGAGCTCCTTGGTAATAGTGTACCCTTTTAAATTAGGAGAATCATTTATTGTATTGAGCAAAGAAGGCTTTTATGAGCAAGCAAGACAAAGGTCTCTCCGCAAAGGTCCTGAGCGTGGGAAGCCTTTGCTACTGTGTACAGGGAGTTCAGCCTTGAACTTGCTCTGAGGGCTCATTGAGTGCTATGAAGTGGCTCTGATGCCAAGACCACCCCTTCCAGGACCTCATATTTGGGAAGGGGGTTTAGACAGCCTCTGAGAACAAAGATTCAGCATGTCTGGGGCTACATCCCTCAGCCCAGTCTTTGGTGCAGACAACCTCGGACCTGGCCCGGGACTAGTAAAGGCAGATAAATGAACGTATGACCCTGCCCGTTCTGGGAAACCGAGGCAGTCAACCAGCCTCTAGGTCATGTCTGTAATTTTGAGGGATGCTGGAGTGGGGCGCTTAGTCTCTGCTTGTTCCCACCAGGCCAGCTTTCTGGAAGCTACTTTTAAGGGAACCACAGTGGCCACCAGCTCTAGGATCCTGCTTTTCCCTTTGAAGTGGGAATGTGGAGAAAGCTTCAGGGTAAATATCTGGGGAGGTCTCAGGATTGGGGGACCCTGAGGAAGCTGAGGCCAGGACTTCCTGGGCTGTCAGAAGTGTGGGAGACTTCTCAGCCAGCCCTCCCACAGACCCCAATGCTCTGCCACTCCCACCTTCCCTAATCTGGAGAGCATTTCCCCTTTGGCCTGTGCCCTTTGCCCCCTGCCTCTCTGGCTTGACCTGTTTAACGAAAGCCTTCTGTGAGGAGGTCAGGAGGCTGCCTGGCTGTTGTAACAGAAACCTCATCTGAGCAGGAGGAAGGAAGGGGGATGGAGAGCGCCCCCAGCCCTCCGAGTCAGAGCAGATGGTGAAGAAAAACAGGGTTGTTAGCCTCTGGGGCACCTGGTTCCAGTATAAGTTGGAAGTTTCTCTGGGAGCGTGGGGTTGTGGGGCTGTCACTCACCCCCCTGTGGGGAAAGCCCTGGGTCTGCAGGGGATTCTGGCTGTGGATTTGTTCTGGGTTGGGGTCCTGACCCACCCGTAGGCATGTGCTGTGTGTATTGAGGACTGAGAGATTTCAGGGAGGAGAGTTGAATCTTCTAGTTAAATCTCTGCTCATCCTCCTGTACTTCCCCCATTCTGCAGTGTTGTGTGTTTAAAGAACTGAGCTGTTAGACACAGGGGCAGGCCCTGTTACCCTCAGGAGGACAGCTGAGGGATGTGGCGGGACATGTACACGATCGTGCTGCTTGCAATGGGTTTCCCAACATCCTACCCTGGGCAGCCTGCTTGTGCTGTGTGTACGATCAGAATGAGGGAGGGCAGGACTTTGTGGGAGTGGTCACATCAACTGGTGTGGATCCATGCAGATCTCAGACTGGGGCAGGTCCTACCGCTGTCCATAGTTTTAATGCAGCAATTCATGATTTAGCTGATATCACTGGATTATCTTCCTCCAAAATATATATCAGCTTGGCCAAGTCATGATTCTCCGTGGTTTGACATGATGTAAAGAAGTCATTTGGCACTTATGTGATGATGTAGTCATCTCCCATGGTGTGATCTGATGTCATGGGTCCATTGGCTGTAGAGGGATTAGGATCGGCTGCAACACCCTTAGGTGCCAGGCCTGATCTGATCTAAGGAGAATTTTCCTGGGGCGTGGCTTGCACCATCTTTCATCATGTGATTGTCGGTGGGAGCCCTTGAGTCAGAACCCCATAGCTGACCCTCCCGCTTGCTGTCAGAGGCAGTAAATCGCACAGGAGACTGCCCATCCTTCTTCTGTGGAGCAGCTGGTGGCCTTGAACTGTGTGCCTTTGGGATTGCAACACAGCTTCTTTCCTGGTAGGCTACGAGAGCTCTTTTCTTTTATTATATAAGAGAGAAAAACAAGCAGAGATATGAGGGACCTCATCTTCACCTTGATAATTATCGTGATTACCAAGGAAGAAGGAGCAGGAGCAGAGAGTGGCTTTTGGATCCAGGGTCCCTGGACTGAGACACTCCGAGCTTCAGGGGAAGTTCAAGACACAGGGCAGTCTCTAAGGAATAGCGGGCCCACAGGTGCTGGAAGGAGACAAGAACCATCTCCCAGAACTGACACGGAAAGATAAACCTTCTAAAGGTGACACCCTGAATTCAAACTGCTCACTTCCTAAACTGTGGAAAGCTAAATTTCTGCTGGTTAAAGCCATCTGCTCAGGGTACCTCTGTTATAGCAAGTAGTACTAATGAACTAAGATAGACAAATACTTGCTTAAGATCTGTGTTCACTGTTAGATGATAACAGGGGCTTAGGGAACACCTGCTGAGGTCACTGCTGTGTCTGAAGCCTCATCAGCACAAGGGCAGACAGTTAACGCTTCCTACAGGTATGATACACATGGACTTATTTATTCCTTGCCCAGACATTTTCCAGTCAGGTGCCATTCTCATCCCCATTTACAGCTAGGGAAGGTGAGACACAGCGAGGGTAGGTAGGTGGGTGTGCGCTGGGTCACACAGGTAGTCAGTGCAGAGCCGGGATTTGAACCCAGGTTCTCTGGCACATGCACCCCTGCCCTTAACCACTGTACTCTTCTACCTTTGGAGGAGGGAGGCTGGAGGCTGAATGAGGAAGGATTGAGGACGGGGGTGCAGATGTCCCCGCCATGCTTTGCCGGATGTTGCATCTGTGGCTGGGGATGGAGGTGCCCATGCGGGCAGAGGGTAGGCATATGAGGCTGTGGATGTAAACGGCTGGGGAAGGAGTGGCAAGAGGAGTTGATGTGGGTTTCACAGCAGAGATAGGAGAAGGGCTGGGCATGGGTGGACACGTTGGTGCAGGAATTAAAAGCGCTGGTGGGAACAGGCCAGGCTGCCCTGAGAACAACAGGTCGGGCACAGCTGAGAGCCCTTATCTAGAGGTTCCTTCTGCATCATTCTTTTGACCAGTTGCTTTAATCAGTTGCTTATTGTACCAGCTAGGGGTATGTTTCCAAATCTAGGCATTTGGGAATGTCTGAGAATAAGAAAGGATGAGGAAGTTTCGTGCTCCATGCCCCCCTCTGCAGTGGGGCCCACCCAGGTGAGGTCTAGCTGGGTTTAGCCTGGCCACTTACTGGACAACCTGAAGATGCCCATGCTCCTCTGTTCCTCTGGAACCTCTGTCTGTCCCCTTACCTGGTCAAGGGACTTAGGAGATATGATTTCCACAGAATCTTGATCTGGAGAAATTATGCGGGAGTGGCCAGTTTAATCACATATGTTCCTGGTAGAGAGGGAGGCAGGACGGCAGTGAGGTGGAGTGGGAGGTGCAAGATGGCCAACGATGGAGGTAGAGCCCAAGAGCCAAGCCATGAGGGAGGCCACTAGAAATAGACATAGAAATGACACAGGAATATGAGGAAGCAAATTCTCCACTCAGAGCTGTCAGAGGAGCCACCCCTGCCAACATCTTCCTTTAATCCAGTAATGCTTGTTTCAGACTTCTGTCCTTCACAATCATAAGAAAATAAAGTCATGTCAAGCCATTAAGCGCATGGTGACCTGTTACACAATGGTAAGAGACTAAGCCATCGGGACCACAGCCTTCTTCAGCGTTATCTTGACTTCCAGGGTTCTGGAGAACTAGAAAGTCAAAACCTTCAAGGCTTTCTTGGTTGTTGCTGGAATTTTCTGTCATCCTAAAAGTGAGTTTCCAGACCTCACTCCCGATGGCTCCAGACGCCCCGCTGTGAGGTCTCTTCTGGAGGAGAGAAAACCTTATCCTCAGGAATTTTAACCCAAAGCCCAGCAAAGCCCACCACAGGACTGATTAAAAGAAACCTTGCTGGTAGGAAAACTGCAAGCCATTAGTTTTCCTCTTTTTCATGTGTGACCCATTGGGTGGCCCAGTTCAGGGCATCCTGCACTTGAGATGGGTTTAATTTTCTGTTTTGATCCAGTGGTGGAACCCACAAACAAATAGAGGCTGCTGGGCCAGGGCGGGGGAGGGTGGGGAGGCCTCAGGAGCGGAAGTCGCTGCTCCTCCTGGGGCCTCTGTGGGAACCGCCTCGTCTGTCAGGGTTCCTCAGGAGGAAAGCGCTTTAATCAGTGGGGCTTGAGGGGAGAATGGCTCTGCAGACACAAATCAAGAACTTGAAACTGTCTCTCCCACTGCTTGCCTGGGACAGAGCTGTAATTCTTCTCTGGTGATGTCACTCCTTTCTTGTGGTCAGCCCCATGGGGCCTGAAGGATTCTGGGAAGTTGCCAGATGAGAAAGAAAAGGTGAGGGGAAGGTGGGCTGCCCCAGGTCATCTGCCATTAATCATCTTGAGAACAAAGGGGGCCAAGGAATTGCATTAGGCTAAGGGCAGTCTGGCCCAATCCCACTGCGATCAAGTCAATTTGGACTTAATGAATCCCTTAACCCTAACCCTGACACACTTGCTGCAGAAGGTCAAAGACTGCAGCCTTCAATATAGATTGAAGCTCAACAACAAGAAAACAAAAATTCTCACAACTCAGCCAGTTAGCAGCATCATGATAGATGGTGATAATACTGAGATTATTAACAGCCTTAGTTTGCTTGGCTCCACAATCAACATTCTTGGTGCCAACAACCAGGAAATCAAAAGGCAAATTGCATTGGGCAGGTCTGCTGTCAGGGATATTTCCAGAGGACTGAAGAGCAATAATGTCAGTCTGGAGACTAAGGTGTGCCTGATCCAGGCCATAGTATCGCAATTACTTGCTATGCATCAAAAGCTGGACAATGACTAGGGACAATAGAAGGAGAATTGACACCTTTGAGCTGTGGTGCTGGAGAAGAGTATTGAATATACGTACCTTGAACTGCTAATAGAACAAACAGGTTCATCCTGGAGAGGGTAAAACCAGACTGCTTCTTAGAGGCAAGGATTCTGAAGCTCTGTCTGACATATTTTGGGCATGTTGCGAGGAGGGACCAATCCTTGAAGAGAGACAGCATGCTTGGAAGGGTGGAGGGACAGCGCAAGAGAGGAAGACCCTCGATGAGATGGATTGACTCAGTGACTGGGGTAATGAGGGGCAGGTGTGTCAGAGACAATAAGCTTGGCTCAGGATAGAGCAGGGTTCAGAGCTGTTGTCCATAGGGTCGTGGTGAGTCACAGGCGACTTGATGGCACATAACAACAACAACATCAATATTAACATTTCTTATAAAATCTAGGTTGTGAAGTCTAGCTTAAATATAATCAAGTGAGCAATCTTACGTGTACAGCTTGGCGAATTCCTCTGTACGAGCTCTTTCGTGTAACCACCATCCATTCTCTCCAGACAGTTAACGATTCTAGCGATCAGAGATGACAAGATGTGTAGTGTTAGCAGGATACTGTGGACACTCAAATCCATCTTTCTGCCCGGTTCCTAATCACAACCCAAGGAGGCAGACACATTAGTAATAAACCAGCTGCCATTTCTTGAGAATTTGTCAAGCGTCCTGCCTTGTTCTAGTACTTTTCAAGATGCGATCATTTAACCCTCACAGCTTCCCTCTGAAAGCTGCAGTTCTCCTAATTTTGTGCACAGAGAAATGAGGCACAGAGAGGTTCAGTAACTTTTCCAGGGCCACACAGCAAGTTATCTTCGTCACATCTGTCTTCCAGGTGAGGATAAGTGGTGTGAGGATGGAGAAGGAAGCCCCTGACTTAGGTCTGATACCTGTTCACTGTGCCCTCAGCTGCCCAAGGGTGCCAGGTGGGTGACAACCCAGTCAGATAATGGCCAGCCAGAGAGCCAGTCCCTCTTTATGTACCCACTGCCAGGCACACCAGGCACACACCCATCTGTGACTTACACTTTGCGGCATTTAGCGTGAACAACTCCTACAAGTGGGTAAAACAAATATTTGACAAATATTTGTTTGAAGACACCTGTTTCTAATTGACTTTCATTATCATTTCAAAGATGCATTCCTGGGAAATAATCTGATGGTAAAATATGCTAAAAGTCCAAAGTAAGAATTGAGAATGGTTCTTTCCCATGCGTGGTTATGTCTGTTAAATTCTCCCACTGACCTCACCTCGTTCATTCATTCGGAGGCTTTATCGTCTTCTCAATGGCAGCCATTGCCGGGGAGGTAGAAATCGAGTAAGTTTGGCTCTCAGAGGCCCCAGAGACAGCAGTGAGTCCCCAAGTATCCTGCGTGAGTGTGAGTGCTGTGGACAGAAGGGACAGGGCCCAAGAGGAGAGTGTGAAGCCTATAGGGGTGTGGCATGCTCTTGAGAGAGGAGCCTGCTTAAGCAGGACGAGGAAGATGGGTGAGTGGTCCTAGGGAGGCAGTGGGGACACGGGAGTGAGCTTTCCTGGCACAGACTACTGTTGGGGGCCACACCCACCCCAGTGGCCGTGGCTGTGGCTGTGGCCTGCTGTTCAAAGGGAGTCAGGCCACTGGAGGTTGAGGCTCTGCTCCTTCCAGACAGTCCCTCAGGCCTCAGCCCACATCTTCCCTGCATCTCCGTTCCCGTTGTTCAGTCACCACATGCTCTGTATACCCTGTGCTAGTTACTAGCAGGGGGCTAGTAACATAGATAAGAATGCAAGGTGTCTGCCCTCTGGAAACTGGCCATTATACGGCCCGGACACCAGTGGACAGCTGCCTTTGGCACAGCTCACGTAGGTGACTTTGCGTTGCTATAAATTGTCACCACGTTCTTGGTGTGGGAACAGTTTTCAGATGCGAGGTGGCACTGTTGTGCATGAGTACAAGAACTGCCTACCTGCAGAGGCTGAGGCTTTTCTTGACAGTAGAACCCTGCCCCTTGCTGACCAGAGGCCACGAGAGTCCATTCTCTCAGTCAGCCTGGTTTCCAGTGGTCAGATGTTTGAGTGAGAGGCAGTTTTGCTCTGACTGATAGATGAAGAAAAGATTGAAATTGTCAATGTTTTTCATCTTACAGTCAACACCCTTGGTATTGCGTTGGGCAAGTCTGCTGTCAGGGACTTCTCCAAAGTACTGAGGCTCATTGATGTCAGTTTGAAGACTAAGGTGTCCTTGATTCAGGCCAGGGTCTTTTCCATCAGTTGCTATGCATCCGAGAACTGGATAATGAATTTGGATGACAGGAGGAGAATTGAGGCCTTTGAGCTGTGGTGTTGGAGGGAAGAGTTAAATATCCCAAAGACTGCCAGAAAACCAAACAGCTATGTTCTGGAGAAAGTGCAGCCAGAGTGCTCCTTGGAGGCAAAGATGACAGAGCTTCATCTCACATATTTTGGGCATGTAGCGAGGAGAGGCTATTCCTTGGAAATGGATGCCATACTTACAAGGTAAAGGGTTGGCGAAAGAGAAGAAAATCCTCAACCAGATGCATTGATGTGACTACAGCAACGGGCTCAAGTGTGTCAGAGATGATGAGGACAGCTCAGCACAGGACAGGGTCCACATCCGTTGTCCACAAGGTCGCTATGAGTAATGACTTGACTTGGCTGTACGTAAGAGCAAAGACACCTTGCCAAAGTGAGCGCGAAGTCCTTTATCACCCCTCTTTTCTGCCACACTGCCTTTCTGACTCTGTGTGCTGCTGCGGAGACAGAGGCCCAGAGAGGTGAAGGGCCCAGCAAAAGGCCACACAGCTGTTCCCACAGCATCTGAATCCCTCCCCACGCCCCCCCCTTCAGCTGATCTCTTCCTAGCTCTTAGCAGAAAGCTGCAAGAGTCACTGGAGGCCAAGCCACAACTTCTTCTACCTGCTGGGGGTTTAATGAGCTGCAAACAATCAGCCAGTAGCCCCCAAGTGAGGAGTGACTTCCAAGAGGGAGGAAGAAAAGGCAAGTCCGAAAAGAAGGAAAAGGCAATTGCCAGCTGGATCGGACGGATGAGGGACGCCATGTCTATCCCGCCTGGTCCTGAGTTGCTTTGGCAACGCCAGCGCCTGCCCTTTGCAGGGAAAATTGGTGAATTTCTTTAGAGACGCCAAGACTGCTGCATGTGGGCGTGGGATCCAGGTACTCACTGGATCCGTTTTTCTAGAAATGACTCAGACCCAGAAGGTGTCCTCCTCACCTGGGACTCCTGGATCCTGCTGGTGTGCAGTCCTGTGTGGGGATCAGATGCCAGATTCCACAGCCAGTCGCTCTTAGCAGCTACATTCCTCAGATTCTTATCAGCCTCCCCCCCAACCCCCCTTCAAGTGAACACAGAGAACCAATCTCCCTCCTGATGGCAGGACAATGGGAGAAAATGAAAACCAGAAGTCCTGGCTTCCTGCTCAGCTCTGCCACCATCTCGCTGCCTTCCTCTCTCTGGGAAAGGGGGTGGGTGAGCCGATCTTTCCCAGGCACCTTCTGTTGTTATTGTTGTAGGTAACATCGGCCGTGCTCATAGCGACTCTGTGAAGAACAGATTGAAGTCTTGCCCTGTGCTGCACGGTCCTCATGAACTATTAGGCATGTTCAAGGCCATTGCTATGGCTGCCTTGTCTGTTCATCTGGTTGAGAATCTTCCTCTCTTTTCTAACCCTCTGCTTTTCTCAGCATGATGTCTTTTTCCAGGAACTGGCCCCTCTTGTCAATGTGCCCAAAATATATGAGATGAAGTCTCACCATCCTAGTCTCCAAAGAGCACCGTAGTTGCACTCGCAGCCAGATTTGTTTGTTCTGTTGGCAGATCGTGGTTTAGTTAATACTCTTTACCCACAGCACTATTGAAAGGTCTCGAGCTTTCTCTGTCTTCTTTTTAAAAAAAATTTATTATTGGGGGAGCTCTGGTGGCCTAGTGGCAAGGAGCTGCAACTACAATCCCAGAGGCGAATGGTTCAAATCCACCAGATGCTCTGCCAGGGAAGGAGGGACAATCTCCTCCTGTACCAGTCAGATCTTATTTGATGGTACACGCACACAAAAATAATAAAAAATAAAAAAAATTTATTATTAATTTCAGTGAAAAATTGACAGAGACTTTGGATTTCCATTCATTCATTGTCACACTTTTCTCCCCTCCCAACCCTCCCCCCACCCAGTACACTCCTCTGTTGGAAAAGTAAAAGAAAAAGTCTTTCATTGTTTTATAATCCCTCCCCCTAGGGCCACTCCACTAAGCAGCTTTCGCTCTGGTCTCCCATCATGACAAAGAATACCTAATCACATATCCCTTTTAAACAGTTTTCTCCCTCATCTGTTTCAATGCAGTATACATTATTGAACCCATCTTTCTCAGTCTTCTCCCACCCTGATGTCAGTCCCGTTTTACAACAGTGGCACCATGCAGTATTTGTCCTTTTGTGACTGAGATACTTCACTCAGCATAATGTCCTCCAGGGTCACCCATTTCAAATAATATTACATGAGCTCCTTGTTTTTCAATGCAGTGTAGTATTCCATCGTGTGAATGTACCAGAGCTTCTCTATCCATTCGTTTGCTGATGGGCACTTAGGATGTTTCCCACTCCTTGCTATTGTGATAAACACGGGTGTGCATTCTCTTTCTTCCTTATCCACTGTCCAACTTTCAAATGCCTAAGAAGCAATTGAAAATACTATGGCTTGGATCAAGTGCATGTCAGTCCTTAGCTGACATCCTTGCTCTTGAGAACTTTAAAGAGGGCCTTGAGAGCAAATTTCTTTTCCCAATGCAACACACCTTTTGCTTTTTTGAAGGCACTTCTTGGTGTCTCATCATTCTCCATCCAAGACGATAGCAAGATGCTTTCAGGGAAACTGTTTGCCTAAACCACCACTTGCTGGTCAGCGTGTTATATTGTGGTAGCTTATGTGTTGCTGTGATGCTTGGAGCTATGCCGTTGGTGTTTTAAATCCCAGCAGGGTCACCCATGGTGAGCAGGTTTCAGGCAGAGACTGAGAAGAACTTGGCGATCTACTTTTGAAAAGAAACCTTGTAAGTAAATAGCAGGGTGTTCCAGGCGTGGTGCTGGAAGACAAGCGCCTCAGGCTGGAAGGCCGCTCCTGTTGCAGCGAGAAGAGAGCTGCCTGTGCTCGTTATGTGGATAAAGCAGGCTCCCAGGACCTTTATTTATGAACGTGGAGTGACTCAAATTGAGAAAAGACAGCTTGATTGGAATATGGAATGCACAAATGATGAATCAAAGACAATTGGAAGTTGTCTCAAAAGAAATGGTATGCTCGAGGATTGATCTCCGAGGCGTCAGTGAGCTGACGTGGAGTGGTTGTCATTTCCAATCAGCAGTCATATGACCTACTATACAAAGAATGACAAATTGAACAGGAATGGGGTCACATTCACTGTAAAAAAAATAAAATTCAAGATCTGTTCTGCAGTATTGATGGTGCAATCTGTGGGGTGCTGTGAACCCAAAGGTAGCACCTCTCTGAGGGTTCCTATCTATGCGGGGCTTCTTGGGAAGAAGAACTCCTCCCATGTGATTTACAGCCTTTGAAAACCAATGGCGAGTCAGCTATGAATCAGGTACAGTTAAACAACGATAAGGTTTATTCTGAAGCCCAACACTGTTCTGTTTGAATCCCACAAGCTGCTCCATGGGGGAAGGATGGGCAGTCTCCTGCCGTGAGATTAACTGCCCCTGTAAGCCCACTGGAGGGTCAGCTGTGAGTTGGTTCTGACTGGGTGGTACACACACAACAACAACAACCAACAACAACATAAGGAAGAGTAGGAAGCTCTGGGGGCTTAGTGGTGAGAAGCTGCGCTGCAATCCCAAAGGCATGTGGTTCAGATCCACAGGCTACTCTCTAGGAGGGTCAGGTATGAGACAGTCAACAATAACATGAAGAACAGGGAGTTCCAGTGGCGTAGAGAGCTGCACGGCTCACACAAAGACCTCCAGCTCTGGCAGTTCGAATCTTCCAGTCACTTAACAGACGAAAGAGGGACAATGTCCTCTGCTGATTTACAGCCTTGCTAAAAGGTCAGCTACGAATTTGACCTAACTCAACAGCAATGAGCGAGAGAGACAGATAAAGAGGAGCAGTTAATAGGACTATAAATTATGCTTATGCTCCAACCACGAATAATGGTGAGGAAACTGAAGATTTCTACCAGCTTCTACAGTCTGAAATTGATTAAGCATCTGATTAGGACACATAGATAATTAGTGGTGATTGAAAAGTGAGTGTTGCAAATTTAGAAGACGATTCAGTAGTTGGAAAATAAGTCTTGGTGATAGAAACGACACGGGAGACCTTCTGCTGGAATTTTGTGAGACCAATGACTTACTCATTGGAAATACTCTTTTCAACAACACAAACGATGACCTCATCAGATGGAATGCACAGAAATCAAATTGACTACATCTGTGGAACGAGCCAGTGGAAACCCTCACCAGCGTCATCAGTCAGAACAAGGCCAAGGTCTGACTGTGGAACTATCAATTGCTCATCTACAAGCTCAAGTTGAAGTGGAATAAAATGCAAACAAGTTCTTGAAAGCCAACTATGAGTATCTCCCATCTGAATTTAGGGACCATCTCAAGAATAGATTTGATATATTAAACTCTAATGGCTGGAGACCAGACAAGCTGTGGGAAGGACGTCTTTAAAGAGGCGGGAAAGAAGGAAAAGACTGACACAGATGTCAGAAGAGACTCTGAAATGAAACTTACCCTTAAATGAAGAGAAATGAAAGTAAAAAAGGAAGAGATGATGAAACAAAAGCGTGGAACAGATTTCATTGGGCAGCTCAAAGAGACAGAAGGGTTATAATGAAATAGATAAAGACCTACAGTTAGGAAACCAAAAGGTAAGAACTGGAGAAAAAGAAAAATCAAGTCTCAAGTTGCAATAACGAAGGATTCTGTGAGTAGAAAAATGGAATGACGCAGGCAACATCAAAAGAAGAGGAAAGGGACGCACAGAGAGTTACGTAAGTCAGAATCAAAAGTACTGAAGGAAGAACTGACGCTGCTTTGAAGGAATTGGTGGAAACAAAAGCATCAGGAATTGCTGGGCGACCAACCGAGATGTTTCAACAAACAGATGGAATGCTGGGCGTGTCGTAAAGGAAATGACTCTTGTGCTTGTAGACTAACAAGTCCCAGGTCCATGGCCATGGCATGTAGCCGTGAGACTGATGAATCCAGGGTCTGTAGGTAAGACAGGAACCAGAGAGAAGGAGACCAGATCCAAGGTTGAGATGGAGCAAAAAGTGAGCTCCGCCAGACTTCCTTATATGCTGAGTACAGGCCACGCCTTTGATGAAACAACCCCCTCAATTGATTGTCTGCTCATAGCAAGGCCCATCGAAGAAATGATTACACAACATTGAACCTCATTCCTCAGGGAGTAGCCACACTACAGCCGTCAGACCAGAGAATCACAGGCCACCACGCTGACACACAGTGCTATCTGTCCCAGGTGGTGCATGTGAGAAACCGGGAAAGTGGGCAGAGGTTTAGTGTCTTGCCTTGGGAGGGTCCCCGCTCCTCTTGGAAGTCACCAGCTTTTAAGACATTCCCAGCTTTCCGGCCAGGCGCCCACTGTTACCACACCTGCCTCAGTGCGGTGGCCCCATGCTTGGATCCTGACCCCAGCAGGGGTGGGTCCTGATCCTTCTACTACGGTTCTCTAACTGAGCCCTCGGTAGTCACCCCGGGTCCCTCTCATGCCCTCTTAGTCACAATCACTGCTTCTAAGCTGCTCCCGCTGTTTCTTGGATCTTCTCCCCTGCCAGTTCATACTGTTTCCCCCTTCAAGTTAATCCCATCTGCTTTCTGGCTCTCAGATGCCACAGCATCTTCTTGTTTTCCAGTACTGTTGGGGAAGCTTTAGATTTTTATTTCTAGGGAAAGAGGATATGTGGGGGAGGCAAAAAAGTGAGCTTTTTTTCTTGGTGCACTTACCCTGTGGAGGTTGTGTGCGTGTGCCCCTCGCCCTCTGCGCTCACTACTCAAGCCCAGATCTTCCTGCACCTTCTCTGAGTCTCACGTCTCTGGCTGCCCCCCCAGCACTTCTGTCCTGTGCAGCCAGAGAAGGGCTGTTCTGACTGAGTCACTTCCTACTTGAAATCCTTCAGTGGCTCCCCACTGACTTCACAAAACAACTCACCTCTAGCCTGACAGCTAATGCTTCTCTCTGGCTCACCTCCTTCCTCCAGCCTTCTAGTCACGTCTAATAGCACGTGGGTCCCTGGATGTGCCAGGATCTCTTTGACCTCCGTGCCTTAATGTGCTCTGTTCCCATCTCTGCTAATGCTGTTTCCTCTTAATGCTGCCATACTTTAAAAAAAAATTCAAAATTTTATTTTATTATTTTTAGTACAGGAGGAGATTGCCCCTCCTTCACCAGCAGAGCATCTGGTGGATTTGAACCACAGACCTCTGGGCTTGCTTCTTTCTGCTAGGCCACCAGGGCTCCTTTGTGCTGCTTTCCTTTTGATCACCGTTCAGTAACAGCTGGTTGAAATGGCTGAGTTGTGGGGTGGAAGCTTCTCTATCACACAACACCATGTGCTTCCCACAGGTTGTACTCATTCACTTGTATTCTTTTGGGTCCGTCTTCCTCATCAGAGTGGGGTTTTCCAGTGGGCAAGGGAGTTTTTTTCACAAATTCCTAGAGATGTATTCGGTGACTGACTGAGAAGCCGTAGTGATGCTTAACCTTGTTAACCAGGGGGTGTAGGTGCTCTTTTGTTCAGAAGCAAAGACAGTGGGCCCTTTGCCTAAAACAATGAGGCCTCACGTTTGCAAAAGTTCCCTCCGCCAACACAGTCTTCTGACCTGCTGTCGCTGCCTCTTGAGACAGAACTGACGTGACTGTTCCTCTCCCCACAGACACTGGTGCCATCACACAGTGACACGGACTGTGTCCTGCCAGGTGCAGAATGGCTCAGAGACGGTGGTCCAGCGTGTGTACCAGAGCTGCCGGTGGCCCGGGCCCTGCACCAACCTTGTGAGGTAAAGGCTGTGGGGCTGGTCCACTCTGCCCTTCCTTTCTTTTCCCGTGGATGGATCCAACCCCACGAGCGGACACTCGGAGACAGAGTTGAATGTGCATTTATTAAGCCCTTCCTGTGTGATACGTATGTGTGCAAAGATGAAAGGGATGTACACCCCACATGACAAGACCCCGTAATCCAGTCGGGTGTTAGATGGGAAAGGATTTCAGAGCTAATTAGTTGGGGCAGAGGAAAGGGGGGCAGGTGGGGCTCAACAGGTTTCCTTGGGGCCTGCTTTGGGGCTCCAGGCGAGAACAGGGGTGAATAATGATGGTGGAAATCCAAACCTGCCTCGAGCCTGCCTCTCTTAGCAGTCCTGCCCTGGACCACAGTTTATCACTGGCTCGACACCCCTTCACTTACCTCCAAAAAAGAGCTGTCAAACGAAGGCCTAGCAGTTCTTAGGGCTTCTGAGATCACGCCCCCACTCACCTCACCGGCCTGCCTCCACCTGTAGGCCTTTGATCCAGGTATAGACCGTTCCTTCTGCTCCATCCCTAACTGCTCAGCCCCAGGCCTCTGCCTCAAAGACTTTTCTCCACTGAGTTTTCAAAGTTGTAAATCACACAGGAGGAGATTGCCCCTATTTTTCCCTCAGAGCAGCTGGTGGCTTTGAACTGCTAGAGTAGCATGTATGACCTTTTAGTTAGCATTGCAACTTCCTATGGACAAAGCCATTAACGCTCTTTAGGAAAAGACTCCCCAAACTCCTGGCTGTCAAGTCAGAACCAATTCATGGCTGACTCTGGGGTTTCAGAGGCTAGAAATTGCATGGAAGGTTGCCAGTCTTCCTCTCACATAGCAGCTGGTGGATCCAAACCAGCTGTTTTTGGACTAGCCACACAACTCCACCCAGTGTCCTATTGTTAGGTGTCATCGAGTCAAGTACAACTCATAGCAACCCTATGTACAACAGACCCGAACCCTGTCCTGTCCTGTGCCATCTTAAGCATATGGTAAATGAGTGGTTATAGGAATATATTGTTAGGCTTGTAACATTAACAGATGTAATATTTCTAATAAGAATACTAGCAAAGGAAGAAAAAGAGATTAAAACTCTATAGGAATAATGTTTTCATGTGTCACTGGAATTACACTAATAATAATCTGAAGAGGATTCTGGCAAGTTAAGATTGATATGGTAACATTTAAAAGACTTTAAAAAATAGAGAAAAAAAATTATAAAAGAGATTAGAAAGCATTCACTTAATGCAAAAGCAAGCAGTAAAATGACCCTTACTTTGTGAGAAGGTAAGTGAAGCTTAGAAAAATCACACAACTTATACTTTCAGGCCTGAGAAATTGAAGGGTTCTGTGGGCAAAATATTGAATGGCAGCAACATCAAAAGATTTTGGAACTAATAGAAGAGTCACTATACCAAAAAAAGAGAATTGGTTGACAGTCAGTCATTTCAGGAGTTAGCATATGATCAGAAATTGATACTATTGAAGGAAGAAGCCAAGGTAGATGGAAGACATTAAAGAAAAATAAGACTCTAGAAATGAATGGAGTATCAATGATGATGTTTTCACTGAAAGTGCTCACTCATTTATGTCAAGAAATTTGGAAGGCATTTATTGCTATACAAACTGAATGAAAGAAATCGATGTTTGGCCCATTCCAGTGAAAGTGATCCAACAGAATGTGGAAGTTACAGAACAATACAGACAAATTCCGCTGAGGAGAATTCAAAAGGGGTGACAACCGTCCATTCCTGGTTAATGGCTAGAAATCCAAACTGTATTCAGAAGAGAATGTGGAATGACGTAGTGGCCACCACAATAGGGCTCAAACACAGCAGTACATGAAGATGACACAGGACGGGACACTTCATTCTGTTGTGTATAAGCTTCCCTTGAGTGGAGGCGGACTCCGTGGCAATTAGCAACAACAAAAATTTAGTGAGGGTCTGTTTTGTGCCAGGTGGAGCAATAATGGAGAAGAAATCTCTCCCATGAAATTTATATTCTGCTTGGAGTGGTGGTAGTGATGGTGACCAAAACTAAAGCAATAAACAATAAGAAAAATAGTGAGTACAATTAAAATGAAAAGGGTGATGCCACTGAGAAGGGCGTAGGGGCTACTGTGGAGAGTCAGGGGAAGGAGATGATACAGAGTTAGAAGAAAGAGCCTTCTTCACGGGAAGATAATGCAAAAACCTTGAGCTGTAGAGTCGACCATGAAGAAACACAGGGAAAGTCCGTCCCCAAGAACAGAGGAAATAAAGAACAGAGTAAAGACAGGCTTATTGACCATGGGATTTGTAAGCTAAGACCAATAACTCAAGTTTTCTTGAAAGTGTATTGGGAGAAATGATTGGCTTTAGAGTTTGTTGAAATGAAACCCTTTATATTTTATGTAATTGTAGATTTACATGGAGTTGTAAAATATAGAAATAGAATATAATAATTAATATAAT
>NW_006399830.1:13654174-13688314 GCF_000299155.1 Elephantulus edwardii | reverse complement strand
ATATAAAATATATTTTACAACTCCATGTAAATCTACATGTAAATCTACAATTATATATTTATATCTACTGCACCAACTCTGCCTTAATCTCTGGCAGCCTCTCACTTTTTCTGTGTTTCTATGTGTTGATACTTTTCAAGAATGTTATATAAACGAGATCACATAGTACGTAATATTTTGAGGATGCCTCCCCCCCACTCACATAATTCTCTGCAGAGTCATTGAAGTTTCTGTGTGTATCAGCAGTGAATTCTTGGCTAAATCATGTTCCAAGATGTAGCTGTACCATAGTTAGTTTAACCATTTACATCTGGATTGTCTATAGTTCTGCGATATCATGAATGAAGCAGTCAGAGGGATTGATTTACTAGGAGAGCAGATGTGGATGTGTGTGTGTGTGTGTGTGTGTGTGTGTGAATAAACTGGGAATATGGGTGTGGTTGTTGTGTATTGTAGAGTCGAACTGACCCACCGCTGGCCCTCCAGAGGGTTTTCAGAAGCAGGTAATGGCACAGGAGGAGATTGCTCATCCTTCTACAGAATAGCTGATGGCCTTGAACCACTTACCTTTGGGACTGAAGCATAGCTTCTTGCCACTAGGCCACCGGAACTCCATAGGGGGTTAGGGGTTGGTGTAGCATGAAAAATTAATGTTTATGAGGAAAAACCTTAGGGGGAGGGGATTGTGCAGACCGCAGCTGGTAGCCCGCTACCTGGCCTGCTTATCCATGCCAGGGACAGTGGCCCTGCCGTGGCTTTTCAAGTCTTTCCTTCCTTTACTCTGTGTTTTGTTTGGTATAAAATGGACTGCTGTGCAGAACGAAACAGCACATGCCACTCAAAGAAGCATGGTCATACAGCATTTCTATGTTCAGCTCTTTGAGGAAGTGCCAAACTGCTACTTGGAATATACCCTGAGAAAACAAGAACTGAGACATAAACTGAGATTTGTACATCAGTGTTCATAGCAGCATTATTCACCGTCGCAAGAACATGGAAACAGCCCAAATGTCCGACCACAAATGAATGGATTGAGAAATCATGGTACATTCACCCAATGGAATACTATGCAGCACGCAGGAACAATGATTTTGTAAATTATTACCTAACTTGGGAGGGGCTGGAGAGCATTATGCTGAGTGAACTCAGTCCCACAAGGATAAATATTGTATAAAACCATTATTGTAGAAGGAGTATAAGGATCCAGGAGGGGTGGGAGAGGCTGGAAGCAGAGGGATGAGGATGTGCAGGGGGAGGGGGAATTAATCATGGGGTTGTACAATTTGATGGGGTGGAGTAAGGGAAATTGAAAGAATTTGTTCTTGAAAACAATGTATTAAAATTTTGTAAATGAACTAGTAGAAAGGAAAAAAAAAAGACCCATAGTGATGACCACAACGCTGGGCTCTGGAGGCACCCACTTCCCAGCCCCAGGAGACGGCTCACCTGGTTGAGGTCTCCTGGGGAGAGTGAGAGGTGAGATCCAGAGAGTGATGGGGCTGCTCTGGGGGGGTGGGAAACAGGAACCTCACAGAAAAAAAGGCCTGGAAGGGGCTTGGTGGACCCCAGAAGGAGCCCTGGACTGAGGAGAGTGCCCTAAACAAGTCCTGCTGTCTGTCCATGTGTCCTTCCAGCTCCACAGTGGGATAGGGGTAACTGGGGAGGCGCCCCTGACAGAGGGTCCTATGTGCCTCATTTTCAGGCCCTGGCCATGAGGACAAGGGCCTTGAGAACCAGCCAAGGGGCAGAGACATGGGACACAAGCCATGTTCTCCTTCCTCGCTGGGCCCACGTTTCTTCTTCTGACAGGCAGGGACACGAAGCCTGGCCTGGCCCCTTGGGTGGGAAGCACACCTGGCCCTGGCTTTGTTCTTAATAGTGACCATCCAGCCTTTTGGATGCCACACCTTACTCGCAGCTCCACCACCAGCTGAGTTCTGAGTTAGGTTTTCCTGTCTGGGCCTCCCTTGCCCGCTGGGCTGTCTCCCTGGCCGCATCAGCGAGGGGTTCTTTGATGGTATTAGCCAGCCAGCCTTTTCCAGATGTTCCGGGCAGAGGGCTCCAGAACCTTCTCAGCCTCATCTGCTGCCCTTGTTTCCCTATGCCACTGTCCCCTGCAGCCCACTTCACTGCTCTCTCCCATGGGCTGGACCACGGATCAAGGTGGGTGCTCAAGGTCCCCCGATGCCCTGTTCTTCAGGATTTCTAGAGGGTGGACTTCCCATCTACCTCCCAGGCCTCCTCTCCCAGGAGTTGGAGCCTGTCTGGGCTGTGTCCCCCCACTGGATAGTGAGAGGGCAGCCCTGGCCCTTCTGTCTGGTTATTTAAGGGTGACTAGCTCAGTTTAGGGGAGGCCAGAGAGAGAGAAACCCTGCTCTGCTACAAAGCTGGTGGGGGGCGGTACCTCTTTCCTTCCTGCTGGCCCAGGAGATTAACGTCTCTGCTCCCTCTCTTGGAAACCCCTACTTCCTGTGGCGTCTCCAGCATGCCTCTGTACTTCCCACTTGACCATCTCTCAGAGGTCCCTAGGTGAGGAAGAGGGGCCAGGCACAGGAAGTGGCCCCCCCCAGGAGTGAAGTGCCTGGCTCCCCTACACAAAGCCCTCTGCCAGCCGCTCTCAGCAGGCCATGTCCTGATGAGGGCCATACCCTGGCACCTGTCAAAAGCCTCACATTGCTCTGGGGTCATTGTCTCTGGAGGCCTCTGCTTATGCCCTTCTGATGTCAGGCACCTCACTCATGTGGAAGCCCTTATGTCAACCCCCCGTGACGGGATCTGGTGGGCCCAGAAGTCCCTGAGGGTTGTAGGACATGGCCAGGGCCCAGTGGTCTTTTCCAAGCTGGACACACATGGAGTTGGTGCTGCAGCTCCAGCAGGGACTATATGTGACCTCGGGTCTCTGTCCTCGCTGGGTGGGGCTTGGAGGCTGGTGCAGACCAAGCTCCTCCTGGTACGTCTTTTGCCTCAGTTTCCTCCTCAATAACGAGGGCCAGGCATTTGGCCCTGCCTCCTTTCCCGGCCTCCTTGCTGAACTTTCCACTTCTCAGCACTCCTTTCCTGACAGATCTTTCTCTTTTTGAAAAATTTCACTTCTCATTGTTTTATACCTTCCAATGAGACCCGACCCATAGCTGACCTGGGAGCTTTCCGAAGCTGCGAATTGCACGGGAGGAGACTGCCCACCTTTCTCCCATGGAGCCGCGTGTCTCAGGGTTGGCAGTACCACCCTTTATCACTAGGCCACCAGAGCTTCCTAAACTTTTCATTTTTTGCTATATTTTTTAAAATGGTTTGCGTAGAATCATTCATATACACTGTGTTTTGTACATGCACTTTGTATTTTATACGGTCCTGAGGCCGGCTGTCCCCCATGGCGTCTGCCATCATTCAGTCCCCCAGTCTTTACCCAGAGCACGTGAGGTGCTCCCTGAGCAAGGCCGGAGTCAGCCAGCTTTGGGGAGGACACTGACATCAGACAAAGCTGTCTGTGCAAAGATAAGGGTGACACAAACACCCGGAGAGAAATCAGGGTTCTTGGAAGGTGTAAGTCTGAGGGAATGAGCCTGCTGGGAGTGGGGTGGGATGGAAGGTGAGCTAGTTTCCTGGGGCTGCTTCAGCCAAGGTCTGGGGCTGTGTTCACTGGGGCTTGAGAGAGAGGGAATGAAAGACACACAGGGTAGAAGGGAAGGTCCTCGGAGTGAAATGTAATATTGCTTGGCTTTGTGTCTTCCCAAAATGCATATATGCAACAATATTATCCTCCATGATCTGAGAAACAAAATAGTTGTAAGAAGTTTAAGGGCGGAAGGCAGCACCCCTTAACCCTAGCACGGCCCTAATCTGAGATAAGGGGAGTTCCCCTCAGGGTGTGTGGTAGAAAGATCACTGAGTTTGTGGACTGGGCCCAAGTGTCAGGGGCCAAGAATTCTTCACGGACAATGAAGGAAGGCGAAGCTCCCTCCGGCTCCTGCCCACGCGGGATGACAACCCAGGACACTGAACTTCCTTGGGTTTTTAAGGAGACCTGAGAAGATCTGTCATTTTCTGCAACCAGGTCGTTGGGCTGGTGAAGCAGCGCCACCTGCTGGTGAGCCCTGAACCAGCAGGCCCCCCGCCACTGGACTCTTGTCACCTTCCGGTCCCAGAGCAGCAAAGGCCAGGCCTGGGCCTCAGAATGACCGCCAAAAAGAGGCCTTCTTTAGGACAAGCCTGGGCCTCGGAATGACTAGCACGAAGAGGCCTCCTTTATGAAGAACTCTCCCTCTGGTTTCGGGCGTCAAGATCAGTATATGTGTGCAGATGTTATTAGATGCCCTCGAGTTAACTACGACTTATAGCGATCCAGTGAACAACAGTCGGGAACATTGCCCTAGCCTGTGCCATCATCACCGTCTCTGCCATTCTCAAGCCCTCTGTTGCAGGCACTGGGTCAGTTCATCTCGCTGTTGGCGTCAGGTATCATCAAGTCATCAAGTTGGGCGTCATAGAGATCCTGTGTACACAGAACAAAACCCAGCTTGACCCTATGCTCACAATCTCTGATGTTGATTGCTGTCAAGTCAAACACGACTCATGGCAACCCTATGAACAAAGGCATGTTGTTTAGGAAGTGGATGACACTCCTGCTTCCCAATCTCTGTTGTTGTTGTTGGTTGCCTTCGAGTTGAGTATGATTCATAGCGACCCTGTGAACAAAAGGCCTGAAGCCCCTCTACAGCTATCGGCTCTTATCAAAGTTCATACAGCTTCTGGAAGCATGTTGTTGAGGAAGTGGATGCCACTCCTGCTTCTAAACCTGTCAGAGAATGTTATTGGTTGAGTCGCCTGCGAAGGATAGAGGTCCACTTTCCATGCTGAATGAATGCAAACTAATATTCCTACACTTTGGAACCCATTCTACCTGGGTTCAGATCTCAGTTCTTCCAGTATTTAGTTCTGTGACCTTGATGAAGCTATTTACCATCTCCATGCCTCAGTTTTCCTCCTCTGTAGATTGGGAACAACAACAACAACAGCTACCTGTTAGAGTTGTTATAAATCAACATATGAAAAACACTAGAACTGTGCTCAGCCCACTGAGAGTGCTTAAATGAAGTTATCACCACCATCGTCAAAGGTGTGGACAGAGCAGAAAAGTGGGGTGTGTCAGGAGAGTACACAGACCCAAGGGCCGTTGAGACAGGGCCAGAGGGTGGCTTGCCAGCTGGAGCAGGGCAGTGCACTTGCCTAAGCAGCTCGGATTCTCCTGGTGACAGCGGGAACGGCTGGAGGGTGTGACGCTGGGAGGAATGAGGTCAGCTTTGAAATCACAAGCCCAGCCCCACAGTGTCCCCTTCAGCCCTACTGAGTGGGCCTCCGGCCAGCATCCCTGGTTATCAGTGGAATCGGAGAGAATAAGTAACGTGCCTGGGGCTATGTCCCCACAGCCCAGACCTTCATCTGTCCCATTGTGCTGAGGTTGTGGGAGGGACAGGTTTATGGCTTCTGCTGCTGCAGGGCAGGGCTCAAGAGGAAAGCATAATTTATCCAGTCTTTCTCATTATTATATTAGGTATACTTCATTGAAATGGATGAGGGAGAGAACAGTTCAAAAGCAATATATTATATGGTATTATGATTATCATAAGAGTTCAGAATGAAGGTTGCAGAGTGGAGTATACGCAGGGCAGTGGGGCTGGGTGCGGGGGGATTGTATAGCAATGAAGGAATTTTTCTTTTACTTTTGAAAGAGAAGAGTGACGGGGCGGAGGGACAGGGAGAAAAGTGCAACAGTGAATGAATGGAAATCCAAAATTTCTGTAAATGTTCATTAAAATTAATAATAAAAGAAGAAAAAATGTATTTGCAACAAATAAATTGTTGAGTGTGCAAAATTCTAAAACAACAACAAACAAACAAACAAACAAACAGGGGAAAGCATGCTGCCTCTTCCCTGCTCTGCAAGTTGGCTCCGGTGGGTTCCATACCGTTTCATTTATTACACTGCATTTTATTTCAAGAATCAATTGTAAAACCACCACTTAAAAAAATCAAATTAAAAGTTTTCTTGCTCCCAAGTAGAACCTATTTCAGGCAAGGAGATCTAGAGGGAAGCCCTCCTACCCCCCTTTCTTGTGTGCTATTCATTCATCACTTCCTAATCACTGAGGGCTGGAATCACTTGGTTTGGGTTGTTTTTTTTTGGGGGGGAGGTTAGTTTTTTGTTTGTTTAGGAAAGAAAGTGGTTCACAGTTCGAAACAGTGTGAGGCAGGGATGTGTCCATTCACCTTATTTATCCGATCTGTGCGCTGAACAGATAATCGGAGAAGCTGGACACGATGAAGAATGCAGCGTCAGGACTGGGAGCTGACGCCTGAACAGAGCCTGGCTCGCTGAAAATGGATATGACTTGAATCACTTACGAAGAGCAAATATTGTATAGCCTTCAGGATGAGTTTACACTACACCGTGGGGGAAAATAACAAACCAAAACCAACCTTAGGAGTTGACACAGTAAGCGACGCAGGCCTTTCAAAGGCCTCATACTCAGGAGAGACGTGGACGATAAACAAGAAAGACAAAGGCAGAATTGGTGTATCTGAGCTGCGGTCGGGCCCAAGGATGTCAACAGTGCCATGCTCTACCAGAGGAGTTTCTTCTGAGAAGTCAGTATTAGAAGAAAGGCAAACAAATGCCCTTTAGAAGGGAGGATGGGGAGCATTTATCCCGCTTGCAGCGGACAGTCAGTAGGAAAGACCAGTGGCTGGAGAAGGACCTCGTGTCCGGTGAAATAACCAGAGAAACCCTCAGTGAGATGGATTAACACCCTGTCCACAACAATGGACCAAAATACACCAGGGACCATGATGATGGTGAAAGAACAGGTAGCATTTTTGTTGTTATTGTTTTAAAGGTCTCTTTGCGCACCAAGTGAGCACTGGTGGCCTTGTGATAAGAACCTGTGTTGCAATCCCAAAGGCACGTGATTCGAATCCACCCACTGCTCCACAGAAGAAGGATGGGTAATCTCCTTCTGTGCAATCTGAAAACCCCCTGGAGGGTCAGCTGTGGGCTGTTTCTGACTTGACAGCACACGACAACATGAGTGGGAGCCTATTTGGCAGTGACTATCAACCACAGGCAGGGAGCTCTGGTGGCTTAGTGGTAAGAAGCTGCGCTGTAATCCCAAAGACATGTGGTTCGAATCCACCAGCTGCTCAGTGGGAAAAGGGGGCACTCTTGTGCCATGCAGTTTACTGCCTCTGAAAACCTGCTGGAGGGATGGCTGTCAATCTATTCGGAGTCAACAGTGTACAACAACAAGAATATAAGGGACCCTCAGGAAGATAAGGAGCACAGGGGGTCTTATTCCACTGGTACTGTCATAATCTGGTCCTGGAGCCCCTGCAAGGGGCTTGTGTGAATTGCTGATGCTTTGGTGGGGTGCATTCTGGGATCTCTCAGGCCTGGAACATGTCTTAGCTGCTCACAGTCTTGCCCTCAGCCTCTGGTGTCTTAAGAGTCCTCCTTGTCCTGGGGGCCAGCCATGGCCCTCTGGGACAGAGTCCCTGTGAAGACTCCCAAGTCCTGCTCCCCTAGGGAAAGGCGTGCAACATCACATCTGGGTGACATGGCCTGTGCTGCCCAAGTGCTAGTTAAGTCCAGCCACCTCCACTTGGCCCTGATTTATCCCTTCCAAACAGGAGTCAGAGTCCTGCCCTCCGCCCATAAGCTTTTCAAACTCAGGAACGGTATTGTGCTCTCCCCAAGATTCTCTGGAGCTCGAGATGGGTAACATCCTTCCTTATTCTCCTCACTTCCAAGTTTTGAGGGATCTGATGCTTATTCTCCAAAGGAATTCTCACTCAGTACTTAGCAATGTTCAGCTCAGCGCTCAGCGAATGCTGTTTTTTATATGACCTGGAGGTGGTGATGAGCTAAAAAGATAGCAGGGCAGGATTGACTGACCACGGGCGTCTCCCATGTGGCTGAGCAGCTCCACCCATTGGGGCATCGGGCGTCTGTGGTATTATTCTCTGCTTTTAGGATGTCTGCCTGGGAGCCAACAAGTCTCGTTTTCACATCCTGTTAAACAGCCATGAGTGTGTGTGTGTGTGTGTGTGTGTGTGTGTGTAACAACACAAGTGTGTGCTTATTATGCGGGCAGTGTACTAGCATTGCCACGGACCCAGCATGTGCCCACCAGGCCGCTTGCTCCAAGGACTGGTGATACAGCTGCTCTGTCAGCCTCCTTCCTTCCCGAGGGGCCAGCTAATTGCTTCCTTGGCTGGATTCTCAAGTCCCAGCGCCTGGGTTTCCTTCCAGACCTCAGCCTCTCAGCTGTGGGCACGTCTCTGGTTGCCTGCTGGCTCCTCTCCCGATGTCACAAATCACTTTTGGTTCCAGCCCCGGGTGCACACAACCATTCATTCACCCTGTCGGGTCTCCAGGGGGAAACAGATTTGCAAGAATGTTTTTGAAATATGAGTGCGAGGATTGTTGTTTATTTTTTTTTAAAAAAACCCAGAAATTAATATGACAGGATTTTTGAGATTGAGAGCAGGTTTTTGGAAATTCAAGAAATACTTCGTGCGCTTGCCTGTCAACAGTGCGTCTCAAGAGGCTGTGCCCGCTGCTACCAATTAACTCATAATTATTCCGTGTGCTGATTAAGTTGCTGGGTGTCAGCAGACTTAAGCGCTGTGATGTCAGGAAGCTGATCAAGCAGCAGAAAGTCAGAACAAGGTGTGTAAAGTGGAACACATGTGAAATTTGGTTGTACATTCTATAGTTGCTTTTTTGGAGAGAGGTTTCACAAAACACCATCACCACTTATTTGCAAGAAAGAACTCAAGCCTGTAAAAGTGTGTGTGTGTGTGTGTGTGTGTGTGTGTGTGTGTGTGACACGTTATCCACTTTGCAGATGTTTCCATTGTTAGAGTGCTGAGGTTTTCTGGTTCCAGTGTCTCCGTCTTCCACTCTGTGATTTTCTTGAGGACGGAGACGCGCTCTTATCATTCTGGGGCCACAGCGTAGCGCATGGTTGGCAGCCAGTGAATAGTCACTGAATGCAGCCAGCAACAGAAGTATGTTGGAAGAAGAGGCTGAAAGTGGCTGGCAGTTAGGCAGGTTCTAAGGGTCACTTTGAGGTAGACCTGATCCAGGCCGTGGTCTTTGCAGTCACTTGCTGTGCATCTGAGAGCTGGACAGTGATGAAGGATGACAAGAATTGAAGCCTTTGAGTTGTGGTGCTGGAGAAAAGAATAGAACCTACCATGGACTGCCAAGAGAATGACGAGGTTGGTCTTGGAGAGTGTGGAACCAGGTTGCTCCTTGGAGGCAAGGATTTTGAAACTCCAGGCAGCAGTTCCCTCCTGCACCTGTGGAATCACACTGAGTTGAGACTGAGTCAATGGCAATGAATACAAAGCATTACTCGATACACGGCATATGTGACCACACTTACAGAATGATACAAGGGCACGCTGGTGGCCTAGTGGTAAGGAACTGCGCTGCCGACCCAAAGGTACGCAGTTCAAATTCACCAGCTGCTCAGCTGGAGAAAGATGAGCTGTCTCGTCCTGTGTGACTTATGGCCTCTGAAAACCCGCTAGAAGGTCAGCGCTAAGTCAATTCTGACTTGATAGTACATACCCAACAATAACGGACTTCAGAATGTTCTGGATCCAGAGAGGAGTGGTGACTTGCCCAGGGCCACAGGCAGTGACCACACAGATGTTGGCCCGCGGTTGACACAGTGACTGCAACCACAGGGATGTGTGATCATCTGTTGTTGTTCATTGTGGTTATTTTGACACCATCTCACAGCAACCACAGTGGCACCGGTTCTGGGGGTGAGTGAGAGAGTTCCCGAGCCCTGATACCGTCTTTGTGTTAGTTACAGGACTCTGATCAGACCCACATACAGAGTGTCCTACCGCACGGTGACGGCGCTGGAGTGGAGGTGCTGCCCTGGCTTCACTGGGAGCAACTGTGATGAGGGTGAGTGCCGGGGTGCAGAGGACACGGCCGCGCCTGGGCCAGGTGTCCTTGGCTGTGTCGGCCCCTCTTCCTCCTTTCCTCCTTGTCCCAGGCTCACTGAGCCCTGGGACCTTCCACACCACAGCATTTGGCTCTGCTCTTCCAATTAGTATCATGACCTCATAGAGGCGGCAGATCCTTCCAGAACAAAACAGAGCAAACCTGTTGTGTATGTTCCACAAAGAGATTGATTTACATATAAGTATTGAGGAGTAATGATGTCAGTTTGGGGACTAAGGTGTGTCTGATTCAGGCCATGGTCTTTCCAATTACTTGCTATGCATTTGAAAGCTGGACAATGAATAAGGATGAAAGAAAAAAATAATTGACGTCTTTTAGCTGTGGTGTTGGAGAAGAGCACTGATCATCCCATGAACGGCCAGGAGAACGAACTGATGTGTCTTGGAGAGGGTGCAGCTGCTATGCCCTTTGGAGACAGGAATGATGAGGCTTTGCCTCACATACTTAGGACATGTTGCTAGGAGGGGCTGTTCCTTAGAGAAGGACATGATGCTGGGAAGGGTGGAGGGTCGGTGAAGCAGAGGAAGACCCTCAACTAGATGGATTGACATGTGACCGCTGCAGTGGTCTCGTGTGTCAGGAAGTGTGAGGATGGTGCAGGATAGAACAGAGTTCAGATCTTTTGTTCATAGGGTCGCTGTGAGTTATACTCATCTCGACAGCACCTAACTGCAATGATAAGTAACACACCAAACTCTTGTCAGTGACCAAGAATTAAAGGAGTAACCTTGGGATCCACCAAGATGTGCTGCCATCTTGCCTCATCCCTAGAACTTTCCCTTGCTGTTAGGGGAGCATCCAGGTCCTGCTTTCACCCCTACAACCCTCTGAGACCCACCTACCCCTCATCATTGCCTCAACCTGTGTCTGCCTCCCCCAGCAGTGTCTCCCTGACCTCCCTGTCTGTTTGTCCCAAGAGTAACTGGGCAGGGACCCAGATGGGGGCCCTTCCTCCCTCTTCCCTAAGCCAGTGCAATGCTTCAGCATATGTTTTGATGTCTCTTCATTGAATAAATGAATGATTAACACATGAAATACGAGACTCAAAATGTTACAGTCATAATCCTCTTATAAGTAGATAGTGAACATGTGTTTTCTTTAACTCATTTAGTGTGGAAACCAGCAGAATGGCAAAGCTGACATGAAAGAGAATACAGAAAGCGGGTGTACACGCACACGCTTACACACTTACATGTATACAATTTGATTACTGTGCTTCTGACATGGGTTGCAAATTTGAAAGCCCCTAAGACTACCCTTAAATGCAGTAATTTGCTGGGAAGATCCATAGATTCCATTGAACTCATGATGAAAGTCGGCCAAGGGAGAGGCACATGGGGTTGAGGCCAGGAGAGTTCCACGCACAGAGCGTCTCGCTTTCCTCTCCCAACGGAGTCATGGATTAACTTCTCCCAGCTGCAATCTATGACATCACACGCGAGGTATTGCCAACCAGGAAGGCTCACTCAGGCTTGAGTGGGACTAAGTGCTGGTCACGGCACTGTGATTGACGGCCTGGCGGACCTTGGTCCTCTTCATCTCCTAAGAGGTTGAACTGATACAGATTTAGAGATTACTTGCTGAGGGCAGAGGGCAAAGTCTAGATCTCTCTTTGGGTAAGGCTAATCCTCCACTACATAATTAATGACTCAGTTGGTTTGTTGATAGGTAGACAGAGGTAGATATAGATGGATGGATGGATGGATAGATAGATAGATAGATAGATAGATAGATAGATAGATAGACAGACAAGCTAGAGATAACAGACATGGGTGGCTATAGATTGTTGGGTCTCACTGAGTCCACTCTAATTCATTGCAATGCCGTGACCTTGATCAAAACCTTGCCCAACTCTGCTGTGCTCAGGCCATTGCTGCAGTTACTGTGTCAAGCCACCTTGTTGAGGGTCCTCCTCTCTGCCGCTGCCCCTCCACCTGTCCAAGCATGCTGTCCTTTTCTAAGATCTGGTCTCTCCTGACAACATTCCCAAAGTATATGAGATGAAGTCCCACCATCTTTGCTTCCAAGAAGCACCCTAACTTTCTTCCAGCATAGATTGAAGTGTTCTCTGTCCTTCCATGGTATTTTCACTATCCTTCCCCAATACTACATTACAAAGGCGTCAGTTTTTTGACTGGCCACCTTTCACATGCATATGAGGCAATTGAAAAGACTTGAAAAATGTATATGTTATAGATACTAAATTAGATCCTACAGGACAGTAGGTTCAGGTCTTTTGTTCATAGGGTATCTGAGTCATAGTCGACTCTACAGAACTTAGCAACAACAACAACAGATGAAAAGGAGACTAGGGAAGCTGTTCTACTCTGAAAAGTGGGCTCTCTTCTTTTGGTTGAGTTTCTTGTGGAATGATTTATTGTTTTTGATTTAAGCCTCTTGTTTAGAGTCAACACCACTTCCTGGGGGGGCCTTTGTATTTAAAAGTCGTTTAGGTCCTTGGGCCTGAGCCCTGAGTCCTAGTGTAATTATAATTTAAAGGAATTTTCTTCTCAGTAGTGCGGCACTGGTCTGTCAGTTTGCTGTACTGTACGTTGGTAACCTGGAGTGGCTGTGATGCTGAACTCTATGCCATTGGGATGCCGTATGCCATAATGGTTACCCATGGTGGTCAGTGTTTGGAGCTCCCAGTTTAAGATATGTTTGGGAGCAGGAGTGGCATCTGCTTCCTAAACAACATGCCTCTGGAAACTCTATAAACTTTAAGAAACAATGACAGTTATAGAAAGGCTTCAGGTCTTTTGTTCATAGGGTCATTATGAGTCTTGCCACCACAATAGGTCAGTACAAGCAAGCAACTTATTACTTCTACTCTCTCAATCCTTTCTATACCAAATGAACAAAAATCATTTGTGTCTTACTGGTTTTATATAGATTTCCATCCAGCTTTGTAGAACCTGAGTCCTAATTAAATGGTAATTCGAACTAGGCAAGACTCTCCTAGGGTGTCAGATGATAGTCCTTGTTGTTATGCGCAGTCAGGTCAACTCTGGCTCATAGTGATCCTACAAACAATGGCTCTGAACTCTGCCCAGTCCTGAGCCAACCTCACCATCTCTGACATACTTGACCCGTTGCCGCAGTCACTGTGTCAATCCCCCTCCTCCAGGGTCTTCCTCTCTTGTGTTAACCCACTACCCTTCCAAGCTCTTCCAAGTTCTTCTCCAAGGATTGGGCCCTCTTGGCAACATGCCCAAAGTATGTGAGACAGAGTTTCTAAATCCTTGACTCCAAGGAGCAACCTGCTTCCACCCTCTCCAGAACAGACCTATTTGTTCTCTTGGCAGTTCATGGTATATTCAATACTTTTCTCCAGCACCACAATTCAAAGGCATCCATCCTTCTTCTGTCATCCTTAGTCATTGCCCAAGCTCTCAGATGCATAGCAAATAACTGAGAAGACCATGCCTGGGATCAGGTGCACCTTAGTCTCTAGACTGACATCGTTGCTCTCTAGAGAGGTCCTTGACAGCAGATTTTCCCCAGTGCAACTCATCTTTTGGCTTCCTGACTGCTGGGACCAAGAGTGTTGATTGTGGATCTGAGCAAGATGAAATTGTCTCCCCCTCTCAAGGTCAAGTTTAGATGTTTCCTTCCCCCTGTGAACATGAGGGTCCTGAACCCTATGGAAGAGAATTGGCGGTTGAGGAATTCTTGAGAGTGTTGGGCCTGGGATGCAGCTGGACTGGCTCCCAAAAGCCCCCTGTAAAGATTTTACATTTTCCGATATGAAACAATAAAGGCGGCAGGCTAAAGTCCCAGCCCATGACTTAAGGCGCATTCCTGAGATGGTTGTGGAGGCTCCTGCCTGTGAATTCCCACTCAGCTCTCATTCCTTCGGGGGAAGCACTGTGGGGTGCTCCTCCAGGGCTTTGTTTTGTCTCAGATGAAACACCCCTGGAGTAGCTTCTCTTTCTCTTTATTTGACTGTTTCTGGGTTTTCTTCCAAGTGTGCTATAGCCTCTCTGGTTTTATGACTTGGGGCTGTAGCAGCCTGGGGAGGTGGTGTCAGCTCCAGTCTTCCAGTCTTCTCTGCCGATGCCTGCTTCCCTTCTGAATCTCCTCAAGCTCTGCTCCCACCAGCCCTCTCTTCCCTCTTGACACTCAAGGAGTGCTTGAAGATGTTTTCCTCATGTTATTATTGTTAGCTGCTGTCTCAAGGCATTTCCAACATATGATGACTCCGTGAAAGATATGTCTGTATGTCCACAATTATGTAACTGTGCTGATTGGTCTTTGAGTCACTTGCTATGCATCTGAGAGCTGGACAATGAATAAAGATGACAGAAGAAGCACTGATGCCTTTGAGCTGTGGCGCTGGAGAAGAGCACTGAACATCCATGGACGGACAAAAGAACAAATATGTTTTATGTTTTGGAGAGGGTGTAGCCAGACTGCTCTGTGGAGGCAAGAATAATAAAGCTTTGCCTCACATCCTTTGGGCATGTTGCTAGGAGGGGCTATCCCTTGGAGAGGGACATGGTGTTTGGAAAAGCAGAGGGTCAGTGAAGGAGAGGAAGACCCTCAACCAGGTAGATTGACACAGTGACTGCCTCAATGGGCTCCCGTGTACCAGGAAGTGTGAGGACGGCACAGGATAGGACAGGGTTCAGATCTGTTGTTCAAAGGATCACTGTAGGTTGTACTCGATTCGACGGCACCTAACAACAGCAATACCTGACCAAGACTAAATCCGCTGCTGTTGAGTTGAGTCCTGCCCATAGTGACCCTATGGAGCAGCGTGAAACAGCCACATATGGTTTCCAAGCCTGGGAATGTTTTTAGAAGTAGAGATTACCTTTTCCCATGAAGCAGCCAGAGGTTAGCTCTCATGCCTTTTAAATTAGCAGCCAAGTGCTTTAATCACTGTATCATAAGTGCCCCTCTAGAACGTTATCTATGTACCTAGAAACAGTTGGGGTTCTCCCCTTATTACAGAAGCAATTAAATGTTCAGTGTAGACCAAGTAGAGCCATCCAGAATTCTCTCTCAGCATCTTCTTCTCTCACCTGGGAGGAAAGTCTCCAATCCATTTTTGGCATTTACATGTTTGGTACCCAACCCCCCACAACTTATTGTGAACATTTTTCTGAATCGACTTCCCCCCCCCCCAGTTCCATTCTTTTAGTGGCTGTAGCATCTGGCCATGTATATACTTTAGTCATTAAAACTCCACTGGTGGGCTAGAGGTAAGAAGCTGTGCTGCAATCCCAAAGGCAAGCGGTTTGAATCCACCAGCTGCTCTGTGGGAGAAGGACGGGCAGTCTCTTTCTGTGCGGTTAACTGCCTCTGAAAACCTGCGGGAGGGTCTTGACTTGACCCTTGAGGGTACACAACAACAGTCTGATTTTAGTTTGCTGATGTTAAACATTTTTAAAAAATTTTTTATTCTTTTTTGTGCACGCACCGTCAAATCAGATCTGACTGGTACAGGAGGAGACTGTCCCTCCTCCAGCAGAGCATCGGGTGGATTTGACCCACACACTCTGGGACTTGCAGTGCAGCTTCTTGCCACCAGGGTTTTAAATGCCCATTGGATGTTCAAAGTGCTAAAGGGCAAAGATGACCATTTAACAATGAAAGTTTATCTGCCCCAAGCTATGGTTATTCCCAGTTGCTTTGTTCACATTCAAAAGTTGGACAAGAAATAAAGAAGACCAAAGAAGTGATGCCTTGCCTTGTCGTGCTGGTGGGAAGTCTTGACTGTCCTGGGGATAAAGAGAAAATCAAGCTATCCTGGAGGAAATTTAACCAAGGTCCTCCTTAGAATCAAGGACGGTGACACACACATTGAATGTTGTCTCACGTACGTTTGGCATGTTACCAGGAGGCGCCAGTTCTTAGGAAAAGACATCATGTTGGGAAAACTAGAGGGTCAGCAAAGGAGAGGAAGAAGACCCTCAATGAGGTGGGAGAGCATTGTGCTGAGTGAACTAACTCAGTCCCGTAAGGACAAATACTGTATGAGATCATTATTGTAAAAATAGAAAGATAACTAGTAAAGTGGATGAGGATCCAAGGGAAGGAGGGTAGGAGTAGAGGGGTGAGGATGGACAGGAGGAAAATCAAAAGGGTTGTACAATGAGATGGATGGAGGGAGAGGTGCGTAAAGGAAATGGGAAAGATGTGGTGGGGATCTGGAAAGACAGGGCAGGGGTGGGTATAGCTCAGTGTTGATTGTTGTTATGTGCCGTCGAGTCGCTTGTGACTCATAGCGACCCTATGTACAACAGCCCTAAACTCTGCACTGTCCTGTGCCAATCGCACTGTCTCTGACACACCCATCCCGATTAACCCAGTCACTGAATCAATCAACCTCATAGAGGGCCTTCCCCTCCTGCACTGTCCCTCCACCCTCCCAAGCATGATGTCGTTCTCCAAGGACCGGTGTCTCCTCACAACATGTCCAAAGTATGTTGATTAATTTTATAAAATGTAATGAATAAGAATTAGTCTGTGAAACACAATGTGAATGAAGGGTAGTGTGAAACACAATATATACGAACTTTGTAAGCAAACCAATATAAAAGAAAAATTTGAGAAAAAAAAAGAAGACCCTCAATGAGATGGCTTGACACAGTGTTTGCAAAACTGGCGTGAGCACAGCCGAGATGTGAGGCTGGTACAGAGAAGGCAAAGCTTCACTCTGTTTTCACAGGGTCACTGTGAGTCAGAGTGGACTTGAGGACACCCAGCAACAAGTTCTTGGTGCTTACAGTCCATTCTTACTTCTTTTGAAAATCATTCAAGCGTTTGAATTGTTAATTGTTAAATTAATTTTTAATTGTTGTTGTTAAATGCTAACTGCCTTGTAACAGCCTGATGTTCAACTGTCTGGCTGTGCCACCTTCACAACCATGACTCTATCTGAGACCATTGTAGTGGACACAGTCCACCTTGTTGAAGGTCTTCTTTATCACTGACCCTTCCTTTACAAGGAAGACGTCCTTTTCTAGAAACTGGCCCCTCCTGATGGCCTGTTCAAGTAATCAGTGTATTTCTTCCAAGAAGGATTTAGTCATTCTTCTGTCAGTCTGTAGTTTATTCAGTATTCTTCAACAACCGTGTCTCAAATGCATCAAGTCTTCTTCCAGTAATCCAGCTTTCACATATGCATTAGGTGATTGGAACTACCATGGCGCCCCTTAATCCTGAAGGTAACCCTCTTGCTAATTTAACACCATGAAGTGATCCTTTGCCGCAGATTTTCCCAGTACAATCAATACATCATTTGATTTCCTGATTACTACTTTCGTAGACACTGATTGTGGATCCAAGTAAAATTGAATGCTTTACGACTTCAGTGCTTTTTCTTAAATTTTTTTTTTATTGGTACAGTTGGAAGATTTTTGTTTTCTTTACATTGAAGTGTATCCATACTGAAGAAAAATAGTCTTTGATTTTCTTCAGTAAGTACTTCAAGTTCTTTTCATGTTGAAAAAACAAGGCTGTGTGTGCAACTTGCATATCTCAGGTTGGAATGATTCTTTCTTCAATCCTGTTGTAGCCTTTTCTTAATATAGTCCAGCTTTCAGGTTATTTACTCAGTATACAAATTGAACAAGTGTTCTAAGACAATGCAACCTTGTCGTTCATTTAGCTTTCCTGATTTTAGACATTCAGTATCCCTTTGTTTCATTTGAATGACTACCTCTTGGTCTCTGTATCCACATAAGCACAATTAAGTGTTCTGGGATTCTCACTCCTCTCAATGTTATCCATAACTTGTTATGGCCCATACAGTTGACTGCCTTTGCATAGTCAATAATACACAGGTAAATATCTCTCTGGGATTCTCTACTTGGAGTCAAGATACATTTGACATTAGTAATGATCTCCCTTGTTCCATATCTTTTGAATCCTGCCTGATTTTCTGGCAGGTCTTTGTGTACGGCTGCAATAGTTTGAAAATTATTTTTTCACTGAGTTATTTAAATTTATGAGAAACAGCCAAGCTATTTTTCCAGAGGTTGTCCCATTTTACATTCCCACAAGCAAAGCATACTTAAATATTAATTGCTTTACATTCTTGCCAACATTTGATAGTGTTAGGCTTTTTTTTTTCTTTTTAACCGTTCTAGTGGGATAAAATGGTATGTAATTGTGGTTTTGATTTGCATTTATAAGATGCTGTGCTTTAGAAAATGTATTTTTTTTAGCTTTTATGTGTGATATGAGATGGGGATTGATTTGTTTTTGCTTTCTCTTTTCTCTTATGGGTAATCAGATATGCCAGCACCACTTGTGAAAAAAAGACTTTATCTCTATATTTAATAATCATATTACCTTTGTTGCAAAATCAACAGGATCTACACTTGTGGGTCTATTTTGGGGCTCTCTATTCAGTTCTTTTGATCTGTTTGTCAGTTGTTATACCACTATTTCACAGTCTTGATCACTGTGGCTTTCCCGTGAATCTTGAACACGTGCAACGCAAATGTCTTCAATTATTTTCTTCTTTTTTCCTTACTACCTTGACTCCTCTAGTCCCCTTGTATGTTCATATACATTTTTACAACCAATTTGTTAATGTCTAAAAAAAAAGGTCTGTTGGGATTGGGATGAGTTTATAGATCAATTTGAGGAAAAATGGAATTTTTTAAATCATGGTTTAAATGAAAGTGCACAGAACATGTGGTTTTTCACTGAGTCATATATGTACGTTTGCTGTATATCATTAGTTACAGTATTTGTGATGTCATTTTCTTTTTCCCACTCCCTCCCTGTAATTCTCATTTCCATTCATCTATCTTGCCCTTTCGTGCCGTGGGGACTTTATCTGACCCTGGCTGATTGGTGATTCTAAGGAGTGGGTACCTGCCTGGTGTTCCTGCTTCCCTGACAGGCCTATCATTTGGTTGATAGTTAAACCAGAGTGAGGTTTTTTCCAGAGTCTAAGGGTCATTGAAGGATTTCACCAGGGTCCGTCGGACCTGTAATTTCAGAGGATGGATATTTTAATAATGAGTCCTCTGTTGTCTGTTTATTTAGTTCTCTTTCATTTCCCCCCCCCCCATCCAGCAGTGTTTTGTAGCCTTCAGAGTAGAGACCTTACTTATCTTTTCTTACATTTATGTTTTAGCATTTTGCATTCCTGACGCTGTTTTTAAATGGGCTAGCTTTTCAAAGTTTTCTTTCTTGCGTATGAAAGAATTTTGTCTTTAGTGTTGCCTCTGGCAGTATAGTCCACAGGGAGTTGCACTGCTAACCCCAACGCTGTACGTCCCTGGTGGTCCCAATGCGTCCATGGCTCTGCTGGAGAAAGGTGGGCAGGCTCCTCCCCAGGGACTTTCAGCCTTAGACACTCAGTGGAGGATCGCAATGTGTTGAAACCAACTCAGTAGCCGTGAGTTTGAGTTTTGTGCCCCAAGACTATTGTTGGAGCTTGTTCCCCATAGGGAAAGTCCCACAAGAATCGTATTCACAAGCAGAGGAAAGACTCACCAGGAGACAAAGGAAAAGACATTAGTTTATTAGGACAGGAAGCGTAGTGACCGAGAGGAAGACGCAGCACTGCACAGGTCTGGTGATGGCAGGCGGGAGAATTATGGCTAAAGATGGGAGGAAGCAGCTATCTGCACTCCTGCACAAATGACCAAAGAATTCCTTAGATTGATGGGAAATGCGAACAGAACCCAGCTTAATTTAATAGAAAACTTGCCACGTGCTTGGTATGTTCTAGTTATGCAAGCATGCCTAAAAACAATAGGGGGAACAGTCAGTTTGCCCTCGTTCTGGAAAGAAACTAGACAAACAAGTCTACTGGAAAGACAGTCTCATGAAAGAAAGAAATCTAATAAACTGTAGCTAGCTTAGCGTAAGTGTAGTCATTTTTGGATGTACCATACGTAGTATATACCACACAGCAATGTGAAACTTTGCTACCAGCTCTAGTAGTTTATTCTTTGGCATTTTCCACATAAATGACCATGTTCTTTGGGGTCATTGAAATACTCATATGAATAAAGACATTTCTGAGTCCTTCTTATGTCTTTTCTCCCCCCTTTTTGCCTTACTGAGCTAGTTAGACATTCTAGTAAAATATTTACTGAGAATAGACATTTTTGCCTTGTTTCTGGTTATAGGGACAGGTGCTGTCTTTAACTATTATGTTGTTGTTGTGTACCATTGTGTTGGAACCAACCCGTAGCTGACCCTCGGGTGGGTTTTCAGAGACAGTTAATGGTACAAGAGGAGATTGTTCAGCCTTCTCCTGTGGAGCAGCTGGTGTGGCCTCGAACCATATACCTTTGGGTTTGCAGCGCAGCTTCTTGCCACTAGGCCACCAGAGCTTCCTGTTAACTATTAAACATGTTGTTGTATTTTGAACCAGGTCAGAGCCATTGAGTTAGTGCTGATTCATGGCAGCCCAGCAACCACAGAGCAAAAGGTTGCTGTGTAATTAAATGCCTTCAAGTTTAGGGGGTCCATCCTCTAGTACCACATCGAACAGTACCTTGTGATCAATAGGACTTTCATTTACTAATTTCCAGAACAAATTGATAGGCCTTTCCCTCCTAGTTTGTCTTGGAAGCTCTGCTGTAGTCTGTCCACCGTGGGTGACACTGTTGGCATTTGTGGCATAGTTTCTTACATCGTAAGAACACACACATCACCACAGTAATATTGATAATGAGGTAGTTGTTGTTGTTGTTGTTATGTGCTGTCAAGTTGTTTGCAACTCATAGTGACCTCATGTACAACAGCCCTGAAACCTCCTCTATCCTGTGCCAACCTTATTGTCTCTGACACATCCACGCTTATTACCCCAGTCACTGAATCAATCCATCTCATCGAGGGCCTTCTTCTCTCTTCTGCTGTCCCTCCACCCTTCCAAGCATGATGTCTGCCTCCAAGAACTTGTCCCTCCTTGTAACATGCCCAAAGTATGTCAGACAAAGCCTCAGAATCCTTGCCTCCAAGGAGCAGCCTGGTTTAACCCTCTCCAGAATGAACCTGTTTGTTCTCTTAGTAGTCCATGGTATATTCAACACTCTTCTCCAGCACCACAGCTCAAAGGCATCAATTTTCTATCATCCCTAGTCATTGTCCAGCTTTCTGACACATAGCAAGTCATTGCAAAGACTGATTAGGTAGTTGTTGTTATTGATTGCCTTCGAGTGGAGCACGACTCATAGCATCCTTATGAACAAAAGGCTTGATATTATTACTGGTAATTGGTTGGTGGATGCAAGTTGTTAACAGTAAATTTGTCATATGTCAGAAGAGTAGATTCCTGTCGTAAGCACTATCTTAATCAAGGTATAGAACTTTCTTATCACCCCTTTCTACTCCCTATCTGCAATTGTAGTCAGCCCTTATGCCCTCTTTCAGACAATCACTAATCTGACTTCTTCTCACATAGAGTTGTAGAACTTTTACATAGAAAACAGACCAGACCGTGTGTGTGCTTCAATCACTAATCTGACTTCTTCTCACAGACAGTTGTAGAACTTCTACATAGAAAGCCAGACCGTGTGTGTGCTTTTGTGTTTGATTTATTTTGCTCAGAATATGGTTTTTGAGATTCATTCATGTTGTTGTGAATATCATATTCTGTGTCTTTTTATTACCTCTTTGCAATAAATTTTCCCCAACCCCTTGCCCCAGGCAATCGCTGATTTGATTTTTGTTTTTATGACCTAGTTTTGCCAGCTCTAGAATCTCATATAAGTTTCATATAAATATAAATTCAGTCTGTATTTGTGTGAGCGATCTCATTCGCTCAGTAGAATTCATC
Source organism: Elephantulus edwardii (assembly GCF_000299155.1). NCBI lineage: Eukaryota > Metazoa > Chordata > Mammalia > Macroscelidea > Macroscelididae > Elephantulus > Elephantulus edwardii. The sequence continues at coordinate 13,666,514 of NW_006399830.1, read as the reverse complement.
CGTCTTGTGTTTCTCAGTACTTCATTATTTTTTTTTCCATTTTTGAGTCATCTTCTCTTAGTGAATGTAGTCCTGCCAGCATTTTCCACTGTAGCTGTTATAATAGATACATAGTCGTATCATGCTAAGTTATAGTTTGCATTTCTCTTATGATCAATGATTTTAAAGCACATTTTCATGGGTGTGTTGTGTTACACATGATTTTTTCCATTGGTTTATTTATATGAATATTCTTCTTTTGACTTGGGCTCCCTGCTTTTTTTTTTTTTTAATTTTTTTTCTCTGCTTTTCTCTTCCGATTTTTTTGTTCTTTTTTCTTTCCTTCCTGTCTTTGCATTTTTTCCATTAGATACCAACCATTTCCAGTAATATGTTGTAGAGATTTGGAATTCTTTGGAGAGTGTTGATTTTTGTCTAGCAAGTAGTTCAGTTTCCTTATGAAGACTAATTTTTTACACTTTGTTGGAGTATCCTGTTTCAATTTTGACCTCTACTTAGGCCTGAGACATTTAATCTTTACATTTAAAGAATAATCCCTCTGTGTTTTAAATGTCAAGTATTAGGTGGTAATTAAGCCAGCTAAGTTGGTTGAACATGTTGTCAGGAAGGATTCGTCCTTGGAAAAGAATATCATGCTGAGAAAGGTTGTTGCTGTTTACCTTTGAATTGGAACCAACTCATAGCTGACCCTCCAGTGGGTTTTCAGAGGCAGTAAATCGTATAGGAGGAGATTGTCCATCTTTCTCCCACAGAGCAGCTGGTGGATTTGAACCTCACGTCTTTGCTTGACAACACAATTCCTCCCCACTAAGCCACCAGAACTCCCTGAAAGAGAAAAGGTAGAGGGTCCTTAAAAGAGAGGAAGACCCTCATCAAGACGGATTGACCAAGTGACAAGGCAGGACAGAGACTGTGATGTTGGCACAGGATAGGGCAAGTTTCTGATCATAGGGTTGCTGAGAGAGACAGGCCGGTTGACGGCACCTAACAACAACAGCAGCTTGGTGAGACTCAGACTGCCCTTCCTCTTCTGACAATAACCGATGACTCTGTTCAGCTTTCTCAACTGTTGTTTTCTGTGGAGCTTATTGAAATCTGTTTCCCACATTCTCGGTCCAGAGTTCAACCATGGATTTGAGGGAAGTTTGTAACTAAAGTTGTGACATCTGCTCCATGGATCCCTCCTTTATTAGATTCTTCCGTCCATTTCCAGGTGTACTGGGTGCTCCAAATGCTGTCTTCTGACATCTTATGCCAAGAGACTTCCGTTTTCTGCTTGAGTTCACCTTACTTTACCTGAACTGAAGAGGGCTCTTAGGAGAAAAGATTTTTCATCAGGTGTCTAAATCCCCTCCTGTTTCTCTCTCTTCATCTCTGGTGCTTTCAAATAGTTGGCATTACATTTTTTAATAACTTACTGTGTTAAGATCTAGAAAAGAAAGCATTTGCCATTAACTGTTTTTAAAAATGCAGTTCAGCAGCGTTGATTATAGTCACCATGTTGGGTAACCATTGCCACTCTCCATTTTCAAATATTTTTCCTCACCCTCAACAGCAACTCAGTGTTCTTCTATGAATATGCACAAGGTTTTCAAAGGCCTGTTATTTCAGAAGTAGATGGGAATCCCGCTGCTTAGTTCATCTTGGTATAGAAGCTAAGACAGTGAATTAGGTGTCAGAAGAAGAATCAACGCCTTTGAATTGCGGTGTTGGCAAAGAGGTCTGAATACCCCGTACATGGCCGAAAGAACAAGCCAGTCTGTTTTGGAGACATGGATGGTGAAACTCTGTCACACATACTTTGAACATGTTGTCCGGAGGGTCCAGTCCTTGGAAAAAAAACATCGTGCTGGGAAAGGTGGAGGGTCAGAGAGAGAGAGGGAGACCCTCGACAAGATGGACTGAGACAGTGATTGTAACGATGGACTTGAGCTTGTTAGAGATTGTGAGAACGGCACAGGATAGGACAAGGTTCAAGTCCATATGCGTGGCTCTGAGTTGTAGTCAACTCAATGGCACCTAACAACAACAGAAACTCAGTCTTTTTTAAGGATTAACTCCCCAGATTCCTTTCCCTTCAGCCCCAGTGATAAACTTTTGTCTCTATATACTTGCCTGTTCTAGATATTTCCCTTAAGTAGAGTCATGTAATGTTTGTTCTTTTGTGTCTGAATTCTTTTACGTAGTGATCTCTGGTGGCCTGGTGGGTAGGGAGCTGTGCTGCTAATTCAAAGGTGGTACCTCTCTGACAGTTCTAATCTAGAGGCCTCGCAAGAGAAAAGACGGACAATGCTCTGCTTCTTCTTTCTTGCTGGTGGTGAGATGCTCAAGTCTCTGCCTCTGAACCTGCTCAAATGAAACCTGATGAAATGACAGAACTTGCCAATCCCTTCATGGATAGACTTACCATGCCCTATTGGCATGTTCCTACCCTGCCATGTGAGAGGCAATGGTCTAGGAAAGTAATTTTGAACAACAGACCCACCACAGAGTGTAATTTCTTTCTTTTTTTTTTTTGGCTTGTGTAGATACAGTTATCCAATATAGTTTATTTATACAAGGTCCAAGAATTTTTATCTCTGCAGAAAAAATATCTCCTCCCAGAGAATTTACATGGCTTGGAAACCCAATAGAGTCAGCTCTGAGTTGGTAGCAACTTGACTGCAATGAGTTTGAGATGTTTTTTGTTGTTGGTGATGTTTATTTGTTTTACTATATGATCTAGTTCTTGGGTGCTGTCAAGTTGGATAAGGACTTATAATGACCCTGTTGTTGTGTGTTGTCAAGTCAGAACTGACCCATAGCTGAACCCCTAGTGGGTTTTCAGAAGCAGTTGTCTATATCTGTCTGTCTGTCTATCTATTGTGAAAAACATGTATGGAGATACAAGGGAAGAAGGGAAGGGAGCAAAAGAGGATGGGCAGGGATGAAATCACAAGGTTCCACGATTTGGTGGGTGAAGGAAATGGATGAAGGAAATGAGAAAGATCCAGTGGCGATCAGAAAAGGCAGGGTAATAGTGAGCATAGTCCAGTGATGATTAATTTTTTTAAAAAAAACCAAAGAAATTGTCTTATTCACTTGTGGGTTTCCCATTTGGGAATGGGGCACAGACTCTCTGGCTTCATCATGCTGAACAGGGCTGTTGAGGTTGAATGCGGAAGGGGAACCCACTTTAGCACCTTACTGGTGGTCCTGGCTTGAAGCTGAATTCCTTTTGTTCTTTTAGAAGATATTTTCCTGATGTTTTCTGTCCTCTGGACTGCAAAGTGTTTGCCAAGGTGGGTCCAGTGGGGATGGCTGACTGAACCCAGAGGCTCCATCCTCCTTCTCTTCCTTAGCTGGCAGTTATATTTCCCTTTTGTCTCTGGAACTGGGTTCAGGGTTCAGGTCTGGAGCAAGACTCAGTGTTAAGGTTACCTATAGGAAAGGGAGCAAACCTAGAGAGAACAAACTTGTGCCTTACAAAGAGAACGGTTTTGGAGGTGTTAGTTATAGATGTATTGGAGAAGGAGGTGGAAGAAAGTGGCTTAGATGAAATTCCTCGTATACACTAGGTGGCTCTCCCCAGTGACCTGACAGTTCACCCCAGTGACCTGACTGCTCTCCCCAGGGGCCAGGCATCACTCCCTGGGGCTGGGCAGTATACCCTGGGGGCCAGGTGTCTCTCCCCAGGGCCAGATGTCACACCCCATTGACCAGGCAGCTCACATGGGAGGAGATTGCCCATCCTTCTCCAGCGGAGCAGCTGGTAGATTCGAACCATGTGCCATGGGGATTGCAGCACAGCTTTTTACCACTAGGCCACCAGAGCTCTTTTGTAATGACCCTAGATGCAGCCATCTGGTCAGCAGTGCCACTCTGTAGGGACAGCATATGTTTCTGGACACCATAAGCAGTAACTACCAAAGCTCTTTAGCCTTTATTTCCTTGTCAAGGCCTGTTCTATGTTCTTTTTATATTTTTTTTTGCACTTTGGAACTACCAGTTCTACTTAAGACAAAGTTACCTCTTTTTCTTAAGTAAAACACATTGTATAATAGCTCGTTTAAATTACTTGGAAAGATTTTGCTCTCAAGGTCTTCATAAACCTGAACACTTTGGTCACAATGAGTTCGTTTCCATTAATTATTTGGAATATTAGGACGAGGTAATTCACATAAGCATTTGTTTGCCATTAAACCATTCAAAATGAGTTCTATGAAGAAATCTTACAATCTAATTTCACAATACCATCTGGAGGTAAAAAATCATATGTTAATATTCCTATCTTTCACATACCTCATAAGATATTTCTGAGAAAGTGATGTGGAGTACTTCATTTCTTTCCCAGGCCTTGTTATACGGATCAAAATAAGCAATTCATCATTTGCAGTGGACTTTTCAAATAAAGGGATTTGTATGAAAGGCCCTCAGAGCAGCTATTGAAAGTCCACTTTAGAAGTCAGTCACAAGAAAGTTTTGTTCAGAGCCAAGGCCTACTGCAAGTTCATGGGACCTCCTGGCAGAGTACAGAGGAAGGAAAAAAAAGAAACCCAGATGGAATGCTGTCTCCAGGTTAAGACAGAAGCCTTCAGAACGCAATCTCCCTAGTGATTCTTTGCAGACCTTGTTTAAGGTGGTGGTCGCCATCCTGAGTGAGATGCCCCTAATTCTGTGAAATCTGTTACAGCCTAGTCTCTGTTTCCCCTTGATATTTTCTATTTAATGACAATCACCAAAAGAATAAAGTTCTTAAATTTTTGGTGAAGAAAAGAAATTTTGTACAGTTTGTTTCAATCTAAATAAAAGAGTATTTAATAGTGAATAGTATTTAAAATAGTAAAATAGTATTTAAAATAGTGAATAGTATTTAAAAACAAACAAAAATAATACTATACCCCTACACAGAGGTAGTTATATAATTTTCAAACTATTTCACTTAGGTTAATGATCTTAAAATTACCTGAGATGTCCGTCAGACCAAGTCTGATAACCTTGTGCTAAGCTCTGGTGGAGTAGTTGCTAGAAGCTGCACTGCAATCCCGAAGGCATGTGGTTCAAGACTGCTCTCCAGGAGAAAGATCCACAATCTCTTCCCATGTGATTAACTGCCTCTAAAAACCCACCAGAGGCGGTTCCAACTCGATGGTACACAACAACAACAACAAAGCCTAAAAAACCCCAACAAAACAACATAAAAGCCAACAGCTATGAGGGAGGTCCAATTCACGGTGACCCTCCATTGAGTTTTGAAGATTATATCTTCACAGGAGGAGACTGTCCATCTTTCTTGCTCAGAGTGATTTGAACCACTGACTGTTTGGCTATCAGTCCTGTACATTATACACTACGCCACGAGGGTTCAGTACGAGTACTAACTTCCTAGAGCCCCTTGGTGATCACATGCCACTGTGTGAATCACATGGCCACCACATGGAAACCGCATGGAAACCTCACTCCAGAGAGATCTAGCCTGATCTTGACGTGACATTCCTCATCTAACCAAACATCAACACATGCGTCTCAGCACACACCAACCTGTGCCTTCCCGTAATTAGGGGGCAGAAAGAACCCATCCCAGAGGCCAGCAAGTGCAACATGAGCAGAAAGAAAGCTTCTTGGAGTGTCTGAAAAGTTCTCAGAGGGAAAAACACAAAGCAAGCCTGTCTATCTTGCAAGATCAGAATTAAAAACAGATGAGATGAAATAAGACAAAGAAACTAGGATTTCTTACTAACCTTTGTGGAACTATGTGAGGAGATGGAACTCTGATTGAGAGGGCTTGGGGTTGTTGGGTTGGGTTTTTTGTTTGTTTATCTTTACCTGGGAGTCACACCTGAGAAATTCACAGAGCATTCAGCCTGGAGAACTCTGCTCTCAATACCAGAGGTCTGAGCCAGTCTTCAGGGCTTGCTGCAGGCAATGTGCTTTTGATCTTCTTCTCTGTGGACACCAAGAAATGCCATAAAGCAACTGCACAGAGGCATACTTTGTTTGTTTATATAAAAGCAGATGAAGTTAACTGAGGGATAGACAGTCCAGAACAATGATATGTCCACTGTCACAGGGTCAAATGACCACTCCCCACCACCATTTGTTGAAGAGACTGCCTTGTCCCTCACTGAACAGACTTGGCACTTTTGTGGCAAATCAATTAACCCGGGATGTTTGGGTTTATTTCTGGACTCTCAGTTCTATTCCACTAGTCCATATGTCTTACCTTAGACCAGTGCCAGACTGTTTCTATTATTATAACTTTATAGTACATTTTCCCCTTTTATTGTGTTTTGAGTGAAACTTTACAAAGCAAATTGGTTTTCCATTTACTCTCTCGTATCATTTGAGTATAGAATATGTGAGTCCCCCTACTTTGTTCTATTTTTTTCAAGATTGTTTTGACTATTCAGAGATCCTTACTATTTCATATAAATGTGAAGATTGACTTTTTCAATTGATGTGGGGGGGAAGAGTGTTGGAATTTTTATGGGGATTGCTTTGAGTTTATAGATCCCTTTAGGTGACATCTTAACCAATAGTAAGTCTTCCAGTCCTTGAGCACAGAATGCCTTTTCATTTATATATATATCTCATTCCTTTCTTGCAGCAACATTTTATAGTTTGCAGTGTAAGACTTTCATGTCCCTAGATAGTTTATTCTTTCTTAATGTGCTTTTCTGGTTGGTCATTGTAAACATATCAAAATAATTGATATGATCTTGAACCCTGCAACTTTGCGGAATGAATTTGTTAGCTCTAGAAAATTTCTTGTGCATTCTTTGGAATTTTAGAAATATTAAAATCATCTCATCTGCCAACAGAGATACTTCAAGTGATTGGATTTTTGTTGTTTCTTTGTTCTTTTAGTAAAAGACTTCATTATTTTATTTTTTTAATTTTATGGGTGTGTGTGTGTGTGTGTACTGTCCAATTGGATCCAACTGGTGCTGGAGATTTCCTCTCCTTCCCCAGTGGAGCATCTGGTGGATTCGAACCATGTGCCTCTGGTATTGCAGTGCAGCTTCTTGCCACTAGGCCACCAGAGCTCCCTAAGCAATTGTTTTTAAAAGGTATTTTATCTAGTGTTTGTAATTTCTTGTTTAAAATGGAGCTATAATGATACAAGCTATGCTGTCATTCCTGGAACTAGAAATTTCTGTGAACTTCTTTTCCCACGCCTTTAATGACATCCTCAAGATAAATGTCTTAAAGCCAAATTGTTGGGTGAAAGGACTTTCATAGATGTCAAGTTTTTGAATCGTGTTGCTAAATTAGCTCCGAAAGCGGCTGCCTAATCACGCGGCCTTGAATGGTGATAATGTTCTGGGAGTTAGGACGTGTGTCATCACATCTCTTTCCCTTTGTGGAGCCAGTGACTGGCATTTGAGATTTCTTAAAAGCTGTTGACTGACTTTGAACTTGACATGTGATTTTTTGACTAAAGGAGTCAACCTTAAGCATGGGATAATGAACCGTTTTCTGATTCTGTATTGAGTTTCCCTTTACCCATCTTAATATGTACATATTATCTATTTCCTAATTTTACTTCCCTTCTCCTCTCCTTATAACCATCCAAAATTGTTTCTACCTGTGTGTAAGAACCTTTCTTCAGCTTTTTCTAACAATGGTCTTAGACAGTCTTTGACCTTTTGGGACTGACTTATTTTATTCAGCATAATGATCTTTATATTAATCAAAGTTATGCAGTGTATTTTAAATTCTTTGCCATTCTTTATTGTGGTGTAGTACTAGGGGCACCAAAAGACTTCTCCAAAAGAATAGAGAGAACTTACAGACTTGGAAAAGACATTTGGCAGTGACATATCTGACAAAGCATTACTCTCTAAAAAGTATCAAAAACTCCAACATTTTCAACATCAAAAGGCAGACATAGCAGAGGGATGAGGATGTGCGGAGGGGGGGGAATTAATCATGGAGTTGTACAATTTGATGGGTGGGCGGGTGAGGGAAATTGGAAGAATCTCTTCTGGAAAACAATGTATTTGAATTTTGTAAATAAAGTAGTATAATACTAATAATTTTAAAAAGGCAGACAACCCATCAAAACAATGGACAGAGAACATAAAAAGACCCTTCACCAAAGAAGACATTCAGAAGGCCAACAAACACATGAAAAATGCTCCAGATCATTAGTTGTTAGAGGGATTTTAAGAGTAACTGCTTATCCCCCAGAAGGGAGCTCTGGTGGCCGAGTTAGGCCTTGTAAGGAGTTGTGTTGCCAACCAAAAGGGACAGGATTTAAATCCATCAGCTGCTTTGAGGAAGAAAGATGGACAATGTGATTTAGTCTCTGAAAACCTGTTAGAAGGTCAGCTATGACTCAGCTGTGACTTGACAACACACAACAACAACAACAACAACAACAACAGCTTAATGGCTATTGCATTGCACTAGTAGCTGTCCATCCGTGAGTCCAATCTGGTTGTCAGAAGAGGTGACCTCATTCCATCCTGTCAGTGTTTTCCTTGGAGATGAAGTTTTATAGTTTAAAAAGGGCTTTCAAGTCACCTTCTTAGACATTCCTGTTCCACAGATGAGGAAATCGAGGCTCAGAGGGGAGAAAGGGTTTGGCCAAGGCCATCCATCCAGCTAACATGTGTTTAATCTAGAACTGGAACATGAGTCTTTTTGCCCTTGACCCTAGGACACCCAGAATGATTGAGGTCTTGGGAAGTCTCCCGCAAACAGGCCCCAGAACAAACAGGCCCCAGCACAAGGATATGACATCTGGTCTCTAGATCAGCTTTTCATGCAATATCTAGTTTTCAGAGGCCAGATCTCATTATTCCCTTGTGCTGGGGGGAGATTTTCCACAAACAAAGCTGATGGAGTCAACTATCAGGAGATGATAAGTTTAATTTCACTTAAGTAGGGGTTTCCCCCCTGCTCCGGTTTTCCCCGACTGGAGTTCTGGCTGGGCCAGAAATGAGTCCCTCGGGCCGCCATATGGGCCAGGGCAGGCCTGGGGCGAGGTGGCTCCTCCAGTGCATCCAAGCGTTGTGCTGACTGATTTGCATCCAAAACGAAGCTGACCTCTCACCCTTGGCTCCAGCTCTGTGTGTGAATGTGTTTGTGTTTTGAATGGCTGAGGGTTCAAAGCCAAAGACGGTCTCCTGAGAGGAGGCTGCGGCAGAGGTGCAGAGCTCAGCGATTTCGTGTGACTGACTGACTCTGATGAAGCTTCGGAGACTTGCCTTCCTGTTGGGAAAGGTAGGCACAAGCAAACAGGGCTGTTTATCCATATTGACTGAGGGCCTAAGGTGGGAGCGTCAGATCTACCCGCAGACACCTCCAGAGAGAGGTAGGTGATCTCTGTCTAAGTACTCAGCCGTTGAAAACCGTGCAGAACACAGCTTTACTCTCACACACAAGGAGGGTCCACAGGACCTGGACTCACTTTGATAGCAACCGGTTTTTCCTTTAAGAGGTTCCAGGCACTGTGTTTAAGGAACTCTGGGAGTGTAGTGTGTAACGTATCAGGCAGCTAGCTGAGAGGCTGGCAGTTCAAACCTACCGGCTGCTACTTGGGAGAAACATGGACCATCTCCTCCCATAAAGATGTGAAGCCTTGGAAACCCAGTGGACATAGTGGGTCACTGTAAGTTGGGATGGTGGGTAGGTAGGTATTGTTTTAGGTACTTGGATCACACAGTTGAAAAGGGACTTCAGGATTCTCCACCTGTGTGGCCAGGGGTCAGGGAAACAACCCGGATGCTATTAAACAAGGGTCTGTGAGGTACATTTGTGGAATCTGATACCAAAGGAGGCACAAAAGGGGACTGAAGCCCGGGTTCATAGCCTCACACTGTGGATTCTGCTCTGCTCACCTCCTCGGGTTCCCCTCCACCGGGAAGACCCTCTCCTGCGCCCCTCCTGCGCCGTCCCACCTCTTCTGCCTGCCAGTTCCTTCCCATCAGCACGGGAGGACCCTTGGGCATCTCTCATCCTAAGAAAACAGCAACACTCTTTTTGAATCTCCACAGCCTTTTAGCCACTTCCCTGTCTCTGGCTTTCCTTTCCTGTGAAGCTCCTTAGGAAAACTGTCTGCCTTTCCTGACTCAGCTGCCTTGCTTCTAGCGTCCCCTCTGGTCTGTGAGGTCACCCAGTCATCACTCAGAGTCCCAGGCAAGCAGGTGATGTCCTTGTCACCTTCTTCTCTGCTTCCTCATTTCAGCAATTGACTGAGAGCAGGAACCTGGTAAACCATATGGATAAATGGATCGTAAGTGAAGGTAGTTTCCAGGTTTGGGAGACGGTAGATGTGTGACCTTCTCCATCCCACTGACGGAGGGATTCCAAGGCTTAGAGAGATGCTGATTTTTTTATGTACCTGGAGCTCTGGTGGCCTTGTCCTTAGGACGTTGTGTGGCTCACCCAAAGATCACGCCTCTCTGGTGGTTCGAATCCTCCAGCAGCTCCACTTGAGAAAGATGAGCGGTCTCCTCTCATGTGATTTACAGCTTTGGAAATGCCACTGGGGTGTCAGCTCTGAGTTGGTTCTGACCCAACAGCAGTGAATGAGAGAACTGAAGTCAGTAAGGGAGGTGCACACAGACTGACGGGGAGAGGCAGGTGCTGGCTTTGCGTCCAGCCCTTTCATTATCTCAGCCTGATCACTTGGTCACTTCTCACACCTGCCTCTTTCCTGGGCTCTTGTGTGGACCCTGGGCCCGGGGCCCGGCCTGAGGGGAGAATGCTGAGGGCCCTTCTACTCTCCTGCTTTGCGCTTCAGCAGACAATGTGGCCTTGCTGACAAGCTCCCAGGCTCTTGGATACTCCACCCCAACCAAGATGACTTCTGCATCTGGACGGCCTTGTTGTCAGACAAGCGTCTTTCGGCACCTCTCGCCATGCTGCATGAGACTTTAACTTTCCACAAACGTCATCTGCCTTTTCCTTCTCTGGAACGCTCTCTCCTGGTGGCTGGCCTCGGTCACAAAGCACATCTCCCTGCTCCTGCTCTGTCTGCAGGCCAGAGAGCTCTCAGCATCTCCCACGCAGCTGCTTCTCTCCCCACTGGCGTTGTGGAGGTGCATGGCAGTTGCTGAACTCGTGTGCTTCCTGGGATTCTCCGGAGCCTGACTTAGCTCACTCCCAAGACGCAGGCATCTCCCTAGGTCTCTGGAACCCTGCGTCTCTCCCCACTGGAGGCTCTGGTGTAAGACGGTGGTCTTCTGCTTCCCACTCTAGTGTGGGCGTCACACGGAGGGCAGTGGGCTTCCTCACTGACAGGAGGGAAGGTTTGTTTGGGGAAGGCAGCCAGTCCCTCTTGCATTAGAAAGTTCTCTGAAAGGTCAAGTGTAATTCAGCCCAATAAAAGGGGACTGGACTGCATGACCCTTCCAATTACGCAATTGCTCTGGGGGAGAGAAGTGGAGCTGTGGGTGGGAGAGGCAGGCCTGGCCAAGGGTAGCCGGCGTATATTCCATCTGCAAAATGTAGGCCAGGACAGCCTTTGGTGGCCAGGGATTTCCTGATGAGCCTCTGAGATTCCAGTGAGAACATCTCCATCCCCCAAGTGGCCTGTAAAATGCCAACAGATTCTCCTCCCACTGAGGAGGGGAGGAGCGGCATTTGTAGAACATGGCCCAGCTGTTAGGATGGGGGTGCGGGGAAAGATTTGCATTGAGAATATATGAGAAATAAACACAAAGGAAGAAGTCGTTCTAACAACTCACCGTGAAGTGCACAGCCAGAGCAGGCAAGACTATGAGGGGTGAGCTCCCCATCTCTCATGATGTTTAAGTGGAAGTCGGGGAGCTCCTGCTGCACGTGCTTTGAGGAGCAGGTGGGGTACATACATCCCACAGAATGGCAGAGAAGGGTTCTGAGGTCACAGAGTCAAGAGGACGGCCTCCCAGGCAGGCTGTAGAGTGTTGAGAGGAAGAGAATGAGTAAGGGAGGTGGAGTGGGATGATGGTGACCATGACCTTGGCAGGTGAAATTCTTTGCCCATGGAGTCACTAGGCCAGTCCTAGTGCTGAAGGTTGATAAGACTTGGGCTTCAGCCTGCAGATCAGGAAGTCTGAAAGTCCTTTTCTTCCTTCTGATTCTGATCTCTGCTGGGGCCAAGGTCATTGGTGGAGTTGAGAGGGTGCCAACTCCAATCCATGTGACCTTACATATTGTTTTTTATTGTTGTTGTTGTTGTGCTGTCAGTCGCTTGTGACTCATAGCGACCCTATGTACAACAGCCCTAAACTCTGCTCTGTCCTGTGCCAGTCTCATTGTCTCCAACACACTCATCCTGATTACCCCAGTCACTGAATCAATTCACCTCCTAGAGGGCCTTCCCCTCCTGCGCTGTCCCTCCACCCTACCAAGCATGATGTCCCTCTCT
>NW_006399830.1:13649780-13653544 GCF_000299155.1 Elephantulus edwardii | reverse complement strand
GCAAGCAGGGTTGTGCCATCTCCATAACGCAGATAAGGAACGAAATGTTACCTGGTCTTAAGGCATCTTAAAGGCCATTAGTACATGCGAGGCTGTCATCGTGGCCGTTTTACTGTCCATCTCATTGACCATGGTTTCTGTTGGCCAAACATAAAATCCTTTCTTGTGATTAGTTTTTTTTTTTTATGATATATCAAAAGTAGGCAGGCTGAAATCTTGCTTTCTGTACTTTTAAGGCTCATTCTGGGTTTATTTCTTCTGTGTCTGATCTGATCTATGGTCCATAATAAAGTCAATAGTCTTCCTCTTTTTTTACATTTTATTATTTTGTGTGTGTGTACTATCAAATCAGATCTGACTGGTACAGGAGGAGAATGTCCCTCCTTCTCCAGCAGATCATCTGGTGGATTTGAACCGCGTACCTCTGAGATTGCAGTGCAGCTTCTTGCATAAGTCAATATTCTTGAGCAACAGTTTGAATTCATTTTTTTAATTTTTTTTTTTTCTTGGACATCTGCCCTCTATCCTGTCCCCCTGCACACTTGTGCCTTGAGTTTTGCAAGAAAAAAAAAATTTTTTTTCTATCATGAATATATGCATGTAACAAAACCTTGCCATTTCAACCCTGTACTCATACAAATCAGTGATATTAATTCTGTTTGCCCTGTTTAGCTATCCCCATTCTCCTTTTCCAAGTTTTTCCATCACTTTTGATATAGTCGCTTAAGCAATGAATCCACTCCTCCTGGCTTCTGTGTGCTTGCTTGTTCAGATGTTTCATGTAAGTGGTATCACTTGGCCTTTTCTGACAGGCTCATTTGCCTCAGTACTATGCTTTCAAGGTTCAGTCACGTGGTGGCATGTATCAGGACTTAATACTCCTCGTGGCCATGTAATATTCCACTGTATGGATGTACCACAGCTTATTTATCTATCATCAGCTGATGGACCTTAAAGTTGTTCTCCCATTTGGCTGTTGTGAAAAATGCCGCAATAAAAAAAAATCCATGTACAGTATCTGTTTGCATGCTGGCTTTCAATTCAATATGGCACATATGCCATAGGACTCCTGGATCATATGATACTTCAGTGGCAAGTTGAGCAACTTAAAATAGTCTTGAGTCCCACCAGATTGCCTCCTGACTCCATAACTTTGCACTGGCTGTTTCTTGGCTGGGAATGACTTTCCCCATGTGACCTCACCGCGGTCCTCAGCATCCCTTATACCTTTGCATGGAGGCCCCTTCCTTCTGGATGACGACCCTGTCATCACTCCTCTGCCCCTGTGAGAGGGTTGAGCGTCTTTAGTGTGTCCTCTGCGCCCTGAATGGACTTCTCATGGCAGGCAGCATGCTGGGGGGAGGACAGATGATTGACTTTTCTTGTCAGAGTCTCCCACCAACCTGTGCGCCTCTGGAGACTGGAGCCTGGGGAGAGGCTCGGTGAATGTCTGTTAAATGACATTAGTTTGGCTTTTTCTGGGGGTTTCCTGGCAGAGACAAAACCCCCTGCTCATAGGACCCTGTCTGGACTCCAGAGAGTCATTTCTACACCCTTTTTGGGTCTATTTGAACTTAGGGCAAGTTCTTTGCGCTGTTTTGGTATCTCTTAGCCTCAGCCACATCAGTGGTGCCACCTGGCTCAGGGTTTCTGTGGGTACTGGGGCTCTGCCTCTCTAGGCCGAGTTGTCTTGGACCAAACAGCTGGTCCCAGTTTCCTCCAACATGTTAAACGCAAAATTTCAAACAACAGAGATGTTGAAAGAACTTCACAGTACACAGCGCCACGATTGTTGTGGTTACACCACTATCATTCATGCGTTACTGTGTTTGCTCTGTTGTATATCTGTATATCTCTGTTTCTCCGTCTTATTCTTTATGCATTTCTGAGTAAATTGCAGACATTAGCATACTTCTTGTCTGGGCCTCCTACACATAGTCGAACCCAGTAGGCATTTAATGCTGGAGGTCATGAACTTGCTTTTCCCCTCCTTTAGATTGTGGTAAAGATCTGTATTATGAAAGATCTGCCAGACCAACAATTCATACACACATTCGATTCAGTGACACCGATTATGTTCATTGTGGGGGGCAGTCTTTGTCACTTTCTGTTTCCAGATTATTCCGCCACCATTAACCCAGGGCTCCTTAGAGGTGGATAATGCAAATTGGTGCTTCTCATTGGTGAGTGAAGTCTCCTTCAGCGTCTGATGAAGAAGAGGAGGGCACCGCATGGCCTGTGGCTCCCAGAGCCACCTTAGGCTCAGAGTTACCTGGGGAACAGGTTAAAGACAGGGAATCCAGTATTTAACAGCCTCCCCAGGTCAGGTGTCCTGTGTAAGTGGTCTAGGTGCTGCGGTGGTCCTGCCCTGTGGTCCAGCGTGGTCCTTCTGGGGCCACTGATTGCGACTCTGCAGAGGGAGTAACCCTTGGGCAGCCGGCCAGTCTACCTTCTCTCTGAAGAAGACCCCTACTCCCACCCACTGTGTTCTGAGAAGGTCAAGTCTGTTCTCAGTGTCAAGAAAGTACAGATCAAGAAAGCAGGAAGGCCAGGATGGCGGCTTAGTGGGGGTTCCTGGGAAGTGGACCTTGGGATGGAGATATGTTGCAGGCAGTTTATTGGGGCTGCTCTGGGGAGAGGGATCTCTGACATCTCTGAGGGGAAAGTCAGACGATGCATTGGGAAGTATGAGCTTCTGAGGCAGTGGAAGCCTCCGCCAATGCTGAGAGGAACACGGAAGCTAAGATGAGTCTTGGCACTCAGGGTGATTGGTGAGCGGATGTGGCTAGCCTGGAACAGGGAGCTCTGGTGGCTTAGTGGTAAAGAACTGCACTGCCAACCCAAAGGCATGCGGTTTGAATCCACCAGCTGCTCTGTGGGAGAAAGATGGTCCATTTCCTCACATGCGCAATACTGCCTCTGAAAACCAGCTGTGAGTAGACTCTGACTCCACGGTAAATAACAGTGACATCGTGGGATAAGGTGTGATCTTGACTCTCCTTACCTGGTGCAGTGCCTTCAGGGGCTGTCCACAGAGAACAGCTAGCCGACAGCTTCCCATTAGCTAAGGAGTGAGTCCTGAGGGGATGGGGGTCTCTAGGTGACACGGGCAGCACATAGAACATGATAATTGCTTTGCCCGAGGCCAGTCCATGAGCTATACAGTTCTGAAATAAAAGATGCTGAAACTGGTAAATGGTTTGATTCTCCCAAGTCAAACAAAAAGTCACCTAACTGAGGTAGGACCAGGTCCAAATCCCAACTCTTCCACTTCCTTTCTGTGTCAGGTGGCCGTTAAGTTACCTGATCTAAATTGGCTTAAAGTCCACCATTCCACAGGCTGTTATGAGCAGGGACACGGGCCTAGCATGCACTCCCTGTGCAGCACACGGTCACCACTGTAATCAAAGGGTCCAGAGGGTTCAGTGTCAGCTAAAGTTCAAAGTCAAGTTCATGCTCACATTCCACAGTGAGGTGATACCACTGGATTGACTCTGGCTCCTGGCCCTGTGCCGTCTCCACGGCCCTTGGTGTGCTGGGATCCATTGTTCCAGCTGTGTGTCACCCCATCTCACTGAGGGTGTTCCACATTTCCCCTGACCCCCTATATTACCAAACACGACACTCTTCTCTGGCACCTGGGCTTTCCTGGTAACATGTGCAAAGTAAGGATCAAATCCCCGTTCCAAAAGTCCAGCCTTGTTAGTATTTTTCTTCAGTACCACAGCTTAAACACATCCATTTACCTCTTCCCTTACCCCCCC
>NW_006399830.1:13602223-13649635 GCF_000299155.1 Elephantulus edwardii | reverse complement strand
AAAAAAAAAAACAACCAAAACAAAACAACAAATCCAACCCAAACTTTGAAGAGGCCTTTGCAGCAGATATGCTGGCATTGTCAGTAGTTTCATTCTACGTGGACCAACAATCAACGTCCACTGATGCTTGTTTTTGGGTTGGTTTTTTTTTTTTAGCCTTTTTTAAAAAAACTAATTTTAATGAAAGTTTACAAAGGCTTAGGGTTTCCATTAATTCATTGTTGCACTTTTCTCTCTGCCCACCTGCTCCCACCCAGTTCACTCTTCTCCTTGAAAAGTAAAACTCTTTTATTGTTGTGCAATCCCCCCCTCCCAAGTCCACTCCACTATGCAGCCTTCATTCTGGACTCCTGTCATGACAGTAATACCCAATTATAGAATCCCTTTTAAACAGTTCTCTCCCTCATGTGTTTCAATGCAGTATACATCATTCCTCCCCTCTTTCTCTGTCTTCCTTCAAGCCCAATGTCAGTCCCATTTTACAACAATGGCACTATGCAATATTTGTCTTTTTGTGACTGAGATATTTCACTCAGCATAACGTCCTCCAGGGTCATCTGCGTTGCATAGTATTTCATGAGTTCCTTGTCTTTCAATGCTGCATAGTATTCCGTTGTGTGAATATACCACAGCTTCTCTATCCATTCGTTTGTTGATGGGTGATGCTGGTTGGTATGTACTGTTGAGTCAACCATGACTCCTCACGATCCTGTGGGCAGCAGAGCAGAGCCTTGCCCTACCCTGTGCCACTCTCACTGCCTCTTCCAGGCTGTAGAGCATTGCTGCAGTCACTATGCCAGTCTGTCTCCTTGAGGCCCTTCCTCCCTTTCAAGGACCCTCCTTCATTCCCACGATGGTGTCTTTTTTCCAAGCCTGGCCCCTCCAGACCAAGGAACATGAGACAGAGGTCCACCATCTTTACCTTGAAGCAGCAGTCAGGAAATCAAAGGGCGTGTTGCTTTAGGCAAATCTACTGCAAAAGACCAGCTCTCTGGCACTAACGGGCTTTCAGAGACTAGATGGGGCCTAGAGAGCTCTGGGCCCTTAAGAATCATCTCAGGCCTTGAGCAGGGCTCTCTGGATCCTTCTGCCCCAGATGATGGCGCACCCCCTCTGAGTCCTCCCCTTGGGGCCCATGTCTTTGCACACTCGCCAGCTCCGATCATGTGGCGTTTCTACCTCTTCAGTTGCTGCATAAGCAGCCCATGTGCCTGATCTCTTTTCTGGATCCTGCAGGCCTCCACCCTTGCTGCTGTGTCTGGTTCCCCCACCCTGGAGGGAGAGGCAGATGGACTCTGTCTGCTCCTGATTTGTCTTTGGGCCATGTGCTCTATTTTAAAATTATTCTGCCTAACGTCACATCTTTAACCAAGGCCAGCTCGAGATGCACTGGGGACCCAGAGCTTTCTATACGGTTTTAATGGCAGATCTGAAGCTCCTGGGCTGGAGGGTGGGGATGGGGGATCTCAGGGGCTGCAGGAATATCCTGGTTTCAGGACAGCTTCAGGAAGTGCTCACAGCCTGGCTTGTCCAAGCTACATCAGGTCCCTCCCCCTGTAACCAGAAACCCAGGGACAGAGGGTGGTGGTTTTATAAACAGGATGAGAAGAATGGGGAACAGAGGGGCTCCCCTCCTAAAGGGCCATCCACCACTGCTGAGCTTGAGAGGGGCCCTGGCAGCGGCCATGGGAGATTCCCTGACACATCGCTAGTCAGTGACGGTCCACTGTCCCACTCCCCATTTCCTTGTGACTTGCTGACTGCAAGGTCCCTCTTGGTTGTTTCAGGCCAGCTCCTGAGTAGGGGGTTCAGGTGTGGTGTTCATAACCATGCCGTGGTTCTGTAGCCCTCACTGGTGTGGACAACAGACGGTCCACAGACATCAGCATCCACCAGGCAAAAGTTCTAAATCCTCTTAGCTCCACAGTAGACAAGTCACTTCCTCTCTGAATCTCAGTTTACTCATCTGTAAAGTGGGCACAGTGATCCTGTTGTCCAGATTGCATGAAACAAAGAAAAAGTACCTGATGGAACACAGCCCATGGTACATTGTTGTTATTGTTAGTTGTCGTTAAGTACCCTTCCACCTTCCCAAGCATGATGTCCCTGTCCAGGGAACAGCCTCTCCTAGCAGCATGCCCAAAGTATTGGAGACGAAGCCTCATCATCTTTGCCTCCAAGGGGGACTCTGGCTGCACCCCCTCTAAGGTGTATGTTTGTTTTCTTGGCAGTCTGGGGGATATTCAGTACTCTTTCTTCTTCAACATCACAAAGGGATCAATTCTGTGTCTCTCATCCTTAGTTATTGTCCAGCTCTTAAAAGACATAGTTACTGACTGAAAAGGCCTGAATCAGGCTCACCTTAGTCCTCCAGCTGACATCATTACTCCTGAATAATTTGGAGAGTTCCCTGAACTGCGGACTTTCCTAGTGCAACCCATCTTCTGATCTCCAACTGCATTGATTGTGGATCCAAGTAAGATGAAGATGTTGACAGTTTCAATCCTTTCTCCAACCATCATGATATTGTCTATCGGTCCAGAGGCAAGGAATTTTGTTTTCTTGACATTGAGATGCAGTCCATATTGAAGGTCACAGTGTTTAACCTTCTGCAGCAAGTGCTTCCAATCCTACACAGGAGGTCTTTAATAGCTGTTCTCTTCACTGTTATTATACTCCTAAGCTGCTCAGGGCTAGCCACATTTGTATCAGAAATACATTGTAATTGAGTGATTGGCCGTCCTCTTTAGAATATGGGTTTAAGGGGAGCTCTGGTGGCCTAGTGGCAAGAAGTTGCACTGCAATCCCAGAGGAGCACGGTTCAAATTCACCAGATGCTCTGCCAGAGAAGGAGGCACAATATCCTCCTGTACCAGTCAGATTGATGGTACACGCACACAAAATAATAATAATAATAATAATAATAATAATAATAATAATAATAATAATAAAGAGAATATGGGTTTAGAGCCAAAATGGAATCTAAAATCTGGACTGTGTCCTAAAGGGTGTGTGTATTGGGCAGGTGGGGGGCGGGGAGGATGGTGGAGAGGCTATTAGTCTTATATTTTAATTTCATTTTATTTTTAAAATATGCCTCAGAGTATAAGTTTCAGACCCACAGCTTTCCTGGACGCAGGACCCTTAAGAGTGTGGTCACTCAGCTGCCAGTAACCCCAAGAGCACCTGGAGTCCCTGTGCTGCCCAGGGGCCTCTAGAAGAGGAGAGGTGACCGATACCTACCAACATGAGGTTCTCTTTTAAGGATGGAAAGAGGGGCTGGGCCCAGGGTCCAGCCTGTCCTCCTTTGAGAACATTTGAAGCCTGGAGTTTGGGACTAAAGACTGTGACTGGTAGTGACCACATGATCTTTCTAAGTCACTTAATCTCAGTTTTGCCTCTGGAAGCCAGCATATAGCCTACTTTGTATAAGAAGCAAATAAAGTATAATACAGCAGTCACTTGCTTTGAAATTGAGAAGGAAGTCAACAGGGGAAAGATAGGGCTTGTCTTCTGCCTCCTTCACTTTTCCACAGTGAGCTCTTCTGGAAGCTTCTGGCACTTCTTCTTTGCTCTTTGCCCCTGCACTCTCCAGGCTCAGCTGGGGCCCCAGGGAAAGGTCCAGAACAGAGGGGTTGGCAGAGGGGGGACCAGACTGCCCAGGCTCTTCTGCCCCTCAGTTTAGATCATCAGCATTCACGGCTTATCTTTGTCTCTACAAGTCAGACTGGTAACAGTTGGTTTGTAGTGATGCAAATATTAACATGCTCGGCTGTTAACCAAAAGGTTGGAAGTTTGAGACCACCCAGGGGTGCCTCAGAAGAAAGGACTGGTGATCTGCTTTGGAAAAACCAGCCCCTGAAAGCTCTAGGGAGCACAGCTGCACGCTGATGCATGTGGCTTTGCCACAAATCCAGGTCAGTTCCACCGCGGCTGGTTCTCCTGGTATCCGGCTGTCCCATGCCCGCCCCCCCCAAGTACTGCTGGGGAGGGAGAGGCCTTTGAGACCTGCGGGCCTGTGGCTCTGTGCTTTTTGTGCTGTCACTCAGCTCTGGTTCTTGTAAACTTCCTGCAGAATGAGGCACACCTGACATGATGTCATGTCTAGACGCCCAGGTCAGTTATAAATTACAGAGACAGGGTAGTATGCTCAGTGGTCACACTGTAAAAGTTTAATGAGAGATTGCTGTGGCTTGAACACGTGCTGGGAAAGGCTGTTTCAGGAGGGAGGAGAAAGCTTCTCTTCTTCCATGCTCTTTGACCATCTGTGGCAGGACACTGACCTCCGATGGCCACATCCACCAGAGGAACATGCTTCGGCCCAGTTTCTGCAAAGCCGCAGCTGCTACAGAGCTGACCCACCTGGGTGAACCATGAACAAGTCACTGCCCCAGGGCCTCTGTGTTCCAGTCTGTAAAATGGAGATGAGAGAATCTTCTAGCATCTGTATTTCCATCTTCTCGTCCTCTGGTCCCTGGCAGTGGTAGTGGTGTTGAGCAGATGGAATGACTTTTTGAGTTTAAGAACTGCCTCTTGGGGCTGTGGTGTTGAGAAATGTGGCAGGACCGTGAGCTGTAATGACGTCCTCTCAGGAGGGGGCTTTTCTGGAATTTCTGGGGTCTTTTGTGTCTGAAGCTGAAAGCTGTGTTGGGATGTGGAAATGGAGGTGGCTGTGAAGGCTTCCAACCTGGAGTTGGGTCCTCCCAAGTGTCCTGGAGAGGTAGTGGGTGACGCTTGACGTGGTGCCAACAAGACACTGGTGTCTCATGGAAGGACCCACTGGCAGCCAGCTCGTGGGTTCGCACATGGCAGAGAAGGCTGGTGTCGGGGAGTGAGCTCTCCTTTACAGATGGCACCTCTCAGTCCAGGCCTGGCCATAGTCCTGCTCGCTGGTGGCCGAAGGCACTGAGGCTGCCTCCTTGGAGACGTGAGGACCGTGCGCTCAGGGCTGTGTGAGAGGCAAGCTCATCTCGCCTCAGGAAAATGATCCCGGGAGGCCGCAGAACAGCTGGGATGAGGACAGCCCTGGCTCTGCCAACTGCCCCACCATCAAATCACATTTATGAAGTGCCCGCATGCTCTTAGGAGCCTGTAAACCCTGGAATCTATGGCTCAGAGCCTCGCTCCTTCCAGCTGAAGTGTTGCGGGGGCCCAAGGGAGCCCACGCTCTGTGGAGGCCGTGCATCTGGCCCTGGAACTCTGGTTTCCACCAGGGCCCCCTCAGTGTTCCTGTAGCTAAGCATTCCCGAATTCCCTGGGAGGGTCATGCTGTCTGAGAGGCTTGCTTTACCTTTGAGCTCACCACCCTCTACCCCAACTTCCTTAACTGTTTGTATTCTCTCTCAGCCCTCGTCTCACCGCTCTGTGCTTTTCTTCTTCCTCTTCTCTGTCTTCCTAACTCTCCTACCTGCCTCTTGACTTACAATCACCCAGTTCAGAGATTAAAAGAACAAAAAGCCTCCACCAGGTACTCCACTGGAGAACGAGGGGCAATCTCCTCCTGTGCCGGTTGGATCCAATCTGATGGTACACAACAGGAAAAAAAAATAACAAAACACACCCCACCGCACTAGAGTTTGGAACTCTCAGACCTGCAGGTCAATCTGGGCCCCCGTCGCCGAGCTCCGCGATTTTGGACAAGCTCAGAGATTTTTCCTGAGCCTCCCTTTCTCCATCAATGAAATGAGAGAAAGATTACGTTTCCTGAGGGGTTGTAAGGAAAGCTGGAGGTTTCTGGAACGCACCCAGCGCCTGGCGCTGCTTCACTGCCTACTGTAGGATGGTGTTCTTTGACAACAAGGGGTCCTGAGAACCCAAAGGCTGGGTGTCTCTGATGGTTCAGAACCCCCAGATGTGGGGAAAGGTGTCCTATCTCCGCCTATTACGAGTTATAGCTTTGGAAATTCAGCAGAGGGTTACAAAGAGTGGGAATTGATTAAAGGCCACATGCTTTTCTAAAAATTATTATTATTACTATTTTGTATGTGTGTACCGTCAAATCGGATCTGGAGGTACAGGAAGAGATTGCCCCGCCTTCTCCAGCAGAGAATCTGGTGGTTTCGAACCACAAGCTTCTGGGATTGCAGTGCAGCTTCTTACCACTAGGCCACCAGAGCACCCCAGGCTGCATGCTTTTTGTTACCTCAGCTGATCTCAGAGAGCTCTGGTGGCCTTGTGGTTAAGAAGCTGCGCTGTAATCCCAAAGGCTCGAGGTTTGAATCCATCAACTGCTCCTCTCCTCCTGTTTGATTTGTTGTTGTTGTTGTTTGTTATGTGCTGTCGAGTTGCTTGCGACTCATAGCTACTCCTATGTACAACAGCTTTAAACCTTCCTCTATCCTGTGCCACTCGCACTGCCTCTGACAGACCCATCCCGATTACCCCAGTCACTGAATCAATCCATCTCATAGAGGGTCTTCCCACTCCTGCGCTGTCCCTCCACCCTACCAAGCATGATGTCCCTCTCCAAAGACCTCCTTACAACATGTCCAAAGTATGTCAGACGAAGTCCCAGAATCCTTGCCTCTAAGGAGCAGCCTGGTTTAACCCTCTCTAGGATGAATCTGTTTGTTTTCCTAGCAGTCCATGGTACATTCAGTACTCTTCTCCAGCACCACAGCTCAAAGCTTGTTTGACTTAATGCCTCTAAAACCCCGCTGAAGGCTCAGCTATGGGTTGGTTCCAACCCAACAGCACACAACAACAACAGCCTGGACTCGGGGAGTGCTGGTGGTGTCATCTTCAAGGAGCTGTGCGGCTAACTGAACCCACCAGCGGCTCCCTGGGAGAAAGATAGCCCATCTTCTGTGCTGTTTACCACCGTGGAAACCCCATGGAGGGTCGACAGCGAGTCACTGCTGACTGCATGGCAATGAGTGAGACTGTGGCCAGGGAGTGGCCTGCTTGTGTGCACGGTGTGTGCCTTATTACCTGCCTCCGCCTTGTATGTTCGGGGGTGGGTGTCACTAGTGTGTGGTGATTATTCCCATTGCCCCGGACACGTGTGTGCACACGGAGGTGAGAGGGGTGTGTGTACTGTGTGTGCATGCGGTGTGTGAGCATGTGAGCTGTCTATGATACAATGTGTGCACAACACACTTGAGAGCGGTGTGTGTTAAGAGGTCTGTGTGGTGTACTCTGTGGGTGTGAGTTAGAGCCACGGCGTGTTAGTGCACAGTGTGAGACGTGGATGCGGTGTGCACACGTACACCTGGGGGTGGTGTGATGTGTGTACAGTGAGCCCTCAGTGACCTTCTCTCAGACAGGCTAGATTCCCCTGAGAAACTTCGTCTCATCTCCCACCACAGAGTGGATGGGGCTTGCACTTAATACCTCCCGTGTTCAGACTGGTTCTTTCTGTCGGCTACACCTGCTCGGCTTCAGTCCTGAGATTCTGACTTCACCTCTCAAGAGAGTGAGTCTCCTGTTTTCCTACTCGGGGACCCATCTGGAGACGACTCCTTACAGACTTTGAATCTACCCTCTGTTTTCAGCATCTCCAAATCCTTCTACTCTTCTCAGTTCCTGAAGTCAGTCCAGCAGTGTTTTTTTGGGAGCTGGTAGACAAGAAGGAGGCCTCTTCTTGTTCCATGGGTCAGGGAAGGAATTCATTATTTTTCCTTCAGTATCTCCAGGCTTGGTGTGTTTTGGGAAAATCCATCCGTGTGTCTTGACCTTCCTCAGTGTCAAGGAGCTTCCTCACGCAGGGGCCTGGGTTCAAAGCAAAGCACTACACTCCTGGCCATGATTTCTCAGTGGTACAGAGATTCCCCACCCTCCAGCTCACTTTCCTTCCCTTTTATCTCAAGTGAGATAAAACTTATTGCAGGCTGCATCTTGGAGGAGATCCTTGTAAATTCATTTAGGGCTGGAAATGAGGAGTCCTAGAGAGAGTGAAACCAAGCTGCTCGTTGGAGGCAAGGATTTTGAAGCTCCATCTGACATACTTTGGGTGGGACCAGTCCCTGGAGAGAGACATCATGGTTGGGAGGGTGGAGGGCCAGAGCGAGAGGGGAAGACCCTGAATGAGATGGATTGACTCCGTGACCAGGGTCATGAGGGTGGATGTGTCAGAAACAGGGAGGTTGGCTCAAGATAGAGCAGGGTTCAGAGCTGTTGTAGCGCACTTAACAACACCACATTCTACTCTTAATTCTTTTACAACTATTTGGTTTATCACACAATGGAGGATCACTGCATAATGTCCACGATAGCATTCAGTACCGTATTTCGTCTTGCATATTTCTGTTAGAGCAGAGAAGGAGCCAGAAAGGGAGGGGTGAGGAGACACGGAGAAGTGAGAGAAGGCTGGAGGCCAGCTCTGGACGAGCTAGCGTAGAACGGTGATGGGGTCTCCCATCTGAGGCCCAGGAGCACCTTTCCAGCTCACCTGAGCGAGGTGTTCACCAGTGGGCAAAAGCCCCAGAAGTGGTATCTTTGCACCAGACACGTGCATACCTAGAGACTGTGGAAAGTCAGGCGCGGGTGCTGTGCTAAGGGTTTGGGGCATTTGTGTCTTTGGCTGTTGTGCTGTGAGGGTTTCCAGGCCTCCTTTGGGCCATAGCCCTGGGAGCTAAGGAGCCAGACACTCCTCTCTAGTTTGTCCAGCCTCTGTCCCAGCCCTCACCTCATTGGCCCTCCACTGCCTTTGCTTTCATGGGAACTTCGGGCCGGATTCTGAAGTCTTCATCAGCTTCATCTCCGCCTCCTGTTTCTCAGTCACTCTTGGTCCAGCAGAGACCTCTGGAAGGGCCTTTGTGTGGGACAGAATGGACTCTTGGAATCTATGGGAGCGGCTTGGAATGGTGGTGAGCATGCCTGCGTAGCCTCTAGGGGTCTGTGACAGCAAGGCGCAGTGCATGGCTGTTTGTAGATGGCTTTGGGAGGGTTGCCTCCTCTCCTTTGGCCTCAGCCTTCGGGTGTGGGGGACAAAGTTAGAACCAGGCTGAGATGAACTAAGAGATACGTGTGGTTGAACCAGGGGGTGGGATTACCCCTACGTTACCCCTACAGGGGAAGCACCTTGGATTCTCGTATCCGTGTCCCCTCCGGGACCTGAGGCCAGCTGTGTCGCACGTGGTGAGGAGGTCACCAGGGAGAGAGGGGCTCACAGAGCTGGGGGTCCTCCCCCAGGCTGCTCTGTGGGGGAGGACTGCAGCCAGCCCCCTCCGAATCCCTGCTCTGCCACCAGCAGCTGTGGGGAACAGGATGGGGCTGCATTTATAGAATTCCTGTCTGCAAAGGCCGCGCAGTTGTTTTAGATTAGCATACAAATCGACATGAGTGTAGTACAGCTGTTGTTAATCCACACGCTGGTGGAAGGGAGATGCCAACACGTCCTTTATGAGGCTCGGCGATCCCATAATGTCCTTTTTTTGCTGCCTTTATCTTCTATCGGACTCCATAATGGGTTCCAGGATGTCTTTTATTTCGCTACAGACCACGTTTCCTCCTGCCTCACGGATCAGAACATAATGGATTCCAGGACCTATTTATGCTATTTTGGAATCAGACTTTATACAATTAATCCTGAAACCCCTGGGCAGTTCTTCAGGGAGAGGCCACAGCCCCCACATATGCCCCGCGGTCATTAGATGGCACCAGGAGCTGGACACCATCGTAGGGCCGGAGCGGTGGAAGCAGCCCACGTAGTCATGGGAGATGAGACTTGAGGGTGCCGACAGAGGAAGCTGAGAGGAGGTGGGGGCTGGAGGTGTGAGTGAGGGCTGGGAGGGGGTGCAGATGTGCTGAAAACACAGAGGCCAGCAGATCATGTGGGGGGACTGGTCACGTCTGACTGGAGTTTGAGAGCCACTGGCAGAGAGAAGCTTGTTCAGCACCCCCCCTCCCCCTGCCATATCCAGGGAGACAGAGCATCACTGGGGTACCACCCCAGCAGGGTGAGAGAAAAGCCTGCAGGAGGAGCTGAGGCCCGAATTCCGTGCCTACAGTCACCACCCAGCCTCGGAAAGATAGAGCACTTGGTACTTAGCAAGATTTGTGTCCATGGAAAGTTCTGGGGAGTGGAGAGTTGTGTTTCTGGGGACCCTGCCCAGCACACACCCAGCCAGGGTGGGCCCTGACGCTTGTGTGCTGAGGGGAGTGGACCTGGGGAAGAGCACGCTCAGGGCTGCAGCACCGCCTCCAGGGGCCATTGAGGGAATTAGAAAAACGGTGCCTGAACTTGGAGGTGGGGTGGTTCGGCCACGAAAGGACCAGGTCCCTGAGCCCTTGCTCTCTCCAGTCCAGCTGTGACCATGAGGGAATGGCAAAGGCGACACCCCTCGGTCCTCTGAGGAGGAGACGTGAGCTGCTGGGCAGCCTCCACCCATCTGCATCTTCTGTGCCAGCTGCAGTCATTACCCCCTGCCCTGTTGGCCTTGCTGAGGCCGTGAGGAACCGCTCTGATAGCAAGTTCCTATCCCCGATTCAACCCAGGCCCACTGTGAAGGCCTCCAGACTATTTCTGCCCCAGCCCCTCCTCCAGGGTTCAAGGCTGGGCAGGTGACAGATCCCTGGGAGAGGGTCTTCCTGTGTTCCTCCAGCCTTTCCACTTAGGACCCGGTGTGAGGCCTGCTCTTCTCCACAATCCCAGACACCTTCTTGGTCACACTTGGGCCCAAAGGATGGACGTTCCTACAGAGTGAGGTGCTCAGAACCAAATCACACTGTGTGGAATGGTGTTGGCGTGGGTCTGTGAGGAGGGAAGAGTCCGAGCCTCACAGTCCTCAGCTGGCACTGGGAGGCACTGTGCTCATGGGGGGACCTGAGGCCTTTGTCCTCTCTGGCCACCACCCCGTGTCCTCAACATGTTCTGCCTGCATGCTCCGCCTTTGGTTGCCTGCCCCTCGCGTGTGGACATCCACCCCTATAGCTGTATCTGGAGGGATTCTGGGAAGAAAAGTCCACCCCTAGGGCGGATCCACCTTGATAGCACGAGGCTTGGAGACCTAGAGTCTCATAGCTCAGGCCAGGATGGTCACTTTTAAATTGCAGACTTTGAAACAGACACATTCTTAAGTTTGCTGCACGTTCTTTTTTTTTTTATTGTGTTATTTTTACGTGTACCGTCAAATCAGATCTGACTGGTACAGGAGGAGATTGCCCCCTCCTTCTCCAGCAGAGCATCTGGTGGATTTAAACCGCATACCTCTGGGATTGCAGTGTGCACGTTCTGTTCTTCTGAATCAATCCCTCCTTTCAATCCTCTGCTTGTCCTGGAGCTATTTGACAACTCTGGATAGTTGTGTGAAACGAATGAGGGGGCAGCTGGTTCTTGTCCATGGAGATGTTGTGCCCAGTGGCCTGCAGGTGGCCGAGGTCCTGTGGACGCCCTCTATCTGTGGAGTCCTCTCTGCATTCTTGATCGGCCTCCTGAGGTGTGTGGTTCAAGGAATTCCCCTCTGAACTGGCTCTGCCCTCCTGCAGGTCTCCTCTGTCTTTAATTAAAATCTTCGGTGTGCTCGTTTTGTATTTGCATGGGAGTGATGGTAATTCCTTCTAAGTACGTCTGCTAACATCAGGTTTTGGGTCCCGAATTGGAAAATTTATGGTTGAAACCCTGCAATTCCTGAGCTACATACACTCATATTCTCACAGGAGAATTGAGGTCAGAATGTGTGAAAGCTCAATGGGTGGGAATATCTGACTCCTCTCCCGTTATTCCTCATGGTGACTTGTGGGAGGGGCCAAGTTCATATGTGACAGAGGAAAAGTCATACCCCAGCCTTAGGAAGCCCTGGCTTAAGCAGGGCCCGTGATCCAGGCCCTTTCCTCAGTCATGGGGAGGGCCAGGCCTGGGGTCTTCTCTGTTCTTGAGGGCCCAACCACGTGCCATCTTTGTCACCCTGGGAGAGAACCTGTTACGTGACCAGCCAGACTCTGAGACCCTCTCACTAGTTCATGCTGCTGCTGTGGCCTGGGGCCCACCGAGCCGTGGAGTACCCCACCACGTACACGAAACATTCCTAGTACATTACACACTTTTGGGACACACTGACAGCCCACTTCCTCAGATTCTCAGATTCCTCTGTAGGGTGATGGGTATGAACGCAGCTTCCATTTCAGACTGGAAGACACTGACTGGAAAGGTTAAATGACCAAGGGCCCTGACCTCTGGCATCTGGAGGTCAGAGACGGAGAAACCAAATGGTAACTCCTTGCAGAGCAAATAACATCCGGGTCACCTGAACCCGCTCAGACAATGGGCTTTTGTTTGATTCAGAAGGAAGGGAGTTGGGGGTGGAGTGGGGGGCGGAGGGGACCCTACCAAACCTCAAAACCAATATAAAGTATTTGCTGGCAAAATGTAAATACCACTTGCTGGGTGGCTGCTCAGTTTGGTTGGACATAAGCATTTGGGGGCCTGGGGTGCCAGAGGGAACTGCAGGCTCAGCTTCCTTCTAGCTCTTTCTGAGCATTTAGGTCACCGTGGGGCTATCCTGAGGCAAGCCCAGGCATCAGGGGGCTGACCCTCTTCCGGGGTCTGTGGACAGTGGAGATCCCCCGGCTGCTGGCTCCCCATGCTCAGTCTCTGACCATCTGTGCTGGCAAATTCTTTAGGGCCATTCTGAAAAACACGTCCTCTTATGGAAGGCCTGTGGTAAAGCAGGAGACATAGATTTCCAGATGTGAGAGAGAACATGCCCTCCCAGCCTCAGTTTCCTCACTTGTGAAGGGGAGAAAGCTCACATTTTCTTGGGAGAATGGTTGACGGTGACCTATCTCTTTCCACTTGTGAAGGTGGATTGTTTGTGCCATCTCCCTGCTTCACGGTCCATAGAATCAGTCACAGTGAGACAGACGAGGAAATCACAGCCCCAACGCCCCTCTGGGAGCCTGAGCTGGAGCTGGGACTTAGAAATTATTCACATCAATAAATGTGAAGACTTTGGTGTTAGAGAATTCAAGGCCGCACGCAGGGGGCCTCCTGGCCCAGTCTGGGAGGATCCTGTTGGGATGGGTTGGCTGGCCTCCTTGAGGGAGGCCAGGATGTAGATCCCTGAGGGAGACGGGGCTGTGGAGTTTCTAGAGTGAGAAATAAACTCCCTGGAAGGAGACATCTCTCCTCTCTCCACCTGCTCAGACAAGCAGACTCTTCAGGGAGGAAAAGGCCTCTTGAAGGAATAATCAGGAGAAATGTTATGGTAAACATAGCATCAATAAAGATCGAGGTGACCAGTCACCATTTCCCGGCCAGTCGCCAGCTGCCAGGTGTGCTGGGTCCACAGTGGCATCTAGTCTTTAAATAAGGAGGTGCCGTTACCCCCTTTCCTAGAAACTGTTTAGCTGGTACATAAGAAGTGCTATTACCCCCTTTCCTGGAAACTGTTTAGCTGGTACCTGCAGAGCTGAGGTCCCGTGGAGTTCTGTCCAAGGTGTTCAAGGACACAGAGTGTCCCTATCCCTCTTTACTCCAGCAGACACAAGGCTGGCCCAGGCTGGCCCTATGCTGGCTGCTCCTAGAGATGGCATTTCTATCGCGACCCCCTTGTATTTGCTCCCCTCCCCAGACTGTAACTATATGTCTGTCCCTCAAGCTGACCCTTCCTCCGCCCTGAACTGGACCTTAGACTAAAGACCCCCCTCCTTAGCCCCTGCTGTTGACCCACAGCCTCTACTTGTCTGCCAAGGCCCCCTCAGATCCTGCTCCTCCTAACACCTCCCCCCAACCCCCCCCAGACCTTTGCTCCAGTAGTCAGCATTCTCACCAGCCCCCCTCCACTGCTGGTTGCCAGACCTGAGGTCCCCACACCTGGTACCCCAGCTTCTGTCAGGCTTTCTGCTTCTCAGAATGCTGTCTTTTTTTTTTTTTTTTGAATGTTGTCTTTTAAATGCATAAAATAAACCACCAGAAAAAAAAAATAAAATAAACCACCAGGATTACAAGCAACTGTGAAATACAGGTAGCATGATACATTTTTTTAAAAAAAAAACCACAATGAAATTTCATATAGAATAATGAGCTAACGGTGGGCACAGCAGCCTCCAGGACGTTGAAGTTGTAATGAGCTTAAGAGAGCGTAGGAGATAGCTTGACAACTGGAATCACACTCACTTGCTCATTGCTGTGAACTGGAACTGACTCCACTGACCCTCCAACAAACGAACGGGTATCCAGTCAATCAATTCCACAGGAGAAGATTGCCCATCTTTCTCCGGGAGCAGCAGGTGGATGCGAACTGCCTGCCTTTAGGTTGGCAACCAGAGCTCCTAGGATTTGAGAATATCTGGAAAATCTATCAGGAACAAAGAAAGACACAGAGATTAGAACTCAGATTCCCCCCCCCCATCCTCAAGCATATACAAAATGGGTAGAAATGCGACATTCTGACTAGAGGTTGGTGAAAATAGGGATAGGATTACATCTCTCGTTAAAGTTCATGAACCCCAGTTCCTGTCCTTGGACACCGGCTGTGGGGCTCTGGTTCCTGGGGGGCCGGGCTCGGGTTCTGTCTGCATTTCCAGGCCTTTGGCGATGTGCCCGGTTTGCACTGTGAGGACAGTGTGCAGCTTATGGCAGGTTTGTTGAATGAGAGAGTGAGTGAATTGAATCAAGAAGGCGAGGCAGGGGGCCAGGTCCCCTCCTCCCCAGGCTCACTCAGGTTCCTCCAGCTGTGCTCACTGAACTGCTAGAACGTGACTTGGCTTGGCCTGGGCCCTGCGACGGGAGTGGGGGCTGCCCAGAGCATTCTGGGTTGAAAGCGAGACCCTCACTCTCTGGGAACCTGCTGCCCGTGCCCAGTGGCCCAGAAACGACTGTGTTTCATCTCATCTCTTGGACAGAGAGCCTGCACTCACCCAGCACGGCTTCCCCAAGGCTTCCAAACCCTCCCTCGGCCAAGGCAGCGGGAAGGAGCTGCTGCGGTTTGTGATATTAATTGACCTGATAGTATTCTGGCCTGGTGGGGGAGGGGGTGAAGAAATGCAGTGTTGTCTTAAAGAGGCATTACACCATCCGTGGAGAATGTGAGGCTATCAGGAGCGTCAGGGAAGAGGAGCCGTTGGCCTGGCCGTTGCATGCAGCCTTGTAACATTATCCATCTGCAGACACAGGCCTGGGGTCTGCCAGGAGAGCCCTGGAGGCAGCGACTTTGCCTGGAAGCATGCAGACTCAATTTCCCTTTTTCTGCTCCAAGAGACGCCATCTACATCTTCCAGGTGTTAGGGTGACCCCTGGTGGTGGGGCTTGGTGTAGGGTTGTGGGTGGTGTTATGTCCAGATAACCCCACTTGTGGTCTTCAATCTGGGCCTATGACCTTCAGACTCCTCCAGCACCACCGGGCTGGGCATAGCAGCTCTAGGTCCCTGGCATGCTTAGCACTGACCTCCCCCAGATCGTGTACCACTCTGCAGAGTGGATTACCCCCACCAGGCTTTGTCTCAGCCTCCTGCCTCCTGGACTCAGGGCCCCAGGACTGACTTCACAACCAACGGAAGCTATCTGTCTTAGTTTCCAAGCGTGGCTGTAACAAATACCACCCAAGAGGGACTTCAAAGAACAGATAATTTATTTTCTTGTAGCGATGGAGGTGAAAAGCCCCAATCAGGGCCTCTGCCATGTAGGGAGTCTACTTCCTGGTGCGGACGGAGTCTTGGGCCTTTCCAATTCCTCATCAACAGCCTCTTGTGTTGTCTGTCGATTATGTTCCAATCTATGTCTCATCTACTTTTTTTATAAAATCACGGTGAAGTGATTAAATTTTAGAACCCAGCCAACTTGGGTAGGGTCTAATTAGTATAACAGAGGAACTCTTATTTGCAAACTGGATTGCGGCCACATGTATTGGTGCTGGGATTTGAACACATTATTGTTGTTGTTGTGTATCCTAGAGTCAGAACCAAAACATAGCTGACAGGAGGAGATTACCCATCCTTCTCTTGCAGAGCAGCTCATGGCCGTGGCCTTGACAGCGTGCTTTTGGGATTGCAGAACAGTTCCTTGCCGCAAGGCTACCAGAGCTCCCTGAACACATTGGGGGTGGGAGAGGGTAAGACAATGTAATCTTTAATACCATAAGAGCTCGGGAGGAAAGAATGGCTTGGGCAGCTGGCCTCCAGCACAGGGCAGGTGGGATGATCTGGTGACAGGACCAGGGGCCTGTGGCGTCTGCTGAGCTGGACCTGTGAAAGGGCCTGGGGATCACCTTTCTCCCCACAAGAATGCTAAGTCAGGTAGCCTTGGCGTCATCCAGCGTCTTTGTTCTTCCCTCTTTTGGATATAGTGTGTTATCCACCTTGAGTCAATCTCTGAACATCAGCCTGTGGCCAGGAGGCAGGAGGTCCGTCTTATTTTGTGGTTTTATTCTTTGGGCTAACAAGGACCAAGAAGCTTCATGTCAAGCACTGTACTGAGTCCTTTAAAAACTGCATTAATCTCCACTTGAACTTGAGAGACAGGTCTCATTTTGCAGATGAGGCAGCTGAGGTAGAGAAAAATGCAATCATTTGTCCCAGCCCACCAGCATCATGTGCCAATGCTGAGACTTGGCTCTAACAATCTGTGTTCTGAATGCTTGGTGGACAGAAGTTTCTAGCTCTAAGTGCTGGAGGACTCGATGGCACCCAACAATACCACTTGTTCCCCGGAGTGCATTGCATATAAGTTAGTGAGGAGATAGACACAAAGGCAGATAGATTTAACACAGAATGACATAATACAGTTGAACACCAGTGTGGTGTCAGAAACCTTGAAAATTGGCTTTTTTATCCATTACATTAGCTTCTGAGGGCACCGTCTCCAGCTACCTTAACTGTGGACACATGATCTTGCAAATCATCAACAGCTGTAAGACCTATATAAGAGAGGGTTTTCCACACTGTAGAAAACAGTGGTGGAAAGAGGGTGAAGAGACTGTGGCAAGGTATAATCAGAGGAACCCTGGAGATGGAGCCACAGTTAAAAGTTTTGCTTGCTGGATGATTGAATAAAAAGCTAACTTGTAACTACTCTGAGATTAAATTTGCTGGATGACTGAGGAAACCAGAGGTGCATTTGTGCTATTGAACTGAACCTAGACTTTTACTAATCGAGGCATTGTGCCTTGTTAATCTGTCTTGGGACTGCTGGACTCAATCTGGACTTGCATTGCGTGCTATTCTCTGCCTCTCTCACTCCTCAGCCTATTTCCCTGAATAAACCCCACAGCTCTGAGTAAAGTCTTTGAGTCAAGTTGCAATGAACATTGGACCCCAAAGATTGGTAGAAATAGGTGCAGGAGCATGTGGGGTGGCATGTCTGACTATGGATGTTATTGATGGGGACAGTTCCCCTTTATGGAACAGGTAGAACTCAGACTCGACCTTTTTAACATTGCATCTGCTCCTTTTACAGCCAGTCATGGGGTCTGAGAGGCTGGCATTTGAGTAGGGCCTAGAAAGACAAGAAAGAATTTACTGGATGTAATAGATTGAAATGACTCAACGGAGGACAGATGGAGTCAAAGGAAGGCAGGGACGGTGTGCTGTGATTCTTTGAGTCTGGAGGGTACTTGGAGGTGAGGAGAGTGTGGCTGGGTGGCTGGATGTGGCCATGCAGCCTGTCCAGCCTTGCTGCACGGGGTCATGTTGGTATTGGTGAGCCATTTAAGGTTAGTGAGCAGGCTTGGGTCATGTTTCAGAAAGGCCTCTATCTGCTATGTAGAAGAGACAGTGCTGAGACGTTCAAAGGCCATCCACTTTCCGTTGCCCTCCACCTCACCACATTCCTCTGAGGAGGCCCACATGAGCCGGGGGAGTAGCATCTATGACACATGCTCGAGGGTTTGGGTCCCACTACTCAGCACACGCAGGCCAAGGTTGAGATTTACGGTATTTACATTCCGGAAAGCAGCATCAGCAAAAGGGCCATCGCCTAATTCTGGAGTACAGACGTTTAAACTGCATTTTCATCATCACGTCTTTAACAGCCACACACAATGTCACACACTTTTTTTTTTAAATGTATAACTTCATAGGAACCAGTAGAACCAGAAGAATCGATGCCTTTGAGTTGTGATGCTGGAGAAGAGTATTGAGCATATCATGGACCACCAAGAGAACAAACAGGTGTGTCTTGGAGAGGGCTTTTCCTTGGAGGCAAGGATTTCGAAGCTCCATCTCACACACTTTGGGCATGTAGCCAGGAGGGATTGGTCTTTGGAGAAGGACATCATGCTTGGAAGAGTGGAGGGACAGCGCAGGAGAGGAAGACCCCAGATGAGATGGACTAATACAGTAACTGGGGTAATGTGGGTAGGTGTATCAGAGTCAGTGAGACTGGCTCAGAATAGAGTAGGGTTCAGAGCTGTTGTACATACGACAGCACATAACAACAACAACAACAACAACTTCACAGGGTGCCTAACACCTGTGACTTTTTAATCAAGAAATTCCCCCAACTCCAATGATAAGTGGTGAGGAATTACACTGCCCACCCAAGGGTAAGCAGTTTGAAAATAACTACTGCTTTGTGGGAGAGAGGTGGGCAGTTTCCTTCCGTTCAGTGTACTGCCTCTGAAAACCCACTGGAGGGTGGAGGGTCAGCTATGACTCAGCATAGAACAGGCTTCAGAGCTATTGTACATATAGGGTCACTATGAGTCACAGACAACACCAGCAACATGCCAACCGGGCAGAAAAAGCTACCTGGAGGTCACCTGCTGTGCTGCCCCCACACCCTGCCTAGGAGGTGTCAAAGTGGCACTGAAAAGTGACAAAAAAGTGACAGAAAAGACCTGGGAGGCTTAGTAGTCTAGGAAGCAATGTGTGGGGTGTAGAAGGATCAGCCTAGATGGGGCTGGGAAAGCCCACCGTATCCCTAAGCCTCGTTTCCTCTGGCTGGGGTAGGGGGCACAGGGCACAGGGCACAGCCAGTGCTCTAATGCGTGGACTTGTGGGTGTTCTCAGTGGCGCCGCTTGGAGGTGAGGGGCAGCTCTTTGGAACGAGCAAGCAGCAATGTTTTCCTTGGTATTTGTCGCCGGATTTGCTGAAATCCAAGGGGATGTTTTCCTAAGATAAAGGCTATTGTCTTGTGGAGACACAGGCTGGAGACAGATTCTGGGGGGCTCACAGACGTGGGCAACGGGGATGCCTGGCACGGGTCCCTGCCTGCTCCCCGGGAAGCCGTTCTCCACCGCAGGGCTCCGCGGGCAGGGCCTGTAAACCGACCCTGCGCGCTGCAATGGCGCATTAATGAAAGTTTTGACAGAGAGATTTCATTTTGGAGCTCACATTCCCTGAAGGGTTTGTAATAATTGCGCTTGAAACGGAGCCATTCGGCCTCAATGCTTTCCAGATTGGGGGAGCAGACACGTGCTTCTTCGTGGGGAGGCAGGCTGGGGAGGGGGCTGTACTATGGAAGCGCATGGGTAAATGCCAGTTCATAACCCGGACTTCTTTATTTTTTTTTCCTTTTTTAAAAAATTATTATTAAATTTTATTCGTTTTAATGAACATTTACAGAGATTTTGGGTTCTCATTCATTCATTGTTGCACTGTTTTCTCCACCCTCCTCCCCAGTTCGTTCTTCTCCCCCCCCATGTCTGTTTTAATTGTCCAATTGCCACAGTGCTTGTCAAAGCCAGTTCTGATTAATCTCCTTTGTCAGTGTGTCCTTTGCCTTTCCCTATCACTCCTCCCTGAGAGAGACTTCACCCTGATTCATAAGGAAAAGGGGATGGCGTATTCTCTTAGCTACTTCCTGCTGAAAAGGGACGCTGTGGGTTTCAGGGTGAAGATCTTCTAGCAATCCCGTGAGGTGGACGTGGGGGCTTCTGACCTTCTCCACACTCCTTGCTCCTGGCCTCAGAACTGTCCTGGGAATCTCAGTCCCATCTTGTTTTTCCTCTTCTCGGATGCTTCTCCTTCTCTAGCTGCTGCTTCTGCCGCCTCTGAAGGGTAGCTGACGAACAGGAAAAGCCTGGTGCCCCCCTGCCTCTCCGGACCCTGCTGTCACAGCTCTCTGGCCCCTTGCTCCTCAGCCCCGAGTTCTCTATTGGTACTTAAGGCCTCACGCTCACTCCTGCCTGAGGCCCTTTGCCCTCACCCCCTCCTGTGTGGGAACACTGTCTCCAAGCCCCCATGAATTTTCCTACTCTGCCTCACTTCTTTCCATAGCACCGGCCACCAAGACTTTGGGATTGATCTGCTTCCTGTGCGCAGCGGGCATTGTGAAGATGGTGAAAGTCTGGGCAGTGCTTCATTCTATTCTGTGTTGAATCCTTGAGTCAAATCAAAGGCACCTAACAACAACACTCTGCTGATTAAGCCTCCATCGTTAGAATGTGAGTTCTCTAGTGCTGTCTATTCCCCTGATGTGTGAAGTTGTTCTATAAATATGTGAGGGATGAATGAATGAATGACACAGCAGGACTGGGCATCCTAAAGGTGCCCTTGCACAACCCACACGTCACTGAAAGTTTGTGGAGGGATATGGACGAGCCCTCCCTCTCCCAGCCCCACAATGTCCCCCAGATCTCACGCATCAGCTCCACTCAGTTCTACCTGAGGTCTTGTGTTCTGTTGTATCTCTTCAGTCATCCTGCACCCCCACCCCACGATCACAGGCCTCAAGACCCACACACTCCAGCATGTGCTCCCTTCTGTCTGGGAGGCAGCAAGTCGGGAGAACCAGCCCACTTCACAGATGGAGAAACTGAGAATCAGAGGCTACCGCTCAGCCCCTCAGTGATTGAGGGGCTGGAGCAGAGGCTGAGCCTAACACTCTCCCTTAGAGCAACTGTCAGGACATAGGACTGGGGGCCCCACTGAGGCAGCTCGGGGTGGGGCAGGGGGAGGAATCAGCCCTATTGCGGGCAGCCCTGGGTTCCAGTGCCGATGACAATACTTGCCAGGACTTGGGCTTAGGGCACTGCCTCGTGCGTCCTGAAGATAATGCTTTCCTTACAGGGTTGAGAGGACAAACTGACATTGTATTTATAAAACAGCTGTGTAAGCTGACGAGCCCTCAGCCAAGAGGAATTTTGATGTGGGTCATCGGCATTGGTGCGCCTATAGTGATGGGGGGGTGACTTTGGCTCCTACCCAATGGGCTGTGATTCGGCAGACAGCTGGCCTCTCTGTGAGAGGGCCTCCCTTGCTGTTTTTTTGGGGTTAACTGAGGTTATCTAGATGCCTTCAGCCACAGGAGACAGAGGTCTGATGCACGATGGGGTGTTTTATAGTCACACAACAAGGGGAGGTTTGAGCTGCCTTGGGAATGGACGGGGGTCAGAGGTCAGCCTCTCCCCTCCTCTCTGGGCCTCTTTCTCTGTCTCTCTTTTCCTGTAAGTTTCGTTCCCTCAGAGCAGGCTCTCCCCCAAGCACAGAGCATAGCCAGGAGAGACATAAATGCACAGCCTTATTGCCTGAGGGTTCCCTGATGCCAGAGAAGGAAAAAAATCCCAGGGGAGGATTCTGATTGGCCTGGTTGGTGTCATGTGCTTAATGAGCCAGGGAGGCTGGGTATCTGAGAGGAAGAAAGCGCAGCTCTCAGAGCCAGGAGTGTCCTTAAGGAGGGCAGCGGGGGATAAAGACCTGTTCCTAAAAGAAAGCAGTGTTACTATCTGAAGAAGGTGAAGGAGACTTCTTGTTGACTATTGTTGAGAAGGAACGGATTCCTTGCTGACCCCCCAGTGGGGACGAGAGGAAATGGCTCATTTTTCTTCCATGGAGCTGTGGGTACATTGGAACCACATGCCTTTGGGTTGACAGCACAATTCTTTACACTGGGCCATCAGAGCTCTGTGGAAAAGGGGCTAGGAAACAAATAATCAAAGTGCAGTTTCTGGGGGCTGATGCCTTTGTTCTAGAAACCAGTGGGTGAAGAAGCCCCAAGTCCCAGCAGATGAGATCTGAAAGCTTCTTCCTCATTGTTCCCAGGGTCTCCTCAAAAGCTACCCAGTAGGAACTGCTGATTCCACTGTTGGGTAGAAACAGGGATCCCCAAGACCTGCCTGGTCCCTCAGTGTGTAATATGCTATAAACTCAGTCCTAATTCATTAATAAGATATGTTTGGCTTCATATAATAATCAGAACTCTAAAGTTAATTTAAAGTTGGCTCTGGCTATGTCCCGCAGCTGGGGGCCTACCGTGGTTGGCCGCTCATAGAGGGGTGGGGACACCTCCCTTGCCTTCTCTGTCCACATCACCACCCTCCCCTACCACCTTGATCACCGCTGATCTGGACTCTGGGGTTGAGGCATGGGTGTGGAGAGAGGAGGGAAGAGCAGGCCAGAGAGCTGCTCCATTTCTGACCCTCTTCTCTGAGCCTCTATGAAAGCGTCCCCCTCATCCCTGGGGTGTACCCCCACAGTTCTCTTGCTCTGGGTAAATGTACACCCTTCTGGGAGCTGCTTTACCTTTTCAGCCTCCTGATTGGAGACCACCTCCACCGTCTCTTCTGCCACTGTCCCTGTGAGTGAAAATGGAGCAAAGATAACACCCTTGTTGGCTGATGTGCTGTTCATAATCTGTCCAGCAGACCACGGAAGGCTCTGAGCTTACAGGAGGATCCTGCTCTTCTTGGGTTTGGTACCAAAGACGCCAGCCAGCCAGCCAGCCTCTCATCTTCTCAATTTCCAGGGCAAGAGTCCCTGACAGTCACCCCTGCCTGTACCTGCAGGGACTCCTGGTCAGCTCTCCACGTGGTCTCAGCTATCATCCTGTGGAAGCTCACCACTCCCCAGGCTGGAGGTGAGAGGCAGGTACTCTCATGTTCTCCCCCACATATCCCCTTCCACCAGCCCCTCAGTCTCTATCCGCCAGCCCTCTTGTAGCTCTGATGTGGGTCAGTGATCTAACAAGTTCCTGGTCACCTACTTGGAACTTTCTGGCTTGTTTCAGAACTCACTGTGAATACTTGACAGCGTGGTGCTTCAGTGAGAACTTTCAGCTTAGCATCGTAATGATAGAAGCATAGCTGCCTGCAGGGACACTCCCTCCCAGGCACTGCCCAGGGACTCGACCTATGTGTGTCACTGTTCAGTTGCCGGCCGGCCGGCTGTCATCCCCATTTCCGGGTGACCAAGTTGAGTCTCAGACAGATTGGGTGACTGACCAGAGATCACACACCTAGCAAGTTGAAACCTGTCCTCCCTTTAGCCATAAAGCGCTTCTGCCTCATTCTAAGAGTCTTTTGAGTTCATTTAGCAGGAATTGAGCGCAGAGCAGTCTGGTGGTGGTAGCTCAGTCGGAAATGGACCTTCTTGGAAGGAGCAGGCTAAGTCTTGGAAACTACGCCTGTCCATTCTGAGGTTCTAAGGGCTGTTGGATGGCTGGAGTTTGTGTATTTGAGGAGGCTGTGCAGAAAAGGTCCAGCAAGGAATCTCCCTTCAGATTATCCAACACATCCAGGATTTAGGCCTTCCCACCATCGACATACCCAGGCCTTGGGTTCCAGGGTCTGGGAACTCCATGCCCATGTGACCCAGGGAGCTGGCAGAGGGAGGCATCTCTTCCAGTCATGCTGAGGTCCAAGGACCCCCCCCCCCCCAACCCCGTGCCTGGTCCCATGCCAGGATCCCTTTTCTGGACAGAAAGGGAATCTTTTGACAACAAGCCCCCTGATCCCAGACTTCCGGGATGCTCCTTTTTGGCATCAGTCTCCTGCCCCGTCTAAATTGCACTCATCCTTACTCATTCTCATTTGAGCCTGGGTGGATCCCGGTACCGGCTCACAGGATGGGGCTGGGCCTCCGGAGCTCTGATACAGATTCTTATTGCAGAGTCCAAGAGTTGGGCTTCATATCCGGAGGTGTTTTATTTTTATTCTTATTAAAAAGAAAATTATGCTGATCATCGAAATGAAGCTGTTAGATTTTTACAGAGGAACCTGCCAATATGAATAAGCCTGCAGGATTAGGGAGGAAATGGGCTGATTCCAGTGTGTTGGCAAGGAGAGCGCACTCCCCCTCCCCATGTGGCGTGGGGCGGCTCTGTCTCCCACCCCCTCTGAGAGGGGTCTGGGGGGGCTCCCTGTTCTACTGTGGTGGTAAGGCCAAATGGGGCGATGATTCAGCTCAGAGAGGACAACCTTTGGTGAAGGATAATCTCTTTCCAGAATCTTACACCTTTACTTCCAAATTCACAAGGCACCTCCTCCAGGCTGCCCTCCGAGGTTTATCTTAATGGCAGCCAGGCTGTCCCAGGAGGCATCCTCTTTGTAACCCTTGTCACTCTCTGAGTGTGTGGACTGTGTGTTTGTACGGACTGTTTCATGCTTAATGCATATGGGAGCTTAGTATATACAAGAGTGTATATACATGAAGTCTGTGAGTCTGAAAATATGCTCGAAGTAAGTGAGATGAAGTTCTGCCATCCAAGCCTCTGTCTCCCAGACAGGGCCACTCTGTCCTGCAGGGTGTCGCCATCCACCTCCTTTCAGCCACTGTCACTGGTCGGAGGAGGCTTTGGTGTTGCTATGGTGCTGAAGCAGAGCGTCCAGACTACAGCGGACAAGAAGACGGCCTGGTGAGCTACTGAAAGCCAGTGGATCCCAATGGGTCAGTAGTCTTATCTGCTGGTCATCGGGAGGATGGTTCGGGACTGGGCAGCTCTGAGTTCTGATGTGCATGGGGCCACCAGGAATCGAGGCCAGCTTGACTGCAGCTGACAATGTGTGTGTGTGTGTGTGTGTGTGTGTGTGTGTGTGTGTGTATGTGTGTGAGAGAGAGAGAGAGACAGAAAGACTGGATGACTATTAAAAACCACAAACTGAAATTAATTTATGAATTTACTGCAAACTTAATTTTACATGTGTCCCACCCTGAGCTCCTCTGGAACCAGATCCCAGAAAGGTTCTGGCAAGTGGGCAAGGTGCCCTGTGGCACACCAGGAAGTTGGACAGGACCCAGCATTAGAGTCAGGCTCTTAGCCTCCTGGCTGGAGTCTGTGCAAGGCTTGGTGGGCAGCTCCAGGAGCAGGAAGTGCCTAGACCTTAGCTCTTTTTTTAAAAAAAAATTATACCGGTTTATTTACAAAGTTCATATACATTGTTTTTCACACTGGATCTTTCCCATTTCCCTCACACCCCCTCCACCCATCAAATTGTGCGACCCTATGATTAACAACCCCCCCTGCCCATCCTCAACCCTCTGCTCCCTGTCAGATCCTTATACTCGTTCTACAGTAATGAACTTAATACAGTATTTGTCCTTATGGGACTGAGTTAGTTCACTTAGCATAATACTCTCCAGTCCCTCCCAAGTTAGGTAGTAATTTACAAAATCATTGCTCCTGCGTGTTACACAGTATTCCTTTGTGTGAAAGTACCACAATTTTTCCAATCCGTTGAATTGTGGTTGGACATTTGGACTGTTTCCATGTTTTTGCTGTGGTGAATAACGCTGCTGTGAACATTGGTGTACAAGTCTCCATTCATGCCTCAGTTCTCATTCTCTTGGGGTATGTATATTCCAAGGAGTAGGTATTCCAAGGAATAGCTGGGTCATATGGAATGTCTATGTTCAGCTTTTTGAGGAAGCGTCTAACTGCCTTCCAGAGTGGTTGTGTGAGACCTTAGCTCCTGACGAGATCTCTAAGGGTCAGGCAGGTTTTGTCCCTCTCAAAGCAGCACAGCACATGTGGCCTTGGCTGTACCTCCTGAAAGAGGGTTCTGTGGGAGGCACCATTTGTCCTGTGTACTCTGGCAGGTCAGGAGTAGAGGTCACCCATGATCCCCCACTTTGCTGTGTTGGTTTTGGTTTTCTTTCTGTGCCGTTGAGTCTGAACTATCTCATAGCTGACCCTCCAGCAGGTTTGAATTATTGCCCGTCTTTCTCCTGAGGAACAGCTGATAGATTTTCCTTCAGACTTGGCAGTGTGACTTTTTACCACTGGGAGCACCCCCATATCCCCACCCATTTGGGAAGCACCAACTCTGGGCCAACCTCATGCTCAGAACTCAGTGAATTAAGTCCTCAGCCCTGTGGAGCGGGGACTGTTACTGTCCTGGGCACATGTGATGCTTGAAGCAGTTACATGACTTGTGACTTGCCCAGGATCATGAAGGTGGACTTGAACCCAGGTCTTAAACGTGGTGCCTCACTGCCTTCTAATACTTGTGAGTGCTGT
The DNA here is from genome assembly GCF_000299155.1 of Elephantulus edwardii. NCBI lineage: Eukaryota > Metazoa > Chordata > Mammalia > Macroscelidea > Macroscelididae > Elephantulus > Elephantulus edwardii. The sequence continues at coordinate 13,623,584 of NW_006399830.1, read as the reverse complement.
ATGGGACTCCTGTGACTTGGGACAAATTATGTGGCTATAAAACAGGGTGACCCAGCAGGAGCACGTGACAAGATATGTGAAGACAGCATAGCGTCTGGCACCTAGTTCTCCGGCCAGGCCAGCTCTCTGGCGGCCCTCTCCCTCCCACTCAGTGCTGATGCCCCCAGGGGAGGGAGATTAGTAGAAGGAGCTCTTGTCCACTTGAGCCTGGACACTGAGATTTACAGGTGGTGGCTGGGGGAGTGAGGATATTGGGCCTAAGGCACCAAGACTTGGGAGGCACTCACTGACTTTCCCCAGACATCTGAAGAGAACGAAGACTGTTCTAGATTGGGAAGGAGGCCTGGTGTGTCTGGGAAGGCCAGCAGGGCTCGTGTCGGTGAAGGGCAAGGGGAGATAGCACAGGAGAGACGGAGAGTGCTCTCCAGGCTGGCAGCCGGCTTGTGGATGTGTCCGCTGTGGACTGGACTGGCCCCTGGCAGCAGTGGACCTCCTGACCCAGGACAGGAGTGGGGTGGGGTGTTGAGGCAAAGAATCAAGTGACATTTGGAAAAGTACTTGAAAGTAACCGTTGTTGTTGTGGTGGTGTACCATAGCGTGGGGACCACCCATAGCTGACCCTCTGACAGGTCTTCAGAGGCAGTTAATCACACAGGAGATTGCCTGTCTTTTGTCCACAGAGCAGCAGGGTGGCCTCGAACCAAGTACCTTTGGGATTGCAGTGCAGCTTCTTGCCACTAGGCCACCAGAGCTCCTAGAACACCCTTTATCACCTTGAGAAGAAATCTCTGGGTGGTATAACACCGTGCACTAGAAAGTTGAAGGTTCAAGTCCACCCAGAAGCTCCTGGAGAAAGGCCCAGTGTCTGTAAAATCAGCCACGAGAACCTAGTGGAGCACAGTTTTCAGTGACACACGTGGTGTCACCACGAGTCATGGCGTCCACCCGGACAAGTAATTGGTTAGATTGCCCAAACTACTAAAAGAACTGTGTGTCTCAGAGAAAGTGCAACCAGGCTGTTCTGTGGAGCCAAGGACAGTGAAATTTCATCTCCTAGACTTCGGGTGTGTTGGTAGAAAGGGCCAGTCCTTGGAGAAGAGCATCATGCTTGGAAAAGGTGGGAGTTGAGCAAAGGAGGGGAAGACCCTCAACCAGATGGCTTCACACAGTGACTGTAACGATGGTGTGTTGGAGATAATGAGCTTGGCACAGAACAGAGCAAGGTTCAGATCAAAGGGTCACTCTGTGTGACAGTCGATGCGATGAAATCTAGCAACAACAACTAACACAAGATCCATTTGGGGCTTGGATTCTAATTCTACCAACCCTACCCCAGTGTTTCCACCTGGAGAAACTGGAGACCAGCAGGGGTGAGGGAGGCACCTCTTGTCAGCTAAGCCAAGCCTCCTTTTACCGATGGGGAAGTTGAGGTACACCAGCAGTCCAGGACACGAGCATTTTCCTGAGAGACCCCATTGCTGTCGAGTCGGTTCGAATCATCAAGTGACCCTTTCATGGGGTTTTTGTGGTCGCACATCTTTATGGGAGGAGGTTCCCCGTCTTTCTCCCTAGGATCAATCACCTGGTGGATTCAAACTGCTGGACTTTGAGTTAGCAGCACAGCAGGTAATGCGCCCTGCCAGCACAGAGCTATTATAGCCTCCCTCTCATGTTTTGCCAGAGAGTTCTTGCCTCTCCACCCTGCTCCTCTTCTGGGAACTCTGAGACACTTGAGCTGCCTCCTGCCCACCCTATCCCCCCCCCAAGCCCTTGAACCTCCCACTCAGTCCTCCCCACCCCTGCCTTCAGACTCACATGGCTGGGGCTCTCGGCAGGGAAGGGGCTGGGGTGAAATCCTGCCTGTCCCCAGCCGTTAGCACAGATATTGGAGAGCCACCAGTTACCTGATCCTGAAAGGGACACGTTTCACTTCCTTCCTGCTTGTTCCGCTGCCAGGCCCGGCGGCCCCCACCAGGCCCGCCTGTGACAGGCATATTGCGAGCACATGTTTTCTGTGCAAAGCACTGCTCACAATAAACAGACGCTGAAAAACCACATTAAAATGAGCTGAGGGAGAGGGAATCACTTTGTAACATGCTTTATTTTATTTTATTTTGGACTTTGGAGAGAAGGATGTCTTGGCTGCTAATCAAAGAGCTGGTGGGGGCCTTGGAGCAGAAAGCAAGCCGTTTGCTGCTACCCCCTCGGACAGCGGCCGGGGCTCCGGACCCTGGGTGGGCCACATGGTCAGGCAGGAAGCTGAAGGCCCTCGGATCCCATCCTAGACCCACTGCACCTGAGCTGGAGCCCTGGGGTCAGCTCCTTAGTCTATCTGACCACAGAGGAGTTTCCCGCGGCATCAAGCTTCCAATTTTTTTCCAGAAACATGGACCCCTCCTCATTTAGTGGGTATGCCAGGCCCCATCAAGGGAGTCTATTGAAAGACTTCAGCATTAGAAGGAGGTTCCCGTCATGGTGGGGTGAAAAGAGTAGAGACTCAGTTGAGTTATGATACCACCTGACTTGCTTTGAGACCTTGAACGTCTCGTTCTCCCATCCGATTTCTGTAAGAAAAGCTGGTTCGGACTGTTACAGGAATTCCTAGCAAGACACTGGCATCAACCGGTCAGTCACACTCAGATTGATGCCTTTATGTCCAGCCACCCCCAGATGCCCGTCTTAGATGTCCCAGAGGCCCCTCACACCCTCAAGTCTCATGGTTCCCCCACTGAAACCACTTCCGTTTTTCTGTTGGTCATGCTCAGAGAAGAGCATGACTCCCTCTCGCAGTTTGGATGAATCTCCAGAATCTTCCCAACTGCAACTCTCTCCTCTCCTTTGTTACCTGATTCAGGGAACCCCCAAATCCAGCAGATTCTTCTGCCCACACAGCCCTGGGGTCCCTCCATCTCCTCTGCCCCCCTGACTTCTCATCCTCCTGTTGCCTGGACCACCTCAGGGACCCCTTCAAGAGAGACCTAAAACGGGAAAGCTAAAACATCCCGCCTCCCCACTGTCGCCCCTTCAGTGACTTTCCATCGCCTTCTGCTTAGAAGCCAAACAGCACCACCAGCGAGATGCATATGGTGTCTTTGTGTGAAACAGCCTCCCCTTCCCCGAGGCACTTGACTGCCATCTGCTGGGAAGCTGTGGTAATAAATATACAAAAAGCTGTGAGGACGTGATGCGCGTGGCTTCCCCTGGATGTCCTGATCTCAGCACCTCCTGGCACACAGGATCCCCAGTGCTTCTAGGGTCACTGGTCTCTCTCCTTCCATCTTTTCACATCTTACTATTCAATAATAACAGGTTCCTTGTGGCACTCTAAACATGGCACAGCGTGATGGTTAAGAACAGATGAGGGAGAGAACTGTTTTAAAGGGATATATGATTAGGTATTATTGTCATGTCAGGAGTCCGGAATGAAGGCTGCACAGTGCAGTGGACTTGGGGAGAGGAATTGCATAGCAATGAAAGAGTCTTTCTTTTTCTTTTCAAGGAGAAAAGTGAATTGGGGTAACAGGGGTGGGCAGGGAGAAAAGTGCAACAATGAATGACTGGAAACCCTAAGTCTCTGTAAACTTTCATTAAAATGAATAAAAAATAAATGTATACACTGAGCGCAGAATCCAAGCTCTGCCGTGAGCGTGCCCGCTGCAAAGTCATGTAACCTCTACGTTCAGCTTTCTCATCTGAAAAACAGGTTCTATAATGGTACCTTCCTTATGGGTTGTTGGGACTGACTCATAGCCTGACCTTCCAGGGGGTTTTTGGAGGCTGTAAATTATACAAGAAGAGCTTGATTGCCTTTCTTTCTCTCTCACAGCTGCTGGCAGATTCGAACCCTGAGAGATACCACTTTCAGGTTAACAGTGCAACTCCTTACAGACACTATCAAGTCAAATGTGACTAACGGAGACCCAATGGGTGATAGCTTTGAAGCCTGCCCTATCCTGGGCCAGCCTCATTGTCTCAGACACGCCTACCCCTATTACCCAGTTACTGAGTCAAGCCATCTCCTCCAAGGTTTTCCTTTCCTGTGCTGCCCCTCCGCCCTTCCAAGCATGATGTCCTTCTCCAAGGACTGGCCCCTCCTGGCAGCCTGCCCAAAGTATGTGAGATGGAGCTTCAAATATCTTTGCCTCCAAGGAGCAACTTAGTTTCACCCTCTCCTGGACAGACATTTTTGTTCTCTTGGCAGTCCATGATATGTTCAATACTCCACAACTCAAAGACATTGATTCTTCTTCTGTCATCCTTAGTCATTGCCCAGCTCTCTGATGCATAACAAGTAATTGTGAAGACCATGGCCTGGACCAGGCACACCTTAGTCTCTAGACTGACATCATTGCTCTTCAGTACTGTGGAGAGCTTAGTTAATCTTTGTCCAGTGACTAGAACAAGGTGGAGGCATATTACACGCTTTGCTGTTAAGTGGTTTCTGACTTAAAGGGATGCAGCAAGACAGAGTTAGAACTGCCCCGTAGGGTTTCCACGGCTGAGATCTCTAAGGGAGCAGATGGCTACATCTTTCTCCCACAACTGGTAGGTTTCAGTGCTCAACATTTCAGTTAGCAGCTGAGTGCTTAACCACTGTGCCACCAGAGCTCCTTGATGGGATATAAAAAAGAAAATCCTATAGCATTTCTAACGCATGTTGTTATGTACCACGGAGTCAGAACTAACTCAGATGCTAGAAATGCTATATTAATATTTCTTTTATAGTACCATCATGCACGCAAGTGTCAAGGACTCTCGTTCATAGGGTTGCTATCAGTCGCCTATGACTCGATGGCACTTAACAACACAGAAAGAGACCAGTTGGCCTAGTGGACCGGAAGTGATGCTACCAAGCCAAAGGTGGGTGAGTCTAATCTGCAGCCCTAAGGCCTGTTTTTCACTGTTTTTGTTCAAACATTCTTCTAGGTCATGTAGCCCTGGTGCGTCCACTTGCTGTACAGAGGTAACTTGTGGTCTCTGTGAAGGTGAACACTGTGACACTGATGTGTCAAATGTGCTAACGGTTACCCATGGTGGACAGTGTTTGGTGGAGCTCCCCGGTTGAAACAAGCTTGGAAGCAGGAGTGGCATCCACCTCCATAAATAGCTTGTCTCTGGAAACCCTATGAACCTGGAGGAAGGATGAAACTCACGCACGCAAGTGTCGAGGACTCTCGTTCATAGGGTCGCTATGAGTCACCTACGACTCAACCAACAGCACTTAACAACAACAACAACAACAACAACAACATAGTACCATCAACTCTTAAGCTGATCAATCTCTCCTCCATCCAGCTCTGATCCTTCTCTACTTGATATACTTCTAGTTTATCTAGTCGTACCTCAACGCAAACAAAGTCTTTTCTGACCCCAAGGAGAAGCTAAGGGACCCGCCCTTGGATGTCCCTCGGCTCAAGATGACCCAGCTGAGTGTGGCTTCTGTCCCTCAGATGGTCCTGGGCTGTGAGGTCCTCAACAGCAAGGACAAGGCAGACTCTCCAGGCCTGGCCGCGTACTGACCCCGCAGAGAGGCTGTCTACAACGTGTCCTTAACGTCACATCAATTAATTCAGCTCATTTTGTTCCTTGATGAGGATTTGAAGCAAAGTAGCCATTACATGGATTCTTAGTTCAAAATGGTAAAATAAATGAAATATTTCCTAGCAAATGTCACATCAGGGACCGTGATGGCGTAGTCTGTAACGTGTCTGACTGATAACCGAAAGGTCGGCAGTTCCAGTCCACGTGCTGATCCACTGTGTCTTCCTGCCGACGTTTTGATAAACACCCCGTGGAAGGTCACTGGGAGTTGGAGTTGACACAGGGCAGTGGGTTTGGTTCTTTGGGAAATGGCCTTACTGGATAGGCCAGCCTTACAATGACTGTTTCCTTCATTTAACTCTGGAAGCTGCAACTCCATTTGACAGATGTGGACACTGAGGCTCCTGGGGTTATGTAACCTGCGTGAGATCCCTCATCAAGGAAAGGGGTGGATTCCAGGCAGATCCACGGCCTGAAACACCAGACTTGTCAGCAGCCACAGCTCTCTTAAGCTGCTGGCAGTTGTTAATCCTGAGGCTGTGATTGTCCTGAGAGGGTGCTTTGCCTTGAATACAGAGGCGGGTAGCGATCTTATTGCTGTGTCACCCTGGGAGAATCCCTGACCTCTCTGGGCCTCGTCTTCATCCTGTGATTTCATGCCTGCCAGGGGCGCCGTGCAGGTTTGTGATGAAGGCTTCGCTAATTGACCAACTTGATGAAGCTCTTGTGGCGAAGGAGTTCTTGAAAGAGACCTTTTTGAAAGCCTGGGATTGAGGAAGGAATTTTCATTTCACACCAGAAGTGGGAGAAAGGTGGGAGAATGGGCCTGAGTGCTGGAGGCGGCGGGCTTTGGGACCTGGCTGTGTGGAGGTGCAGGGAACTTCTGCCTCCCAGCTCCGCCTTCTTTGGGGGGGCCCTGGAGGGAGCCCAGACCTCAGCCAAGAGCTACGGTTCCCTTTTCTGCCAGCAGTTTCTACCTAAAGGGATGCTTGTCCTGAGAAGTGTTCTTTCTTGGATTGCTTCATTGTCTAGAAAGAACGGAGCCCCTTTCTGTCTGATGATTGACAATTGGAATCGTTCCCTTCTTACACCTATACCCTCCCTGTCCTGCCTCTGTGCTTCCATCGCCCCTCCTGTGTCCTGTGTAAGAACACCGCCTTTTCTGGTCATTAACTTCCGATGTCCTTGGATGCGTGAGCTGCTCTAGGATGCTGAGTGAGGGGAAATGTTGGCTTGGCTGGGCCGGCCCCCTTCTTGCCACTATTTTGTTGTATGACTTTGGGCAGATGACATGGTCTTTTGAGACCTCACTTTCCTCATCTGTAAAAAAAAAAAAAAAAAAAAGAATTAACCTGTAGAATCAACAAAATACTCGTCACAGTTAGGGGGTTTTTGCCCCCCTCTTTGAGAATCAGACCACATTTTGGATCCTCTTATGCCCAGACACAAGACATAGCCAGTTGGGTTTTTCTTAAAAAAAATTATTCTGATTTATTTACAAAGTTTGAATACATTGTTTTCCACAAAAGGTCCTTCCCATTTCCTTCACCTCACCTACCCATCGAATTGTACAACCCTATGATTAACACCCTACACCCCCCCCCTTGGATCTTCATACTCGTTCTACAATAATGGTTTTATACCGTATTTGTCCTTGTGGGACTGAGTTAGGTCATTCAGCATAATGCTCTCCAGTCCCTCCCAAGTTAGGTAGTAATTTACAAAATGATTGCTTCTGCATGCTGTGTAGTATTCCATTGTATCAGTGCACCACAACTTCTCAATCCATTTGTTTGTGGTGGGACACCTGGGGTCTTTCCATGTTCTTGCGATGGTGAAAAATGCTGCTATGAAACTTGGTGTACAAGTTTCCTTTTGAGCCTCAGTTCTCATTTTCTTGCGGTGCTATGAGTCGCAGGCGACTCGACGGCACATAACAACAACAACAACAACAACAACAACAACAACCTATTCCAGGTGATGGAATAGCTGGGTCATATGGAATTTCTATGTTCCGCTTTTTGAGGAAGCACCAAACTGCCTTCCAGAGTGGTTGTACCATTGTACAGTCCCATCAACAATATACAAGAGGTCCTATCCCATCACATCCTCTCCAACATTTATTACTTGCTGTCCTTTTAAGCCTTGCCACTGCTACTGGAGTGAGACTGTATCTCATTGAAGACACAGCCAGTATTGCATATAGAAACCTTCAAGGACTTAGAGGGTAGAACGGAGGGAGGCCCCCGTAAACCTTGCAGGGCCCCATTTTTGTGGTGTGGTTGTTGTTAGGTACCATCGAGTTGAGTGTGACTCCTAGTGACCCTGTAAACAACAGATCCAAACCCTGTCCTATCCTGTGCCATCTTCACAGTCTCTAGCACAGATGAACCCATTGTGGTAGTCACTGTGTCCATTCACCTGATTGAGGGTCTTCCTCTCCTTTGCTATCTCTCCGCCTTTCGAAGCATGATGTCCCTCTCCCAGGAATAATCTCTCCTTGTAACGTCTCAAAGTATGTGAGGTGAAGCTTTGCTATCTTTCCTTTTAAGGAGCACTCTGGCTGCTGCACTCTGTCCAAGATATAGTTTGGAGAGTCCTTTCGGCTGTCCGTGGGCTAGTCACCATAGTTCAAAGGCATCATTCTTCTTCTGTCATCCTTATTCATTGTCCAGCTCTTAGATGCATAACGAGTGACCAAAAAAAGACCACAGCCTGAAACAGGAACACCTTAGTCCTCAAACTGACTCCTCAATAATTTAGAGAAGCCTTGACCTCCTGATGCCTTGGCTAGTGGGACCAAGTGTATTTATTGTGGATCCAAGTAAGATGAAGCTGTTGACAGTTTTCATCTTTTCTCCATCTTTTCTATGATGTTAAATAAAACATCATAGAAAAACAGTATTTCTGTGGGGTAAAGTTCACTGTTCTCAGCCACTTCCCCACCTACAGAGTAACTCAGGTCTTTCTCATCTGGTGGTGGTGGAGTGGACAGCAGGAACCCACTCCTGCCTCCTAAGAGGGGAAAAATACTCTATGCTTTGGGTTGTGGAGGCATCTACAGGTCCACTAACCTGGGAGGAGACATAGGTTCACTGTAGCTCTTTACCCCTATCTGTGAAATGGGCCTGAACAAAGACTCCCCGGGAGCAGGACGCTGGCGCAGGGAGCGTGGAGCTGGTTGGCAGCAGAGGGCTGTGTGAGCCCCCTGCCACTTCCCATAAGAAGAGCTCTGCCTGTTCCCCCAAGATGAGACGGAGTCAGAATTCTTTTATGGCCCGTTTTCTGGCCCTCACCCCTGTTTTCTTTGGAAAGTTGATGCAAGATCCTAAATTTCCTCAGCCTAATTTTAGTCTTTGGCAATGGAAGCCAAATGATGTCAGACCGAATATTCGATGTCACTGGCGTTCCCAGGCCCAAGTCTGTCACCAGCTCCCAGCAGCTGCCTTGATCCCCAGGGTCAGGGCTGAGCCTGTGGGATGTCACCTTCTCAGCTGCAGATAGAGGCCACAGTGAAGGGGAGCTTTCTCCTTTGTGGACGTGCCTCCTGGGTTTGGTTACCCACTTAATCACTGAGGGCCGGTTTTTACACCTTTGGCAGGTTTCTATGGAGCCAAAGCTATTTGCCTAGTACCTGCTGCCTGTCTCAGAGAAGTGGCCAGACGCCCCCTTATTGGATGGGACACGATCACCTCACTTACACAACCTGGGAGCATCTCTAACGACCAGCTCTGATCTCCTCATTAGGGCTTGGGGCTTGAATGATGGGGGCGCTCTTACCAGGGAGCTTTAGGGCGGTAGTCCATAGTGAGTTGCATTACCAACGTGTGGCAGTTCTTATCCATGAGCAACTGCACAGGAGAAAGATGGGCAGTCTCCTTCCCGTCGCATTTACAGCCTCTGAAACCTGGTGGAGGACCAGTTATGAATAGGAACCAACCTGCCAGCAGTGAGTTGAGCTGTTAAGAAAACAGGATCCGTAGGGAAGTCTCATGCTGGTGAATTTGACAAAACATTGAGAATATGAGCTCTTGGCTTGGGTGTCCCCCAGAGCACAGAAGAGCTCTTGTGAGGGAAGATTCCCAGAGTGTCAGCGCCACGAGGATCCTCTTGTGCTGCTTTGTCTCTGTTTAAAGTTCCCGCCAGGCCAGCGGCTGCCTCTCTGGGGACTTCTGGCTCCTCCCGGGAGTCTCAGGCCAAACGTGATAAGACCTGTGCGCTGCCTGTCTCTCCTGCCTTCCTCACCTCGTGCTTCTGTGCCACAGAACCCACAGCTGGGGAATTTCAAGACCAAGGATTTCTCCTCCTATGATGTCGGTGGCTGGAAGTCCATATTAGGGTGTGGGCGCTAGGAGAGGGTCCCTGCTTGTGACGATGTGGGCATTCCTTGGCATGTGGACAGATGCTATCTGTGTGCACTTTCTATAAACCACCATCCAGAAGGGTCTATGCTCAGGACCCACCCTCCTGTAGGCTGGGCTCATTAACATGAACAGAGGGAAACCTCTATTTCCAAACCAGGTGATGCCACATGAACAGAGGGACCAGACCTCCAAGTAACTAAGGAGGCCGGAGTGGGGGGAGGGGACTTCAGTCCACGGCCCCGACCTGCTTTTCGGCCTCTGCACTGTACTTAGAGCCCTCTCCCCTATCTGGGCCTTTGCACAGGCCGTCTCCCTGTCTGATCATCTTCCCTTCATCTTTGCCAGCTGCTGCCCATGCTCCTTACGTGACCCTTCCTGTGAGGAGCCCCGGCTGACCCCCCAGGCCGGATTAGAGGCTCTATTCTGTTTCCCCAATATGCTTTATCTTCGGCTTACAGCCCGCATGGTGCTGACCACTGCCAAGTTACTTGGTGGCATCATTCGGCCCATAAGGGACATGCTGCCTTCCAGGACCCGATGCCCAGCAGGGCCAGTGAGCATTAAGTGGGAGATGAGCGGCTGGATTTGGACAAAGTGGAAGGCGAGACATCCTGTGTGTGTCCTTATTCTTCTCAAACCATTCCTAAGTGCTCTTGGGTCCCAAAATGCCACTTAGCAGGATTCCAGACTCACCTGACACTCCCTCGGTGCAGCTGGGAAGAGGCATTTAGGGAAACTGTCATGTTCTTTCAATGGACTGGCTTACCCAAGTGTTCCTCTCTCATTCCCAAAGCTTTCATGACCTGGTGTCATTGGCTCCTGGCTAGAGAGAGGGGTGGGGAGTGGGCACAGGGGAGCAGACCCTTTCCTGCTCCCCTGGTCCTGCCTGCCCCAGGCTGATGAGGATGGAGGTAGTGGTGCTGGCCCCCCACCTCCCAAGATCCCAGACTGCTCCTCCCAGCCAGGCCCTCCCGGGCTCTGAGCGGCAGCATTTGTAGGTGCTGCCTTGGCCCAGCTGGACCGCCGAGAACTCATCGGCTCCAGCCAGCTGGGGGCAGCCCTTGAAGGCGGATGCTGGAGCCAGAGCTCCTCACTTGAAGATGCTCCCTGAGGCTTAGTCCTATCATCAGCCTGTAAAGTTTGGAGGCTTCTATCTCCCTCTCTGGCCTAGAGGGGCGAGGCTCTCCATCCTAGGATGCTAGCTGGCGCTCTGTGAGGCTTCTGTGTCCTGCAGAGGGATGGCCAGTCCAGGGCAGAAGTTCGGAGGCTTGATCTAAGGAACCCAGAGTCAGGAAGAGAAGGTTCAGGGCTTGGTGGGCGCCACGGCCCACAGGTGATCTTGGCCAACTTTGGTCTCTCCTCAGTCTCTGTTAGTTTCACTGTGACGAGGAGAGAGGAAGAAGCTCTGGGTCTTTGAATTTCATGTGGGCTGGAACCTCTAGCCTTTAATCAAGTTCATACATTGTGTCCCTCCTCCTTATATGAACACTCAAAAAAAAATCCCTCATTGTTGCCGAGTTAGAACCAGCTCTTAGCTGACCCTTCAGCCGGTTTTCTGAGGCTATATGTTGCTCTGAGGGAGCTCCCGTGCCCTAGTGGCAAGAAGCTGTGCTGCAATCCTGAAGGTTGTTGTTGTTGTTGTTGTTATGTGCCATCGAGTCGTTTGCAACTCATAGTGACCCTATGTACAACAGCCCTAAACCCTGCTCTATCCTGTGCCAACTGCATTGCCTCTGACACACCCATCCCGATTACCCCAGTCACTGAATCAATCTACCTCATAGAGGGTCTTCCCCTCCTGCGCTGTCCCTCCACCCTCCCAAGTATGATGTCCCTCTCCAAGGACCTGTCTCTCCTTACATGTCCAAAGTATGTCAGACGAAGCCCCAGAATCCTTGCCTCCAAGGAGCAGCCTGGTTTAACCCTCTCTAGGATGAATCTGTTTGTTTTCCTAGCAGTCCATGGTATATTCAATACTCTTCTACAGCACCGCAGCTCAAAGGCATCAATTCTCCTTCTATCCTCCCTAGTCATTGTCCAACTCTCTGATGCATAACAAGTGATTGCAAAGACCATGGCCTGTATCAGGCGCACCTTAGTCTCCAGAGAGACACCGTTGCTCTTGAGTACTTTAGAGAGGTCCCTAAGGTACATGGTTCAAATTCACCAGCTGCTTGCAGGAAGATGGATAAGCTCCTCCCGTGTGATTAACTGCCCCTGAAAACCTGCCAGAGGGTCAGCGATGGGTCAGTTCCGACTCAACAGTAAACAACAACAACATACATTGCATAGAAGGAGATTGCCCCTATTTCTCCTGTGGGGCTGCTGGCGGCCACCAGAGGGACGCAGCCTTTGGGGTAGCGGTATGACTCCTTAAGGTCTCTGAGCTGCTTAACAAAGTTGCGGTCACTCCAATTTGAGCAAGTCTGTGGCCTGGACTGTCTCCTACAATTAGAATAAAAGATAAAATAGTGTAACTATTATTTCACCTACACAGCATGCTCCAGGGATCCCCTAGGTGGCAGAAGCTAAAGCAGCACCCACAGTGGGGTGACAGTAGACTGTGGACATATGTCTTAGGGATCCAGAGTTCGAGTTTAGCACCTGAGCAGAAGAGGGGAGGGCCTGGGAGCCCAAGTCCCCGGGGGTGAGAGCTTAGTGAAAGAGAGGACTTGGAAAGAAGCACCCCTGGTTTGAGAAAGCAGCATGGAAGCGTGTCCATCCCTGTCTGGTCTTTTGATCCTGGGGCATAAGGTGGGGTGTGTGTGTGTGTGGGGTGTCGGTGTGTGGATGGAGAAGTCTAAGATATGAAAACCTTGTTCGTCTTTGGTCTGGGAAGACAAGTCACAAATTGTTTTTGGATTGGAACTGTAAAAGAAGGAATTTTCAAGTAAAAAAATAAAGTACTAGTTAGTCAAGGCCAATGGTGCGTGAGAAGGCACGTGTCAGGAAGAAGCAGGGTTCTCTACGAAGTCTGTTAATGTGACTCAGCGCACGAGCTGATGCAAAGAAGATAATCTTATAAAGCTCAATGCCTGTTTGTGCTGAAAGGGCTCTGATGGCCTAATGCATTATGTGTCACACTGCTAACACAAAGGACAGTGGTTCAAATCCACCAAGGGCTCTTCCTGAGACAGATGGGCCATTTCCTCCCATTAAGATTTGCAGCCTTAGAAACACCGTGGAGGGCTGCTGTGAGTTGGCAAAGCCGTGTGCTGTTTGAGAATTTAGTGTGGGCCCTGGCTCCCCTGCTCCCCTAGGTGTCCCTGCCAACCCACCTTACTCTGTGGGGCTTCTTAGACTTGTCTCCTGCAGAATCTGCTGAAATCTGGCCCCCTTGTCACCAGGAGCAGAAAGCTGTGCTTTTGGCTGAGAGAGTCTGGTCTTGATCTGCATAGTTGGGGACAGGAGAGAGCGAAGGGGGCTGAAGGAGAACGGATTTGTACCCAAACAGAACCTTTCCCAAGAAAATCTGCACCCCTAATCTTGCACTCAATCCCCCCATATCCTTTAAACCCAGGGCAGCAGACAGAAAGAGATTTGGCCTCCTTTCTCTGCTCCCCCAAACCTGCAGTCCAGCTGTGAGCAGGGAACAGGCATCAGACACTGCGGACAGCCCCCCGACATCCCCTGCAAAGGCTCTGCTTCTGGCCTGAGCCTTCTCTCATCTGTCATTTGGTGAGCCAAGCTGAGATCACAGTGGTCACCACTGTGGATACCAGCCCTGCCTGAGGATGGCCGCTGGTGAGGCAAGGGCCCGCCTCTGGGGACTGGGGCCGGAGCCGGCAGCCACACTCAGGGCCCAAGTCGGGGGTGGGGGGGCAGGGGTGACTGCTCTTTCTCAACTTCATGCATTGATGGAGCCACTGATCAAAGAAGCAGGGAGCCTGCATGGCTGGATCCCTGACTGTGTTCCTCTCACCTTTTGGGGAGGTGCCACCTCTCTTGCACCTCTGTTGTGGGGATACTACAACCTCCTTCTGGGAAGATTAAGGGCAGGGCTTTGAGAGAGTGCTTTGTAAAGCATGTACTCTTAGGGTAATGTATGAATTAATTCTTGTTGTTATATGCTGTCAAGTCGCCTGTGACTCATAGCGACCCTCTGTACAATAACTCTGAATTCTGCCCTATCCTGAGCCAATTTCACTGTCTCCAACACACCTACCCCCAGTTACTGAGTCAATTTTTACTATAGTGTAAATTGCTTATTATGCATTTTAGAGCTGGACAATGAATAAGGATAACAGAAGAAGAATTGATGCCTTGAGTCGTGGTAGTCAAAGAGCGTTGAACATGCCACGGACTGTCAGGAGAACTGTCTTAAATGGGAAACCCCCATCACCTCTGTAGGTGTAATTCTAGGAGGGATGTTTGAAAAATGCTGCTTTTGAAGACCTCTAGCAGAAGGTCGGCTTCCTAGCCCTTCCAGCTGGGGCTGGCCTCTCATGGTGACCTGGAGAAGGCCCTGTGTCAGAAGGTACCTACGCCTCCCCTGCCCTTCTGCTGGTCTAGACAGCCATCGCCAGGCAGTTTAAAGACTAAGGCACATCTGATCCAAGCCATGATATTTTCAATTATTTGCTATGCATGTGAAAGTTGGACAAATGAATAAAGATGACAGAAAAAGAAACAGTGCCTTTGAGTTGTGGTGCTGGAGAAGAACACTAAATTTCCCATGAAGAGTCAAGAGAACGAACAAATATGTCGTGGAGAGGGTGCAGCCAGGATGCTCCTTAGAGAGGAGGCTCAAACTTCAGCACGTGGTTAGAAGAGGCCAGGTCTCGGAGAAAGATAGCATGCTGGGAAAGTCAGCGAAGGAGGGGAAGAGCCTCAAGGAGATTGTTAACGCAGTGACTGGAACATTCGTCAGAGATGATGAGGATGGAGCAGCACAAGGTGAGGTTCAGATCTGTTGTTCAGAGGATCACTGTTGGTCGTACGTGATGGTGTCTAACAACAATAACCCAGTAGGTACCGAGTGAACACTGGATTTGCTCCACTCGCCAGCTTTGCCCGTTTCCCTGTGGATCTTTCTGTCCCAGGCGGCTTCTACTGCCTTCAGGGCTGCCGTGCGCTGAATTTGGTGCGTCCACAGCGTGGACGTCCATGTGAGGGCTGCCCCTTCTCTGAGAAGGAACTCAAATTACTCTTCAATAAAAGTCTTGGCAGAAGTTCTTGAAAAGCCTTGTCTTCTCTGTGATTTTTGCTATGAGGAGGGTGGAATTTAATTATTCTGTCCTGTCTGTGAGCCCGCAGCTGGGCCTGGAGTCTCCTGCCCTGTATCCAGCCAGGCCAGCGGGCTCCCCAGCCCCTCACGGAGTTTGTGGCTCTGGCATCTGATGGGAGCCTTCGGGGGCGCACAAGACAGGGCCTCCCCCTCAACCTGACCTTGTCCCTCTCAAGGTTCCCCTCAGGGGTAAACGACTTAGAGAAATCCAATCTGTCTGTGACCCAGGGACAGGCCACTTTTTAGAGGCTCTCAGACCTCTCAGCTGGCACTGAGGCTGGACTCAGAGCACCAGTGAGGGCCAGCTGGAGGGGGAGGCTGGACTGGAAACGCAGCCTAAGCAATGCTCCAGCCTCTGCCACTGTCCTGCCCCACTGCCCCCCTGCCCCCTGGGCCTAGCAGCCCTGGAGGGCTCTAGGAAGTGAGGCTGCCAGGTGGCCCCCTCTTCCAACATGCTGTTGTAATGTGCTGTTGGGTTGGAATCAACTCATAGCTGACCGTCCAGCAGGCTTTTGGAGACTGTAAATCTCACGGGCGGTTGTGGCCCATCTTTTCTTCAGGGCAGCTGCTGAATTCGAACTGCATGTCTTTGAGTTAGCAGCATTCCTCCTTACCCACTGGGCCACCAGAGCTCCCTGCTCCCACTACTGCATGTGGCAGACTGGACTCTTACCTGTCGACTCATTGCTGTTGAGTTGGAACCAGCTCGTGGCTGTCCTTTTCTCTAGCACCTTCTCTGAGGCTGTCAATTCAACTAAGAGGAGATTGCCCATCTCAGCAGCACCCCTCCCAGAGGAGGGCACCACAAGGGTTCCGTTCCTGTCGGTGGTTACTGTGAGGTGCTGTCACTTCAGAGCCAACCCATAGCTGATCCACCCCTGGGTTTTCAGAGGCTGTAAACCACACAGGCAAAGATTAGCCATCTTTCTCCCATGGGACAGTTGGTGGATTTGAACCTCCAGCCTTCGGATTGGTAGCACAATTCCTTACCCTCTAGGCTGTCGGAGCTCCTTTTCCTACTTGTTGTTTTTAGGTACTGTCAAGTTGAGTATGACTCATGGCGACTCTCTGAACAACATGACCCCCATCAAGACACGAAAAATGAGCTTCCAGAAGCTCAGGAGCTTCCTGGCCAATCCAAGAATAGCTATAGGAATAATAAAATTTTAATATTGGCCTTATTTTATTCTTCACATTTTCTAATTTCTTACAGTATTTATCATAATGGAATATGATCCAGTATTATTTTTACAATTATAAACACTTAAACCAAAGGTGTGAGTGAGGTCTGTGTGGGAGGTTGCCAGTTGCTAGGTGAGGTGGAGAGGGCGTCCCGAGACAGCCAGGCAGGTGTAGTTCAGCATCACTCACTGTGTGCGGGGAACTTGGCCCTCACCACTGTCAACCTGCCTCCTCCTCCAGGGTTCCCTCAGGGCTGCATTCAGTACACGGGGACCCTTAGCACTGAACCCAGAGAGGAACCACACATGGTGAGTACTAGCTGTTGTCAGATCAGACCCAGAAGAGCAGAGCGAGTAAGAGAAGCGAGCAAGCCCTTTTGGGGCATTTTTTTGGCTGGGAGACATTCAGCACATTTTTCCACCTTGCTGAACCTGATTTCTAATCTGTAGAATGAGGATAACAATTTAGTGGCCACTCCATTGGAAGGCTCTGCCTTGTCTCCTTGGCGAGAGGAGAGGAGAGGAGAGGAGAGGAGAGGAGAGGAGAGGAGGGTCCATTTTCCCTGAGGGCAGCAGATGGGGAGGTTGGGGGTGTGTGTCTCTGTGACTGGCAGGTGCCCTCTGTATCTGTGGGCAAGAGAACAGGGACAGAAGTTGTAGGCAAACGAGGGGAACGTTTACCTATCTCTTGCCACCTGCCACATGATGATTTTTAGTTTCTCATGATTTTATTTTTTCATTTTATTTCCCTTCCATGATCTGTTTATCTGAAATCTTTTTTTAAGGCAGAATGCAGAAAATGTTTTGTCTCTTTCCCCCAGAATACTGTGAACGTGTTCTACCCTTTCACCCCTTGACATGTTTCATTATATTAAATATATCTGTTGTTTTGGAAAGCTGAGTGATTTTTCAAGGTTTACAATGAGAAAGCTTTCCCTGCACCCTTGGCCCCTCAGCTGTCTCCCTCACAGGCAGAATTCTTTCCTTTTCTGGGGACCTTAACTCCATAATGTGGAAGACCACCCCCCTGCCCCCCCCACTGTTATTTATCTCTTTTTTTTTACCTAAGCCAATTTTTTATTGGTTTGCATATAATCATTTGTGTACATTGTGTTTCATTCATGTACCTTGTGTTTTTACAACCACTCTTTGCACTGTATTTTAAACAGTTAGTTACTATTGATCCCTGCCTATTGTCACCTCCTCTCTTAGTCTTTTTTGTCTTAGAGCCTCTCTCCTAGTTCTTTGTGAAAGCTCTGGCTCCCTATTTAACTTCTGTTCATCTTCCACTCTCTCCTCTCCCACCCTCCCAACAGAACTGGATCCGAATTTCAGTTAGATCAGCTGACTGGACAGAAGATGAGAAAAAAGCAAATAGCATTCCCCGCCGAATCGAGCAGTGTGCCCGGTGCCTTTGTTGGCTTTAGAGATTTCACTGTCCCGGAAGTTGATCCTTCCAATTTTTATTTCCTTAGTTTCCTGTACATGGTCAGAGATGTGTATCCTTGTGTCTACTGCTGATCTAGCCCCAGATTTCCCCAAAGAATTTGAATTCGGCCTTTGTTTCATTCACACAGGTCATCAGATGGCTACTCCTTTTTGCTCCTGGGGGCAGGGGGGCCTCCTGCCTCTTTCCGTTTCCCACGCCTTTAACCTCATCACAGCGGCCCCTCTCAGGGCTGGGATGTGGGACTTCAGCCTCACTGAATTTGGATGCAGAATGATTCACAGTAGCCGTGCTGGCCACAGACAGATGGCAGGACAGCTTGCCAAGTGACCATCCTGCAGTGGGGGCCAGAGTCAGAAGTGACAGGCTGAGGACAGGTTGCAGGAGGGGAGTCCTGAGATCCGAGAGTCTTGAGGCAAAGTAAATGCAAACCCCTTTTACAGATGAGGAAACTGAGGCCCAGAGAGGGAGTGAGCCTCAACCAAGTCATACAGGGGACCTGTGGGCAGACTAGGGGCGTGTGTCGCCTGTCCCCATTGCAGCTCCTTCTCCCTCCCCACCCCACACGAGGTCTTGCCTACACACATGTGCACACTTGTTCATTCCAGTGTATTTATTTCCAGACACTGGCCTCTGCCTCTGTGTCCTAAAGTCCAGGACATGCCATGTGTGTGCTGGAAAACCACTGGACAAGCGGCCAGGGCTTCAGCCGGTCAGAGAGCCAGGCAGGGGCAGAGCCAGCCCCACTAGCACTGTTTCTGCGTTTCCACAGCGCTGATGAATAATCGAAGTAAGTTAAACAAACATTGTTTAACTGCCGGAGGATGACAGTGTGCCCAGGGAGCTATTAAACCTCCCCGCCTGGGGCGTCTGCCCGGGCAGGTGGCACAGGACCCCAAGCTGGCTGCACCCCGGTGCCCGCCAGCCAAGTCGCCCTGGCCTCTCTGTGGCTGGGAAGCTGGATGCCCTGTGCCTGCTGACAGCCAAGCCCGTGCCCAGTGCCAGAGCAAACTGCGCCAGGGCCAGCACACTTTCCAGAAATAGGTTCCTTCCAGGCCAACTCGCGTCCCTCCCTTCCGACCTTCCCCCCCTACAGAGAGCTGGCTTTGCTGCTTCAGAACCTGGAAGCCCCATGTTCTTGGCCTGGAAGCACCTCAAGAATGTGCAGTTTGCACCGTTCCCCGGGTGGGGTGAGTGCTGCTTTTCTGAGATGGCAGCGCCACTTGAAAACTGACCTACATCCAGCCCGTCTCCACCTTCCCGTTGCCCTGAGGATGCACCGGTGTGGAGGGGGCACTGGGGAAAGGCAGATCATTGTCTCCTCGGTCATCCAGGCCAGTTCTTCCTGGAGTCTGCCCTTCATCCAAGTGGCTGCTCCATAGACCCGTTCTCCAACCAGCCAGAGCCAGACTGTGTGAGCACAGGGCCACCAAAGGTCCCACGAACACACCTCTCAGTGGAGGAAGGGATGGTTGAGAGGGTGAATGGATGGATGTTTGAATGAATGGATCAATGAATAAGTGAGTGGGTGGGTAGTTGGATGGGTGGGTGACTGAGTAGATGAATGGGGTAGAAAGTAGAGTGGGTGTGAGGATTAGAGGATGTTGTTTTCAGTGTGTGCCTCAAGTAAATCCTGACTCAATGACCCTATGTTATTGTTATCTGCCGTTGAATCAACTCTGACTCATAGTGACCCTCTGAACCCTGCTCTGTCTTGAGCTAACTTCATTGTCTCTGATCTACCTACCCCCATTACCCCAGTCACTGAGTCAATCCATCTCATCCAGGGTCTTCTTCTCTTGCACTGTCCTTCCACCTGACCAAGTATGAAGTCCCTCCCCAAGGACTGGTCCCTCTTTGCAATATACTCAAAGTATGTCAGATGGAGTTTCAGAATTCTTGCCTCCAAGGAGCAGTCTGGTTTCACCTTCTCCATAGGATGAACCTTTCTGTTCAATTAGCAGTTCTTGGTGTATTTAATATTCTTCTCCAGTGCCACAACTCAAGGGCATCAATTCTCCTATCATCCTTAATTATTGTCCAGCTGTCTGATGCCTAGCAAATAATTGCGAAGATCATGGCTTGGATCAGGCACACCTTAGTCTCTATACTGACATCATTGCTCTTCAGTACTCTGGAAGAGTCCCTGACAGCAAATTTTTCCAGTGCTATTCATCTTTTGATTTCCTGGTGCCTGGTAATTAAAACTTCCTGGTAGGATTTATGAGCCTGTTGGTTCTGACTCGATGGTACTGAACAACACCACCAATAACAACTGTCTTCATGGGAGGAAATCACCAAGCCTTTCTCCAATGGAATAGCTGGTAGTTACAACGGCCAACCTTTCTGTTAGCATCCAAATGCTGAAGCCTTGCACCACCAGGGCTTCTTGGATGAAGGATCAATGGGTGACAGCTGGGTGGGATAAATGGTATCTTGTTAGTTTGAGTCTGTCTTTCTTATTAAAGGTTTTCTTTTCGTAATGCAGGAATCTGTGGTGATCTGTTTATATTTAAGAGGGAAATACTAAGAGATCAATGGATCCATTGTAAAGTCTGTCCACACCCCTAAGCCTTATTGATTGGGGTCTCCACGGAGGCATGGGTGGTCTCATGAGAACTCAGCCTTTCATTGGGAGTCTCCCCAAATATCCACATGTGTGAACCATCCCTCTTGGACCTTCCCTTTAGCCATGGAGGAACCCTCCTTTTCGCTTCTTGGGTTACCTCCAACCCTCAGGGGATCCTGGGGCCGCCAGTCCCCCCAGCCCCCCCAGACCTCCTCTGGTTCTCTGAGCTTCTTGCCCGGCTGCGTTCCATCTTGTGAAATGTCCCTGGTCTTGCTCGTTGGCTGAGAGACCGCCTCTGCCTTGTCGTTTTAGACCTCTCCACTCCACCACCAGGTTCCTGGGATGAACTCAAGCAAACATGTGTGTTCAATCCACCACATCGAGCACTAAACCATCCAGCCCCTTTTACGTCCTTCCCCACTGCGGGGTCACGCAAAATGTATACATTCCTCTAGTTGTTTTAATGTTCTAATGTTTGTACCTCGGTCTTTAATCTGCTTTATGTATTGGGGTTACTAACAAGATTTTATTGAGAGGGAAAAAGAGTTCTGTTCCTAGAAAATGCTTGTAAACCACTGACTTGGCCCAGCCGAGGGGAGGGAGGGAGATGGGGCTGAGCGGGGTCCCTGCCCGCCCACATGGTGCCCTCATGTAAGGCAGGTATGACCGGGTGAGCATGAGGTGGGTTGGGTTTCAGCAACCCCTGCCCACAGGCCGGGCACCATCGGGGGACAGAGCACGGACCATCTGCTTCCAAGGGTCCAAGACCCTCACAGTCTCCCTATAGAGCTTTTGGAGGAATTGCTGTTTCAAAACAGAAAAGTTGACAATGAGCTGTGTTCAGACTCAGAATAAGCAAGAAAGAGAAAGAGTCTGTGGGGGAGGGGAGGCCGACAGGGCAGGGACACTGTGGGCCAGCGTGGCGAGCACCATCCAGGCCCCGGTGTGCAGTCCCGTCTGACCAAGCGAGAACTCTTGAGTTACCCAGACACCTCTTGGTCTGTGTGTCTGTTTAAGCAGAATGGGGCTTCT